>NC_090930.1:881939674-882242799 GCF_040938575.1 Ambystoma mexicanum
GCAGAAAAAAAACACAAAAATAATTCTAACTAATCCCACAATTTACCATCAAAAACAAGTGCACATGGTGTGAACATTTCCTGATAGTGATTATAGATGCAAAATACAGCAGATAAAAAATTCATGCCCTCCACATAGATACAAGGAACACCACCCGCCCACTCACCATATTGGATAGACAACTGGCAGGGATTTCAGCGCTAGTCAGTCTTCTTAACATGAGAATAATCCACAGTGGTAGAGGGGCCATTTATTACTCGTCCTTGAAGTCTTGGGGGAGGCGGTGTTGTTGGTGGGCGTAGGAGGGTAAGAATCTGCTTAGAATAAGTTCCTGTTCTCAAACTGCAGAATGCAACATCTTCATTGGAACAGAAAATAGCCACTCGTGGCTAATCGGCCAATAGCCACCAATGTATTGCCTCTCCTACCACCTCACTGAATAGTTTAAACACACTATCCCAATTATGGATGCAAGACCACACCAAGGGAAGGAAACCTGCATTCATGGCTGCCCACCTAGCACATCTATAGTAGGTAGTACAATACAATCCATCCTGTGCAGAAATTATAAGTATTTTTTTGTGACTGTAGTTCAAAGTTACCTCCCAGATTTGTCTGCTAATGACCACTGATCATCACTAATCCCATATCCCAAATGTAATTCCTAGATATCCTTGATCCATGAACCATGGTACACCTCCATGGCACCCACTTGACACACACGCCAGCATGGTATATGATATGATATGATAGGTTATTTATAGCGCGCTTAGTACCCAGAGGTTGCTAAGTGCAGACCCGGGGATCGAACCTGTGTTTCTCCATGTCGTCCTGCTTCCAAGGAGAGCACATTGTCCCTGAGCCATCCTCCTGAGACTTTACAAATTCAAGAAAGAAGCATGCCCACACTGCGCTTAGATAGGCAACGTTCTAGGGGGTCCAACTTGCTCAGCTGGGTGGGGGAATCTAGTCCAGAGATCCGTAACAGTATACCTACATCTGAAATGTACACAACCATCTAATGGAGAGAAACCACCTCGATTTTTGAACTCTTCCAAGGTCAAAAGTCTCCCATCCACTAAGAGAATATGGATATCTGCCTTAACTGCCCTGAAAAGCTTTTCATGTTGGTATCTGACAGTAATGGGGCAAATTGACACCTCCCCTCTGGCCTAACCCGAGCTCTGTATGTTTCACGAGCGACAAGTACCACACGAGACCTAATTAAAGCTGCCATTAAATCATCAGGTGTAACTAAAGCCCTTTCCAGAAATGGATGCAAACGATCTAGTAGGGTCTCAAACCAGTAGGATGCATTTAGTCTTAACCCATCCAAATGAGATGTAGAAGTAAACAATGCAGTTGTGAAAGAAAGGTCTGTGGTACATTAGTATATTGAGAAAAAGATCTAGGAACAGGCAAACATACCACCATCTCTTAAGGCATATCTAACCGATCATTGACCGTGGTAACTTAATCCATCACACTTTGCTTGAATACCACCTGGTAGTTTTGGTTAAAAAAAGGAGCTCTACATCGCCACTGATAAATCCCTAAAATCTTGAATTCTTTCTTCCTCTATGCAGTACATGAGCCGTGAATGGAACAGTCACCACTGTCATAAGTCATTCAAATTGATACCTATTGATCCGCTGAACCAGAATGTATTGCAAATCTTTCCACTTCATCGAAAATTAAGGGACGTTCATATTAGGGTCCTTGATAAATAATAATCATCTGCATGTGATTACAGTACAACTTTGAGATTAAATTGAAAGTCCTTTATATTCATAGACCTCCACAAGGACCACAGTAAGCACTTCAATGACAACAGCAAATAGGAGAGAGGAGCGAGGACACCCCTGACAAGTACTTTCTGCACCAAAGGGAATAGAAACAAACCCATGTGTACAGACTGGCTGACGGCGCTGAATAAAGTAGTTTAAGCATTTAACCATAGACATGTCTCATGCATGCCTTTCATTGGAGAACAGAGAATAGAAAAGACAATTCGACCGAATCTTATGCCTTCTCTGCATCTAGCATGGCTGGATCTGTTGCGGAATTCTAATGTGCCGCCTCAAATGATAGGGCAGGAACATGTTCTGGATAAGTCCCGGCTGATCTGCAAGGGCAACATTAGACACCCAAGGAGACAATCTATTGGTCACATTCTTGGCAAACATTCTAGGTAGCCAGTGAAAATGTTGCCAGCATAAATGTCATTGAAAAAGATGTGGTGAAAATACTGCTGCAGTGAATAAGTAGGCAAGCAAAAAGCAGTCCTAAATATGCGGCTGAAAAGTAGCCAAAAATGTAGTGCTGCTAGGGTATGTTGCCAGCATAAATGTAATCATTGAAAAAGTTGTGGTGAAAATACCTCTGCAGTGAAAAAGTAGGCAAGCAAAAAGCAGTCCTAAATATGCGGCTGAAAAGTAGCCAAAAATGTAGTGCTGCTAGGGTAGTTGCGGTTAAGGAGGGTTTGTGGGCTTGCGATTGCCTGATTTCGGATTTGGCTATGGCTTAGGGTAAGGGTTGGGGTTATAGTAAACATTTTGGTTAGAATTAGGGTAATAGTTAGGGTCAGGGTGGTTGCTGCAGGGCTGGTGATGTTTGGGTTTAGTTGGTCGTTAAAGTAGATTAGGTGTCAGGGTATGTATTATGGCAGGGGTTATTGTAAGGCTTGGACTAATGGTTTAGGTAAGTGTTTAAAGTTTAAAGTAGGATGGGGTTAGGATAAACACAATGGTTGGAGCAAAGTAATCATTTGGGTAAGCTTGGTTGCAGTTAGGGTAAGGCTAAGGTGAGGATTAGAGCAAGGGTTTGGGTTAGGACAAGGTTGTTAATTTTGGTGACTTGGTGATGAGGTAGGAGTTGGGGTCTCTGTTCATTTTCCATTGATTTTGTATTGAAGATGCAAATAAAAAGCTTTAGCATGCTGAAGTGTTAGTGTTCTTTAAGTGTTCAGAGTAGTAATTAGAGTTACAGGAAGTTTTAGGAACGGTTGTTGGGGTGATGGTGTAGGGGTTTTATTATAGCTTTGAGCCTTCATTAGGGTTACAGGCATGTACCTTGGTGTATTTGAAAATAGCTTGCTTGGCAACCTTATTACTGGAAACCTTTTTACACTTTGCATTGATTTTATTGAAGGACTCCATTTTTTAGAACAACTTTTTGCTGGCTACATGTTCACATGACTACATTTTCCTGGGGACGTTTTCACATACAACCACATTCTATAGTCCTTATTTATCAAAGAAATAGGGGGCATCGATCTGCCTGTTTTTATGATCTCAAACAAAATTATTAAGACTTCACTCTTGTACTACAGCAGCCAACCTAACTCCCAAGCCTTCTTAAACATTGGTAGAAGATGAGTGACAAACCAATTTGAGAAAAACCTTGTAAAGATCTACAGAAAAACAACCTGGGTCAGATTTCCTACGGCTAAAGCTTTCAATTGCTGTTAATAGGGCTAATCACAGCTTCCCTTTTGTGCACTTTTAGGCACAATAGCAAAACACTTTCCAGAAACAACTCAATCTGCTTCAAAGATGGTTAAGCACCTATACAGAGAAAGTAAGGGATCAGTGATCCATCCTTTAATCTCATTTGTACTTTGTTGAATGTCTGCATCTTCCTTCAACATAGAACCAATGAGGCTTAAACAGTGGCACCACCACTTCAGCCACAACTGTACAGTAATCCAAAAAAGTGCATAGAAGGTGCACTCCCTCATAAGCCACAGGGCAATCTCATTGGACCTAAGCACCAGATCTATTCTCCAGGCCAAATGAACCAAAGAATAGGAAAATTCTTGAGCATCGGTATGATCGTCTCTCCAAATATCTCGGATCTGCAGTGATTCCTTAGACTGGCCTATCACCTGAGCAGCCAATGTCTGCGCTCCAACAAACAAATTTGAACATCTGACCAAACGCATTAGTGTAAAACTCAGTGTCTTAATATTAACGGTTGTAGACCATTAGGTCATCAATGGTTCCCAGAGAACTGGCTACCAACTGCGACCTACAATTTGGATCAGGTGCCATTTCTTTTAAATTTCAACAACTGATCGATCACAATCTCCAGTGACTGGTCTTATTCGAAAAGTAGAAATGGGAACCTGAGACTTTAGTCTCTTATCTAGAAGTGGTCAAGTGTCTCTTTTAGCTCTTTTAGAAAGACCAGATTAATATGGTGACAAGAGGTCTGAGAGAACCTTGCTCCCCTTTATGTGGTGGTCCAGGACACTGCTATTCTATGTAAGAAATCTGGGATGATGGGTAAAACAGTGTTATCCACCATCAGCAGCAAAGACAAGGGTGATATTTTCAGCGCCCATTGCATAAGGGCATACCAGCAGACGATCAGATAATAATAAGACATCCGCCAGCAAACCACTACTTCCAAACCTCCACTGACTCATAACTAAGCCAGTGCCCCCCCCATCCCTCCCACCCAAATGTGACCAGCCATAAAAACAAGAGGCAACTGCCTGCAGAGGGACCATAGAGCTGTCTTACACCCCAATCACTTTACCAAAATAGAGACAGGAAAGTATCTGTACTTGATCCATCTGAGAGAGCACCTAAGACCAAAGCCACTCCCCACTTTTGTAAGTGAAAATAGAACCAATGACACAGGAAGCCAATTTGTCATCCTCTGCCTCTGATGTCGAATAAAGAAGACAGTGTGGAAAACCAGAGTACCAGAAGGGGAATCTTGGTTCCTTCTCTGGAGTTGATGGTCCAAAACAGTTGCCTTTTTGGGAGAGTTGGAAAATGCAATTTGCATTCACATTGCAGAGTCTCTTGCAGAATCCAACATTGAATTTCGAAGTTGCATTTCACCCAATAGTTGCTTCACTTCAACAAAGGACCAAGAGATTCCTTCACTGCTGAAGTGAAGTCGGCATCAATGGACATTGGACAAACCCTGATATTGAAGAGCACCTTTCTTAGTCGCAAGTCTCAAAATTTTATCATCATACATAAGGTTCTAGATTTCTTTCGCAATGATAGGGAGAGCATCAGGGACTGGCTTGGGGCCTAGCGGACGGTGGGCATACTCAACAAAAAAGGATGAATGCTGCTCCTTGTCAATGGGATCTTAAATACAGCTCTATATACTGTCCTGCTTCCAGCCACATAAATTCAGCAACCTGAGCTCCCGTATATTGGCACACCATGACCACATCTTCAAACCTCCATTCTTTGCCTGCAACGCTTGGATGGATTACTATTTTTCCATAGCAGTCGTAAAGGTAGTATGGTGTTCAAGATAATCTGCTCTATCCTCAACCACAGACAGGACCTATGCTTATAAATTAGTTGCTGCTCCAAGTAAACTTTGCAAGATAATGATTCCAACTTAGTTCCCATGCCTTCAGTATCTGAATTACTTTACCTAATCTCCTCAATCTAACCCTATGGCGAAGTGGAATACTCTGTGCACTGCAGGCCAGCCATGTATGACCCTCCACCTAACTTTGTGTTTTTTTTAATCGAATGTAAGGCAAGATTGGGATTTGTCATGCTTCCTGATGGTGACAGATAAAGGTCCAACTTAAAGCCAGTTCATAAGAAAGGCAAACACTGCCAGGGCTCTGTATGCAGTAAGTGTTAATTCGTATAGTATGCTCCTCCGAAGAAAGGGGATGTTTCATGGATTGGATATGTATCCCAGTTCACTGTAGCAAAGAGCCTCTGGTGAAGCAGTATTACCTTCAGGAGTGGTACAATGAAAAGAGACTGTGGAGCACCACACTGCGTCAGGGAACCAGCACCTGCCAAGTGTAGCCCTCCATAGGAACAGTAGATCATAGGGCTAGTCGTGCCAGAGCCCCAGCACTCCAAACCACTTGAAAGCAATCATAGGCTCCAGGGCCTGCTCACAGACAGTACCAGTGCGCCAAGATGCCCTGACACTGCAAACATCTAAGCCAGAACAATTCATACCTGCAGAAGCACATTGGCATGCAACAAAAGGTGGCTATTGCCAATACAACCTCTGCAGTCACTGGACATGTATTGGGATCCTTCCCGGCTCAAGACTTAAAGTGGACCCGCTGGCAATAGAAGTCATCGGAGGAACTGGTACAGCGCAGGCTCACTGCCAGTCCTTAATACTGGCGTGCCCCTGTGTGCACCAGTAGAAACCAGGTCCTACTTCACCACCATCACTAGACCGCACTGTTGCGCTCTTCCTTACGGCTCTCAGGGGAAGACAAATGTGGCAACACAACCTCCAGCTTCCAAACATGCTGAAGGGACAGAAAAAAGGCCAGGATTATCGCTGGATTAATGAAGGGTGTCTGCAGTTTTCAGCAGTGCTTGTTCATTCGGGAACCATCGCAAAGCCTTCTCTCTAGCATGCTGTGTGCATACATGGGCATGCATGCATCTGCAATCAGTGTCTAAACGTCCTCCGTGGCCTTTCAGAAACATGTACCTATCGAGGTTATCTTCAAAGCAGCCATCTGGGCGTCTGCTTTCTGCTCTCATTACTCGATGGCGGCAAGCTATAGGGCAAATGCTCAATTCGGCCAGACTTATGTGGCTAAGTGTAAGGTCTTTCCAACTTCCTGTTTTGATACATTGCTGTGGAAGCTTCCATGAATATGGGAGAACGGGGACAGGACATGAGTACTTAAATGTCAGTGTATTGTAAGCGGGGTCCATCTCCTTTCCACCATACACACTCCCCCGCAACGACTGCCCTGGACCACCAACCCTGCTAATAACAGTAAGAGTCCACTATTTATCTGAATAACTTGATGAGGAACTGGCAGTTTGTTTTGGAAGAGCATGTGTGAAGGTACATGTGTGGGGATGCACAGCGCTGCCCAAGATCTGCGGTCCTGTGGACAACCTCCCAATATAGTGATTTAGCTATTGTTTTGAGCAGTGCTCTTCAGAATTTTGCCCCAATTATTATATTTTAGCCGCTTAAAAAGGTGATGGTCAGTTGCTGGGGACCTCTGGTTGCAGTTCAAATATAAATAGCTTGATAACCACGTCTTGATTAAAGTATGTACCCAAATGTTATGATCACTTGAGGAGCATGCCCTACGCCAGCATTTCCAATGGATATAACTGTAACGGGCAAGTGCAATGGTATGCAAAGAACATTGGCTTGGGAACTGTGTGTATAGGCTTTTTTCAAGCATCGATTACAAATTGAGAGAATCCAAGGCGCGCTTCTGACATTTATATACGTTCCAAGGGATGAAAAGGAGCATGTTCTCAGGGGACATCAAAATGATAGCAGAGGGCGGCGTGCATGGAAAAGAAGGCTCACGTTTTCAGCAGGTAGTTCAGTTTATGGTCGTTGATGTTGAGGCACGTTTCCCTTTGTGGCCAAAAAAACGTATTTAGGAGATGCTTTCGGAACCATGTGTATGACCCTTTCTTCTCCTCCTAGCAGCACTCTAAAGTTTGGTAAAGAAATGATGGGCAATCATCTTGTCCCTGCACGCTTGTTTACAATGAAATGCTTCAGTGCTGAGGCTTTTTGCTAGAATTTTATATTTGATAAACTGCTAGCGTTAAAAAAAAACTTTTCAAATACTGCTGTGTGGAGTCTAATAGATGTCTTGGGCCATGTTTGGTAGGGTAGTCATGTAGAATCTCTACCGTTGGTGTCAGATATTTCCTCAACTTCCATAATATGTGATGGCACAGCGTTACGCAGTAGATGGCCTCGATCAATGCAGACTCCAGGAGTAAACCAATGTAGGAATGCCATTTCACAATTCTGTGTGAATGAGGTATGTTGTCTGTTCCTTTGTGTTGAAGGGGAGCATGTGCTCTCGTTTGCATAAGCATTCGCAGCAAGGAGGTGCTGCATCGCTATACAGTTAGAATAACCCGGGAAGAATACCCCACGGTAAAAATGATATTTAAATAAACCCTCTTAAACTAAAAAGGACCATTTAAAAATGTTATTGCGTATTTGACATTTTGAATGTGTATTAATCGTAAATCACAGGCAGCCTCCTGGGTAAAGGCTAATGCCCGTAAATGTACCCCGCATGAAGCTTGAGCCTTTCTTGGCAGATTCAACCTGCGCCGTGGTTTTCCCGTGGCATTTTCTGATGCGTCAAACCGTGCCTCGAAACTTCGCGCGAGTGTCACTGTCCATTTGGGTGGCTCAAAACAAAGAGCGTCATTTTGACCAGCCACTTGGAGCACTCGAGCCACCTATACACAGTTTCTTGGGGCTTTAAATGGACTAGCTCCCTTCCTGCTTTATTTGTGCGTTTTGTTTGACTGCTGACATCTGAGTGGCCAGTGTTTGACTGCTGACATCTGAGTGGCCAGTGTTTGACTGCTGACATCTGAGTGGCCAGAAGAGACTCACAAATTGGTGGTTTTGGAAAGCGTTCGTTTGTGGTGTTTTTTTTATTCCTATTTGAACCCGTTTTGTCTGTGGTTTGTATTTCTCATCTACTTTGAACCCTGCCTTGGCCCCTTTTCTCTGTTCTTGGCCGTTTTTAGGCTCTCTAATCTTCCCTAGTTTTACACCCTTACGACCATTTAAAAGTAAAATGAAAACAAAAGAACCCTTTCACATTGTGAGTCATGATAAATTCATTTGTCAGTCTGTCACTTGTCGCATTTCACAAATGGGTATTTTAGGCAGGCGAAGAAGGTGAAGAGCTGGACTACTTCAACCTCCACATCTCAGGTTGAAGTAGTCCCACAGAAGGGCATCGGGTAATATTGTCCCCGTATGTGTCCTCCCGCTCCCTTTAAAACAAAAAAAAAAACTAAAAAATCACTGACAATGTCTCCGCAAAAAAAACACGCCATTCTTGCATGGGGACTTTTTTTGTGGGGACATTATCACATGGAACCGACAGGAGACTGAGCTTAAAGTCGCCTGGTCATTGGGTGTCGGTGCCTGAAAAGGGGGCAGACTAAGCAGGAGAAGGGGCATGTGCTATAGTCCTTTAAAGAGGGTCATGTCTGGGCACGCAGAGCTCCAGCAGTGACTGTTGCAACAAGGGAGTGGTGAATAACTCATTTTGTGCTGGTCACGCTGTAGCAAGTGACCTTCACCGTCCCATTCTAGACCAGCCCACACATATTCTGCACCCCCTTTTCCGGCCCCTGTACCGGGCCCTCACAGCCTGACCCACTGTCACCATCGTTACCACCCCTAGCACTGGGACATCCTGTTGGTGGTGATTGAGTTCAGGGTGCACCATTTCAGCAGGCTAAAGGAGAGAAAGTGTTGAAGAATGCAGGCACATATTGTCTGCATTGCCCGTCAGTCCGCATAGCTGGATCTCATGGCTTTGGCAGATGCCATGGAGAAGCACGTGCTCCAGCAATAACCTATCCTCTTACTACCTTTTTGCCCAGTCAACTTCAAAAGCAGAGACATGGACAGCTGGGAGAATCCAGAGAAAATGCAGGAAGCGCTCAGCTGGTAGGTAGAGACAAATTGAGGCAGACACCCCTATGTTGGCTGCACTTGTTAATAGAGCCAAATAAATTGAGGATAAAGGAAAACTAAAATGTGTTTTGCAGTGCACACAAATAGTACTGTCGGCATCTTTCCAGGTGTCCCTCTGTCTGTGTGATCGTAACTGACCGTAAATGGCTTTCACTCAAGTCCTCTTCTGAAGAATGTGGTGTGTGATGGGTATTTCCTCCAGCTGTAGTCTTCGGGGATAAAAATAACCTCTCACACGTCTGTCAATAAGGCATATCCTGTGGTCCGAGACAATAGCCCTAACCATGTTAAATACCCATTGACACTGCATGCTCGCCAGGGGGGAGGTTAGGGTTTTAACAGCGAATTCAACAAGTGCAGGTGGCCACACTGATGCCCTTGCAGAATTGTGGTCGATAGTCATCACTACCCAAGTGGCATGAGTCGAAAATGGGTATCGGCGATCTGGTCTGCAGTTCGCCCGCAAAAGAAGTCTTGCGGGAACCCAGGTGCAAATAGCAAGTCAGACAGGAGGAGGAGTCTGCTGTCACATAGCCTCTTTTTTCAACTGCAAGGAAGCGCATCTTGATTCCCCCTGAACTACTGTCAGAAATTGTAGAATGAGTACACTGTCAAGAAACCTTTACCTGTCGCGTGTGCAGTACTTCCTGCTTTGGCCGCCTTCTCTGCCTACAAAATGCACATGTGCCCAACACTGCTGTGGCGATTTCCCCTGCCTATACAATGCTTGCGTGGCTCTTTCTGTGTTAGCCTTCTCTTCCTACAAAATTTTTGTGCGACTAATACTGCCTTGGTGTGGTTCCCCCTCCAAATTATGTGCCTACGAACACCCAAATCTTTTACTGTAATTCTCTAATTCTACCTAGGGGTTATTGATTTAATACTGGTCTAACCTGCACTTTTCCCTAATTGGCCAGTATTCTGTGTTGCTTCTGCCTCTTTCCAAAGTCAACCATTGATTATTTAAAGCCAGTTGTCCATCTCCAGGCCTCGTGGCCCGGAATCCTGACTGGTTTCACGTTATCCCTCATTAATATTCATGAGAATAAATGGGCATACATTTAGAAACATTGTTTGCAAATTATCCCATGAATATTAATGAAGGGTATACTGAAAACCAGACCCGTTTCCCACTCTGGAGCCCTGGAGTTGGACATCCTAGGTCTAAAGCTTCTACTCTCCTGTCTTAATATAGGCATGAGGTCAATTCACATAGTTTAAACCTCGAACGAAGGTCAAAAAATTCGATCTGGCTGAACTGACCAAAACCCAAGATTTTTTTTTTTTTAGTTTCACAAGGGAAAGTGTAGGTAGTGGACAAAAGTGGAACATTTCGGGCATGGGGTTGGGGGCAGCTGTCCTCCCCTTTGATGGTAAATCTATACTGTATTAAATCTATAATGTAGTAATAAAGAAGTAATTTATACATACAAAAATGGGCTACTGTTTGCACAATTCTATTATATAGTTTGTAACACCACACAAAGCTGTGTTAGTTTAGCATTCATTCACCCCACCAACTAAAAACACATCCTGCAAAAACACAGAAATGAAATGCGTTTTCAGTAACCAAAAATCTTTTTAAAAATGTTGTTTTTACTGTCTGCCGCATATGACTCCAAAGAATGTCTGGTAGGGGCAGATCATGTCCTTGTAAGTTTGTCAGTGGGGGATTCTCTGTGCTGCTATATGGCACGCAAACCAAAAGTGGTTCCTTTCAAAAGTATTGTGTATATGCAAATTAACTGGTATTGACGGTGTGGGCAAGGGTTTTGCATGGCAAATCATTAATTTCATAAACACCCTTCGACTATAGCATCATTGCCTTTGATGAATGGTATTCAAGGATAGGCTGTAGGATGTACTTGTGTGCACAAGGGTGTACCTTAATTTTAACATGTCTACTATTTTCTAACAAGATTAGTTAAATTGGGTTATTTTAACATAAACCCACTACACAACAGTTTATTATTTTGTAATTTATGTAAAAGATGTCTTCTATAATTCACTTCTGGCATTTTTGCAGCCTCTGGTTCTAGGAAGCTTGTTAAAAATGTGTATGCAGGTCTGCTAGATTCTATTTCATAGGTTTTGACACCTTTCATTAAACATTTAGAAAAATAGAAAAGTCGGGGGGCGCTGTTGCGCCGAAGCAAGATGGCCGCCTAAGCATAACGCTCCTGACGGATAGAGCGACTGATCCTCATTTTCCCTTTCATAACGCTGCCTACACCTTGCGGCGCTGCCGACGATCCTTTAGGAACCTCTTTGCTGCATCCCCACGAAGTTTCAGCGCGGAACGCGCACTGGGCGCCTGACTAACTCCTCCAGTTTTGCCTGCGGCTGCGGCTACCCGCTCTCCCCGCCCCGCGGGTCCTGCGACCGCGGCTCTCACCCACCTGAGAGCGTGGTGCTGCGGGCTGCTCTGGGACGCTGAGCCCGCGAGGCGCACCAGGCTGCTGTGGCCGACGGGGTTGCTCCCCTGCACATCTGCATCTTGCGGAGGTCTTCCTTAGCCCGCTGGTCCTCCCGTCCGGGCCGCGGCCCCCCTGCATCGGCAGCGTCTGTGAGCCGGGTGCCCCGGCGCCACTTCCTTCAGCACCGTGACTGCCTTGCCGGACTTCGCTTCGCCGGCCTCCCCCCTGCCGCTCCTCTACACGGATAGCAGCATTTGACTACGGCAGAGGTCTTCAAACTGTGGGGTGCCAGAGCCCAGCATGAAATGTAAAATTAAAAAATATATATATATACTGCCCACCTCACCCAGCCCAGTGAAACACTGAGCACTCCCTCAGCTGCTTTTTCTAGCTGAGGGTGCTCCTGGGCTGCCTGAACTGTCAAAGGGAAACTGTTTGCCTTTGACAGTTCATTTCCCCAGCCGCATATGATCACTGAGCCATGCAACGCTGGGGGTGTTTTGCTTCGCCAGCCTTGCATAGCTCATTGGAAATGCTGGCTGGGGCACTGCATGTATGTATGTGCGAGGGGGTGCTCCTGCGCCTCGTCGCACATACGGGCAGAGCAAACTGGAGCGGGGCATTTTAGCAACCAAGCGAGGTAAGTTTATGGCGATTTATCTTTTATTTAAATGTGTAGATGTGTGTATGCTTGTGTTATGGGACTGTGGTGGGAGCAGGATGGCGGCAGCACTGGGATAGTGGTGGGAGTAGGGTCGGGAGAGCCCAGAGTCTGTACTGGGAGTAGGGTTCGGTGACGGCGCGCAAAAGGTCATAGCGATTTCTACATACTGTCCATCTGGCACTTTTGGGGGGGCCCGGCCTGCCCATACTTTGCTCAGGGGGGGCCCAGGCCAAAAAAGTTTGAAGACCACTGGACTACGGCAAGGCAGGGGGTGCGGGGGAGTGTGTGTGCCCAGCCCCGGCGGTCCCTGGGCCCCCCATCTGCCGCCCGCGGACCCAACGGCCCACTATCCTCTCTCCAGCTATAGCTGCAGTTACTCTGCTGCTCTGGGGTGCGCGAGCTGGCGTGGCTAAGGAGCTTGCGCCGGTGCTGCTCCCCCGCCCGTGGCCCTTGGGTTGCCTTTCCGGATCCTCTCATCCACACGGTGCCAATGTCTCCTCCTGCTGGCGCCCGCCTCCTTCTAGGATACTGGCTACGGGCCCCTAACTTCAACTACTGCTGGACCCTAATCCTGGGCTGGGTGACCCACTGCAAGACACCCTGTCGCCAGCTCCACTCCTGCGCCACGATCGATTGGCTCTCCCCACCCCTCTTGACTACGCTGACACGTGCCTGGGATGATTTGGGGGGGCCTCACCGACCGCAGTGACATTTACCATCTAGGTGTGCTACCCGGTGCACTTGGACCCACACCTGCAGCCTACCACTAATTGCTGCTGAACACCTTTTTTCCGCCTGCCACAGGAACATTGGCTTCTCACCTCCTCACAGCGATGCAGCTATATTAAGCCACCTACCTGTTGTGCCCCTATTGTTCTCAAATACAGGACACCAGGTTCTCGACCTCGCCAACTCTCTGCTCCCAGGGGCCTCCTGCCACCTCAACTGGACTGAGCTATACCCGTGGACCCACTCGCTACCCCACTCCTGCGCTAACCGTGCATACGCCCCACACCCCTTGACCTAGGGGTGCGGACCCGCGTTGGCACCTGGTTTACCTTCCCCAGCTCCCCCGCAGTGGTTGGAGTGCTTCATCTTGAGCTCCGCAGTACCTTGTATGTCCCACCCTGTGCCAGCAAACTGTGCTACGTCTTCCTGCATCACGTCACCGATCCAACAATCCAGTGTCAACATCACGTCTGGATCACCCCTCCGGCCCCCGTGGGCTCGCCACCTGGCTCTGTGTGCCCTGGTGGGGACCCCCTGGTGCTGCCTCCAGCGTCACTAACCACAGTCCTCGCCTTGCCTTGATCGGAGGGCCTGCCTGTTATATCCATACCGGGCCCTGGGTGCCGGCCACGGCCTGTCACCATGACCAAGGGAGCAGGGGCTAGCAAGAAGCAAAGCTCACTAAATATGTTTGCTAAGACGCCCTCCAAGCCGCTAATTGACCTTCCGGAGGGGTCGCCGGCCGCCACAGCATCCTCAACCCCTGATGACTCGCAGAAAATGCTGGAATATATGCACGAGGGCTTCACTACGCTTCACACTAAGTTAGACGATATGAACGGGACCATCTCATCTATAAAGGCCCATATCGAAAGAACAGACAGTAGGGTTGCTGAGATCGAGACAAGGGTTGGCACACCGGAGGACGACCTGGGTCTCGATGGTCGAAAAGAAAAATGACGACCTCGAAACCTGCTCCAGGCAGAATAACCTCTGCATCGTTGGCATACCAGAGGACAACATCAGGGAGCCCATGGAGGATTACGTGGAGCGAACCCTTCTAGCACTCCTTGATAGCCCCAAGCTTTCGGCACAATTTGCGGTGGAAAGAGCTCACCGCTCCTTGACAGCGAGGCCCAGGCCGGGTGCCCCACCCCATCATAGCCAGAATCCTCAACTTCCGTGACCGTGATGCCCTGCTCCGGGCGGCCAGGGCCAAGGGAGAGCTGCATCTTGGGGCGGCAAGGATACACTTGTACCCGGATTAATCTGTGGCTGTGCAACAAGAGCGTAAGACTTTCCTTGTGGTCAAAAAGAGACTTCGAGACTTAGAGTCAAGTACTCCATGCTCTTCCCCGCCAAGCTGAGGATCGAACATTCCAATCAAACATACTTTTTCACCATCCCAGAAGTGGCTTTGAAATTTATAGACTAACGCATTCCTGGTTGATCGAAACGGTGCTGTCAAGTCTCATGTTTTTCAATGGTTATCATACCTAGGCCACGTGGCGGGACCGCCATGGCGCTTCCCCCCCCCCCACGATGGCCACTTCTCTCCGTAGTTTATTTGCTGTTCAGTTTGATAATTGTTGCTCCATTACTTCTCTGCGTAGGTGACCTTCGTGCCATGCTGTCACATTGTATGCAGTAATATCCGCTTCTTGTTGGGCCCCCGTCTCAGTGCCAACCGGCACTACAACCCAGCCACTTCTGTGATTATACCCCGATACCCTGCCTCGCCCAGACTAGGACCTCACCCAACTCTTTCGTAGCCGTGTCAAGGCACATGGCTACACCCCACACTCCCATGGGTCCTTTGTTTTGGTTATAGACCTGGTCCCGATGTAACCCGTACCCACTCCAAACGCCCTGCTTTATCCTACTACATAGCATAACTCTCCTTACGCTCTTTCTGGTCCGGCGCGCCTTCGCCCGGCTGCTAACAGACCCTCAGGCGTCGATGCCTAAAAGTTTGGTTGTTTTGGTTGTGTTCGGGTTTCGTCCCACTGATTGGGGGAGGGATCTGGGTGGGAGGCGGGGTGGGAACATTATGGTTTAAAAAGTCTTAACAGCCTCCAGAGGCGCTGCATACCCCGCGCCAAATCAATTCATATATTTGGTCAGTCAATCGCATACATCTAGGGTATACGCCTTTCATTTTCCAGAAATCCACTTTTACTTATTCCACCATCACCCCCTCAAATATGGCTGACACTACCCTGACCTTTATGAGCTGGAACATCAGGGGATTAGGCAATTACAAAAAGATGCGACGGATTCAGCTCCACGCTGAACGCCACGGAGTAAAGATCCTATGTTTACAGGAAACCCACGCTCGCTCGGAGCATGTGAACGGTTCGCTAAGCAATGGGGCCCCCAGAGATATTGCACTAACTATTCCCCTCAGAGCCGAGGCACCCTCACCCTAATGCATAAAAGTCAAAGTTTACGTGTCAGCACTCCCACATAGATCCACTTGGAAGGTTTGTGTTAATCGCTGGTATATTACAGCATCAGGAGATAGTCATCCTGAACATATATGGTCCCAACGTCGACGACCCTGACTTCTACCTCCACCTGGCCACTCTACTTGAGAGCTACCCCCTGATTCCTATTGTATGGGGCGGGGACTTCAATACGATACTAGATGTCACCCTAGATAGATCGGGTTCTCGGCCTCGCCAACTGTCTAGGGCAGCATATTCTATCCTGACCTCGCTCCCCCGTCTGGCACTGGTGGATGCTTGGCGTCTGATGTATCCCGAGGACCATACATATTCCTTTTATTCCTCAGTGCATGATTCCCACTCTAGAATAGATAGATGTCTTATCACAGACATACTGATTAGATGTATAACTCACTTGGCCATTCTCCCCAGCACACTATCAGACCACTCACCGGTACTTATCTCCTTAAACTGGGGATTAGACGCCAATAAAACCAGACAGTGGAGGATGAGTCCCCACGCGCTTCTTGACCAGGTTTTTCGCCTCCGAGCTTGAATCCTCCATTGAGGAATATTTTGAGATTAACACAAGCTGTGCTCTGGGAAGCCTTCAAAGCACACACGAGAGGGTCGCCATCTCCAAGAGCAGTGGCATCCTGAAGGGCATCTGTGCCGACATCGCTACCAGCGAATCAGCCCTATCCGTCTATGAATCCCAATACGCTGTGGATCATTCCCCGGCTACTTTAGCAATGCTGGGTTCTGAACTGGACAGGTTCTGTGGCCTTGCAGAGCGCAAGGTTAAGTTCTTGGACTCCCCCTGATCGGCGAGGAAATACGGCGAGGGCGAGCGCCCCGGCAGAATGCTAGCTAGGCTGCTACGTCGCGAATTCAGTGCCCCAACATACCGGCCATTGCTAGACCGGATGGCACACTCGCCACCTCTCCCCTAGACATCAATTCTGAGTTCCTCGCGTTCTACACCTCCCTGTACTCAGAGGTTGATAGTTCCCAGATTTCTGAAATCGATTCCTATTTAGAGAACCTCCCTTTGTCAGTCCTGTCAACCGACGCTAGCACCTCCCTCGAGAGGCCCTTCACCCTAGAGGAAATTGTGGAGGCCATTGAGTCACTGGCATCGGGGAAGGCCCCTGGCCCAGCTGGGCTCCCGACGGACTTCTACAAACTATACAAGGCCCAATTAGCGCCACACCTACTGACCCTGTGGGAAGAATCGTGCGACAGGGGCATACTTCCACCGTCCCTGCGGGAGGCATTGATTACAGTGCTCCTTAAACCTGGTAAGACCCCCACGCAGTGTAGCTCATACCGACCCCTCTCACTGATTAATAGTGATATTAAAATATTTGCCAAACTACTTGCCAACCGCTTAGCCCCATACATGTCCCACATTATTCATCCAGACCAGGCCGTCTTCGTCCCTGGTAGGTCCACCTCCCTAAATTTAAGTAGACTATTCAATGTAATCAGCAGAATCGACCCGGCCACACAAGCAGTGGCAGCTACATTGGACATGCAAAAGGCATTTGATTCAGTTTCCTGGAAATACCTGTGGTGTGTTCGTGAGAAATGCAAATTCGGCCCTAACTTCCGCACCTGGATAAAGCTCCTTTACACCGCCCCGTCAGCCAAGGTCCGCACGGAAGACAGGTGCTCTTCCCCCTTCCAGATATTTAGAGGTACACGCCAGGGAAGCCCCTTCTCCCCACTCATTTTTGCTATAGCCATGGAGCCCTTCGCTGACATGATTCGGCAATCACACTCGCACAGGGGGTTGCGCACGTCAGGCCAGACTGATCTAGTCTCTCTCTACGCTGACAATACCCTGCTGTATGTTCGATCCCCTAAAATCAATCTTTCACGTATACTGGCAGATGTGGCTCGATTTGGTGACATATCCGGTCTGAAGGTTAATTGCTCCAAGTCTACATTATTTCCACTCCGATGTGACACAACCCCCTTCCCCCGATCTACATGGGTTCAACTGGTCGCCCTCGAGCTTCACCTACCTAGGGGTGGTGGTCTCTCGGCACACGTCACAGCTGCGTGACGACAACTACCAATTTTATCTAACTAACCCGGAGACTAAAACCTCCAGCTGGACTAAACTTCCCCTCTCGCTAGCAGGCAGGATTGGAATACTCAAAATGATTGTATTACCTCAATTACTGTACCGATTTACCAATCTGCCTCTGTGGCCCGGGGATACTTTTTTCCAAACACTGCGCAGCATATGTAACGCCTTCCTTTGGCACTCTGGGGCCGTCCGCCTCAAATTATCCACACTAACCGCTCCTAAGGCATTGGGCAGTTTTGGCACACCCGATTTGATCAGATACTGGGTGGTGGCCCAATCGCAGTTTGCTGCATACTGGTTCAATACTATTGATCCCCCCCCCCCCACATGTTCGCCTCGAGAAGCTAACTGTCTGTGACCGAGTGATCTGATCCCTGGTCCTCCAACCAATCTCCCCTGACTTAAACTCTGCGAATCCTGTAGCCAGTACATCCTTGGCTGTTACCAAATTCGGGTCCATGGTCGACACACCCCACCCGTTCCACGGGGATTTGCAACTGTGGAACTTCCTTCCTGATGTTCCACACATTCCACTTTCGGTGGTCACTCGCTGGGCCGCTGCTGGCTTCCTGACGCTGCACGATGCCTTTGAACAGGGAAACTTCATAGAATGGTCTGAGATTCCTCCCTCACTCAGGCGCCGACCCTCAGTGTGGCTACAGTACTCTTCACTCCGCGCACATCTCAAGTCCAGATTTTCAGACTTTCCCGCATTGCCCACTGATGAACCTATAGTGAAGGAGCTCTGCTTCTATCTCTCCTTCAGAGGAAAGGTGTCGAGGCTCTACTCCTTACTACAGACTAGAGCGGCTCCCCACTTCACCGAGCTGAGACGCAGATGGGAGGAGGACATTGGTTCTGAGATCACCGACGAGAGGTGGTCTCGGATGTGCGCTCGTACCCACGAGGTTTCCTACAACACTAAATTTAAACTCATCCAGTTTAAAATCTTACACAGGTATCATCATACACCTATGAGACTCCACCGTATGTTTAACGCCAACTCCCCCTCCTGTCCTAGGTGCGCCGCAGATCAAGCCTCCTATATACACATGTTGTTCTGTCCCCAACTGTCCCAATTTTGGTTAGACATTTGCTCTACACTGTCTGATATTCTGCAACACCCAATCACCCCTACCCCACTGCACTGCTTATTCCATGACTTCCCACAGTTACCCCGTGATTCTAAGAAACTGGTAGGTCTTTGCATGCTACTGGCAGTTCGCTGTATATTACTCTGTTGGCTCCGCCCTAGAGCGCCTACCTATACACAATGGCTCAGATCGGTCACATGGGCTCACGGCACGGAGCAGTCCTGGAGTGCGATGCATTGTCCACACTCCAGGCCGAGGGACATCTGGTCGAGATTCCAAGACTATATCTCTGCCATGGCCTCACCGTCAACTTCTCTCCCTCTACTTCCCCAGGTGGTTCCCCTTAGATAGTGATCTGTTATGGTGTATGTATCAATACTATGTATATTGCCTTTTATCTATCTGCTACATTTTACGCATTATGTATTGTTTATCATTCACATTGCTTGCTCTCAGCGCTGGTGCCATGTGGCTTCCTCTGTTTCTTTGTTGTGCTGTCAAGTCAATAAAGAGTTTAAAAAAGAAAAAGAAAAATAGAAAAATTGTATAAAATGTCAAATTGCTGGACCACATAATCCCATACAATTAACTTATGTGGTCCATGAAGCCATTACTTTCAGTCATCCAACATGATCATTTTGGAAGATGTTGAAACTGACATTACTCACTGATCCCTGTAATAAGTGATTGTAATGTCTCATTGTGTTACCCTAGTGTTCGAATTGATCGCTATTGAGCGTTTCAAAAATCTTTTTGTTATTACTCAACTATGAACTCATTCCTTTATAGAGGGCGTGCCACCGCTGACGACTGCCTGCAGCATCCATGGCTGGCACAAGGAGACATTCCAAATCTTTCTACCAGTGCCACAATTACTGAGGAGCAGCCAGACGCAGAAAAACAGGAAGAATGCTCTACCACTGAACTCGCTGTAGATGTAACACCACCACACACACCAGAAGAACAAGACAATTCTCTGACAGAGGAGTTGCTCGTAGTAGCTTCCTACACACTTGGACAATGTAGACAGTCCGACAAGGAGACACAAACTGATTCAAAGGCAATATCGAAACGCTTCAAGTTTGAAGAACCATTGTTGTTGCAGGAGATACCGGGAGAGTTCATCTACTAAGCACTTCCTTATGGGACTGTGAAGACTTTAAATAATGGAAACATTCATGTAGCAACTTTGAAAGTTGACTTGGGGCCAAAACACTGTACTGAAAAGCATGTAAAACGGAGTAGATGTTTTGGGTAAACTTATCAGTATAGGCGTTTGGAAGATATGCCATATTTCTAATCCTATGAATGGGTTACTTGTGCCAGATGTTATGGATTTTTCTAAAACCTGGAAAATAAGTGCAGATTTGGTTTTACCCTTGTTCATACCATACTGTCTTTATCACAAATGTTTATTTCTTTTATATGATCACATCAGGAATAAATTAGACAGATGTGACATATTTCTCTAGAGCTTAAGGCAAATGTAGGTATGCATGCGATACAAGTTTACTGGATTTTTTCTCTTCTCACAACTGTAATGATCCTAAACAGGAAATTGATTTACTATGCAGTGAAATATGACCAAATAACGTTCGAAGCCCACATGGTTTTAGTATGAATTCTTTTGTTTACTTGCCATCACATGGTACATGACTGATGGGTAGTGGATCGTTTGTTGACTTATGTTGCGCCTCTCTGGCTCATTGATGGTAGAAGCCTGTGGAAACAACGTTCCAATGTCTGTTGAGAAGACAGGAAGTGATGTCCTTCTCCATCCAGAGGCTTTGCTTCCATTTCCTGCAGCATCTTTTGTAACATAATTCCTTTCCTCATTACCTATGTCGACCTCCCGTATGTTGGCGCGACTCAGACTTTTTAGGCGAACATGTCAACAGTTTAGAGCTCTGTAGACTAAAAGAAAATCCTGCATTTTTATGTTTTTTTAATTCTTTGGAGCACATTCCCACAGTGCAGCTTCTATATTATTGAACAGTCAGAACTTTGGGAACCCTCCTCATCATTTTTGATATTTTTAAGACATTTGTCCTGTTCTTCGATTTATTTGCACTTTCTACTTTATTTACATTTTGGCCTGTTGTTTTTACATGTTTTTCTTTTTTTTTTCTTTGAAGAGACATTCTTACAGAAAAGGCTTCCTTGTTCCTGCCATGCTTATATATTTTTTGGTTCAGTACCAACTTTACACAAAGGTTTCTGATGTTTGTCTCTTAAAAGTACCCCTATTTCAGGGTCCACCAGGTAAAACTGCGTTAACAGCAAACATTGGTATAGCATTTGAATTTTCTGAAATTCTTTCCCCTCTGAAATGACAATACTGACAAGGCCAGGATTCTTTGGTGTCTCTGGTACTACTGGCCAGTCCTCTTCTAAACACATTGAATGTTAAGACCAGATGGCCTGTGCCTTCTGGCACTTGGAAGCCTTCTGTCTTTCACATTATAGTCCTCCCGTATCCTTCCGCCTTATCTCTGGGTGAAATAGGGATGCCTTTTGGCCTGTTCAGGGAAGCCTGTCACCATGCTATCCCGGGCAGCACACATGGAGTGGAGGCGCCCTCCTGCTCCTCGGGTGACCTACACATTTGAGTCCATTCTAACTGTTGTAGGAAACAGCTTGATGTTGAGTGGAAATAGTCAACATCAAATGAGTTGGAAAGAGGTCCACGACATGTTTTACTATTTTTATTATTTATTCATTTTTTCCTGACTTGTGTGGGTGTCTTTTCTCAACAGCCCAAGTGGTGGCACATTTAACTGACAATGGCTTGTAGATCTTTTTTTTCCATTTTGTTGAGGAAAAAGGGCAGTAACACTTCCTTGATCATAGATTTTTGCCATTTCTTGTTAAAGGACATGCAATTGCTTTCACTGTGCAGGCCATGTCTGGGCCAGCAAAACATGTGCAGTATCATATTCCAGGGGAAACAGAAGAATAACACACAGATGCTCTTTGACAGATGCTCCTCCCAAGTACCCGCTATGACAATTGCATAGTTCAAGCAATTAATGAATTCTCCTTTTGTAGTAGAATGGCATGATCAAGATAGTTTGACCCAATGTTCTTAGTGTCATATTGACACTAAGAAGACCACGACTGTCGTTGCCCATAGATCATTCAGAGATTAACGAGGACTCTTTTTCTTGGAGGTAGATATTTCTCAATGCCCTGTCTCTTAGAACCTTTTGTTTCCATTTTTCGAATATCACCCAATCCTTTCAGAGTTTGGCTTGTGCAGATACACTAGTATCACTCTGAAGAATAGGGAGTAGTAGTGAGGACAGACTGATTGCGAGGAGGGGGGATGCCAGACAGCTGCAACTAAGGTCATGGTGATAGTAAAGGAAACAGAGGCATGATGTACAGTCATGTTCGTCCCTTATATTGAATAACCATTTTAATTTGCCAAGTTTGCTTTTAGGTTAATTACTAGACCAGTTTTTATTTTTCATTTTTAAGGTTACTCTATCAAGGTATCACAGTGAGATCAGGGTGGAACCTCTGCATGTTTATTTTTTGCAGAACATGCTAGACCTGCTTCTTTATAGACATTATTGAAAGTGAAGCTGTAATTCCCATGCATGGATTTCATGAAAAGGTAACCTGTAGCACTTCACTTTTGGGGGTACACATTTCTATGAAGCTCCGTTGTTTAATCTTGCATCATATGTGAAAGTTGTCCTTTGACTTCATCTATATAACTGGAAGACAGTATTTTGAAGAGGGTCTGTAAGTGGCCCCTTTGAATGACCGAGATCATCAATTACCTTGTATTAAGTGTCAGTGTGATATCAAGTCACATACCATGTCCTCGCCTCCCCTTTCTATCCTCCCAACAGCACCATCCCCACACACTCAGTGTTGTGTTTTCCAGAAAACCTTCTTGCCGCTTCTTAATTTGTTGCATTGTCAGTAATTTATCAATTTCTGTTAGATATTTTTCTAAGTGAACAGCTTCTTTATGTGAGCCAGAAATTTCTTTTTTGGGGTCCAAATAAAGCACATTCTTTAGTTTTGATCCTTGTTTTATAGAGTGTCAACAAATCCGCTATTGCATAACACAGGAACCTATTTGGATAGCCATTGTTCAGTCTTCGATGTTTGTATTTTGCTGTTCTTTTGAGGGCTCTGGAAAAGTGTCTTGGAAGCTTTAAATATTGAAGTTGATTAGTGATCGCTTTGAGCTTCTCCATAGATGTGATCTTTAATTTTGTGTTTCAGAGGCCATTTGTGGTTATGTTTTGTTAAATCAGAAGAGTGACAATGTTTTCAGGCTTTAAGACGACATTACTTAATTTTGTAAAACTGCCACAAATGTGTACAGATAATAGTACCTTGATTATCAATTTCCGAACAGTCCCCAATGGTGGTCTTGGGCGAAATTAAATTAGCAAATTAAGTAGCTCAATTTGCTATAATAAATGTGTGAGACCACGGATATCATATTCTCTTATGGTCTTTGTGCAATATGATAAAGGTAACTTGGCAAGACGTTAGCAAGCCTGCTTCTTTTCGTTTGTTTTGTCTCTTGGAAGACTGAGTCTTCCCATTGAAATCCCAAACGATTTTATTCTGGGTCATTAAGGATTTCATTTAATGAGTATTAGTTTTGCACGTTCCTATGGTGCTATGGTGGTCTCTTGAAGCCTGGTGATGCTCTCATGTACTGTAGCCATCATGTATTCACTGCATGCTTTTTGATGATCTACTGATGGTTTAAGCATTCCTGTCTTTGTTTTACTGGACAGTCCAAAGGCCTTCCACCCAGTCATTTCTTTACTATTTCCTATTTGTTGCAAAAGTAATTATAGTGAAGATCTCATGGTGGAGTTCATGTACTACTTATTTGTAACACTAGTTCTACAGTATCGGTATCCTTCTATTTGCTCCCTAGCCCTTCATCTGTGATGCTTTTTGATAAAATAATTGGTCTCGGACCTCTTACTAAAAATACATGTTGGGAGCTCCTGTGTATTATTTTATTGTAGGACTGTTAAAGCTTCAACATTTTAAATGTGTATTTTTTTTAAAAAAAGGTATAATCTATAAGCTATATGCTTAACATTTTCTTTGAAAAACGTGTTTTGGGAGCACCCCTACAGCAGGCACATTCCTACTGGTTATGAATCAAGAAGAGGTCCCCTAGTGTTATGGTTAAGTGACATTTACTTTTATTTGCCACAGTGGCTGCAGGAATATGAGGGACCTGCCGAGGGCACGGGGGTTATATTTACAACTTGAAACATCTTTGTACTGTAAAATAGACTTCAATTGCAACCCATTTGCCTTATTTTGAAAAATAAAACTAGCTCTGCACTGATACCTGGAAGTTTAATTCCCATTTCCATGATGTGGATCGCAATATACTTTGGACTCTTCTGGCTCTAATGCTTAAAGAAAGATCAAATGTAGTTGTATGCTGCTAAATGCCGTTTGCGCCATGGATTCCACCACGTATCAGAACTTCCATACTTCAAGCAACTCTGCTTGTTTATTCCACTGATCCCTCATTTTAGATCGGTATGCTGAATACCACATTGAAATCCTGTCATTTGGCAGTGAACCAGGTTACCCCAGCATCCACAAAGCTAAATAATGGCCACTCGGAGCCAGTGTTGTATTTCTCTTGATATTGTACCAAAGCTTTTATTTGTATTTTCATCATGTCATTTTCAATTGATAACCTTTGCCAAAAATTTCAGGAACGTTGTTTTATGCACAAATATTAGCTTCTCGGCTCACAATAAGTCGACATTTACACAGTAAAATATTAGAAAAATATAACTAATCTATTTAAGTATTCAGGTATTTTGAAAGAAACTATAAATACATTGTGTGCAGTTATTCGCGGGGTCAAGCTTCTTATAATAATAGTTTGGAAACCTGTTTTTTCACTTCTTTACTAATGAGTAGTTTAGGTTGGATGTCTTTGCTTGTACAACTGAAAGCAGCAGTTTCCTTTTCGAACTTGCAGTGCATTATTATTGACATATTAAATAAATGCTTTGAGCAGCCAGGTATAGCAGTGTCTGGGTTCATGCCCCTACATTACACAAGCCTACTGTTCCTTCGTTAAATATCATGCTCTTTTTGGTATTTAAAAATATTGAGACCAATGTTGTGGTCTTGCTAAAGAAGTTTCCATTAACCTGCCACACAAAGCCAATCAATTCCGGTAAAATCCATAATGTTATGCAACATGTGAATACACTGTGCTAATCCTCTGGTACAAGGTAACCGCCCATATTATTTAAGTTGCACTGTAAAGTAGTAGGGCTTGAGAAGTAGGAAGAAAAAAAATTATCTATAACATATTGTATTTGTTACAAAGCTAATTTTGAATTGGCTGCTTTGAGATATGACTGTACTTTTTTTGTTACTGTTTGTTGTGCCTTAACATGTGTTTTGTAAAATAGCTGTAAACAATCTTGCATTAGGAATTTGTATAAATGGTAATATAAAAGTTTAATAAGTTATGATGACTAGAGCTATGTGCTCTTTTTTCTTTAAAGGTGGCAGGCGCAAGAAAACAATGGTTTCTATCAATTTATTTTTGCAGGTCTGCCTGATGTTCAATGCAAAAAAACAAAACTGTTTATAATAAAGTTATTTTCTATTATACTACCATTTTTTTGTAATTCTTATGGGGATGTGGATTTCCTAGGCAGCAACGAACCCCTGAAATAGGTTAGTCTACATCCTGTAACCTTAGTATTTCTCCTCCCCATATTGGTTGAGCACCCTCCTGCCAGTGGGTTATCCCATAAAACTGCTTTTACAAACTTTGCTGCTTTTAACGATTTCTCCAGCATTGTATTTCTAATAGGTTCAAATGATCTGAGTATTCTTGGCAAGTAGGGTAAAAACCTTGTTAACTATTGCAGTTTCAAATTACAGCATTTAAAACTGTAGACCATCTTCGTCATTTGGTCTCCATTCCACCCCTCCAGTTAATGAATGGCCAGCTAGCACAGTTCATGGATGCCATGTTTAATTCCTTTACTCCTTTACTGTATAGTGCAAACATTTCAATTTAATTTTAAAATCAAATAAACATTTCTAAACATGATCCTCAGACCAACTCGGCGTGGTGTGTTCTGGTTGGTACCCTCTTTGAAACGTCCTTGCGTTTTAACATTCTTGGTGGTCCTCCTTACGTTCTACTGTTTACTTTGGATACAAATGCTGATCCTGTTCTTTATTTTTGATTACAGTACTGTTAACGTGGAAGGCATAAATGGAAAGGCCTTCATATATTGCCTTTTGAATGATTTCAATGTAAGATGATGGTGCAGGATCATTGACCAGATCCCTTCACCTTGCCCTTTCTGCCTTGTAACTTCTATAATGTATGTTGCTTGTTTTTCTATGCAAAAATGTATAAAATATGTATGGAAAATGAATCGCCATGGGTGGAATGACAGTTTGCCCGAGGAGATCCGTAGCTCCATTAAGTGAACACTGCTTGCATTAAATGTATTCCATAGAAAAGTTGGCAGGTCTATGCATGTTAAATGACTTTTCATGCAGCCCTCAAACAAAAGTAAATGGCTGCACTGGCTCCTTGATCACACCAGCAATACGTTATTGGAGGCTTTTCGGACCTGTCCTCCATTGCTTTCCAAGCTTTGCCTTGTAGCTTCACATATGACTTTGACAAGCTTGAGCAGTCCCTGGTAAGCACTGATGTGCAGGCTAATCTCATCCCTAGGCTCTGTTATATGATTGAGAGGGAAGTACAAACAGGCTGGACACAAGACGTAATATCACATTATTCCTTTATTCTATCTCACACCAAACCAAAGTAAAGTATCTCACCCAAAAATAAATGTGATAGTCTGCCTTCCGGCTTCATTGCAGGTTTTCAGGGGTTCCTGAACCCCATGTCTCTCAGTCCTACTTCAGTTTCTGAGTTCCCCACACCCTTCTCCTTTACTAATGCCAGTTGTGGGTTTAGGGTGTTCCTGAACCCTGTGTTGCTCCACCTCTGCAAAGGGGCCGCCTCGATACACGTCTCTTTAAGTAGCTTTTCTGAAAAGAGACAAAGGATTCAAGACCCTCTCCTATTCCTTTCCCTGTAAGGGTCTTGCTGAAGGCCTGGTTACCTTCCCTCCGTGAACTACTGGCCTTTCTACCTTTACAAGAAAGTGGTTACTAGGTAGGATGACCAAGGGAATTGGAAGGACCCGGTGTGTAGGAGACACGTTGGGTTATAAATTCATATTTCACGTACAATTCAAAGATATTTTCCCTAAAGTTCAACATTGAACCCTTTTGTTCTTTTATACAAACCTCTCAAATCAACATAGTCCGTAAAAAAGGTGTTTTATTTCAAATACACGAGCAGTCATTAATGTACAATGTGTTTTGGTCCATGGACCATCGTCTGGGACCAAATTATCAAGAAAAACAAAACAAATAAAGCTTGTAACTAGATATGGTTGACATCATATACCATCATGTGTCAATCTGGTATTATAGAAAATAAGTTCATTTACTTGCCTTTTGTGACATATGCCTTCCTCCTCCCAATCCCACACCTGAGCCCCAGGCTTTAAGGGTCTGCACCTGTGAGAAGAAATAAATGCCTTCTGATTAGTAAAGGGTAATTTAGTCACCTGAAGGGGTTGGCCAAATTAGTGAGGTCTTAAAATTTCATAGACTTAATTGTCTCTTGATTGCTAAATGATTCCTTATTCTCTTAGAGCACCTCCTAGAAGCCTTCCTGGTGGGTTATTGTCTAGGGCCTCTGGTTGGTGACCCTTGCACAACTCCATGCCAAGCATGCTGCAGTCCATATAAATCCATATGCAGGGCAGAGCGCTGGCAATTACTGGGGAGACTGTGTGTCCAGCGACAGAGCGCTCATGGATTTCAATCTCGTACCATGGTCCATGGATTGAGCGGCAGGGTGGAGCAGCTCCCAACTAAGAGTCTCACTCAACATGAAATGTATGAGTGTCACTTCTTTGGGTGAGTTTACTATGGAATTTTTGATGATGGTAACAGGAGTTTGAATACAAAGCCGTATCTCTAAGCTTCATGGTGTTAGTCTTTCTCTGAGATTTCAGGACTGCCTTGTGGAACCGTCAATCTTTTCCACATGGGGAGAGGGAGTCCTTTTAGATTTTCCATGTAATTTGCCTCTTGGCACGCAAAGGGGACCAAAAGAGGGTGACACAGGGATACTCTCCATTCTGCCCCACGTCAATCGTCGGCTAGCTTGGGCAGGTACCCTGTCTCCTGGTTCACCCCCTTTAGTTTCCTCAAGCCATGCAAGAGACTTTGACAAAGCTCCCATCTGCTCTGCCTGCTAAACCTACTACCTCTTCTCCTCCTTCAAGCTGGTCTCCCGTACTGAAAATAACAGAGCAGTCAAGCTAATGAAATCCTATGCTGAGCAGGTCTTGCTCTGCTGTGCCATTACTTTAAAGGATGATATTGCTACCGTCACTCGTGCCCTATGCATTCTGTGCAACTGCTCCTTCCATGCTGGCTTCTTCCCCCAGGAGCCTAAACAGAACTGGGTTATTTGGTCAAGAAACACTCCGCTGTTCCAACTATCCTAGCTAAATGCCTTCCCCATCGCAATCACTCCATTATCAAAATCATTGAAAATGGCCATCTCTTAACTCCGAGACCTCTGAGTCAGCATTGTGCTCTATAATCAATTGGTTTTCTGACTGACAAGAGGCACTGAATCTGCCTTCCTCTTCATGAGAGATTGACAACTCCAAGCCCTTGACAGCAACTACCCAGCCATCCCCAGTTTTATGGTCCTGTGTGTGGCCTTCACCACTGACCATGCCCACCATCTAAACTACCTCAACCACTTGCTATTACTGGCAGTTCGCTGGGGTGTCTTGTATCTTTTTAAAGACTGAGGAGTCTAGATGAGGTCAGAGCCTGTTATTCTGAGCAGGAATGTACAACCAAGGGGTGCTCCAATCCTCCCTGCTTTCCTTGTGACTTCAACACTTACCAGCCACCTTTGGCTGGGCTGATTGCTCCTTTCTTCCATACCTTAATGCCTTCAAGATGGGTGGTGAACCATCTCTGGCCTCGAGTTTGATTGCTGCCTTGCCTCTTGTGTCCAAACCTGGATGACTACAAACATTTTCTGCCTCCATGCAGAAAACGCTGAAATCGTTTTCACGGGCTGAGCTATTGCTTCTCTCTGCCTTCTGCTAGGCTGTCCTCTCTGGGCTCCAATCTCTTCCCTGGTCCCTGCATGGGGTTTGCTGAGTTGCAAAGCAGCTCTGGGTGGGCAGTGTTGACATTGTGATATTTGTGGCCACTCATCTGAGGGTGGCCTCCAGCGTTTTTTGGATCATGCCGCCTGCTGCTACCATGTGCTTGCAGATGATCCTAGGATAGTGACGGAGCAGGCCACTCCGGACAGCTGTGGGGAGCTGCCCTAGTATCGGCCGTTGGAGGCCTTAGTGGTGAAGGGGGCAAGACTACAGAGAAAGGTGAGCCTCCATCCTGTTCTAGATGAAGAACTTGAACAGACAAAACCTGTATAGCCCCCATAAGCAACAGACGATGGCTTCCTAGAGTCTGGCTATAATGTTACCTCCCACATCGCAAGACTGCTGCTGCCTTAGGGTGCTGTCTGCTGTCCATATTTCCTGGGCTTCTTGGGCCCTTGTTGGCAATTTGCTACTAAATTGTGAATCTGCCTTCGCCGGCATCTATGGTGTAGCTGATTGTAACACTGTTCCTATCACGCAGACGCTGCTGGGTTGATGGATCAACAGACATGGAAAATGTAGATAAGGCGTAATCCAAGCTGTCCTTTAATAAAGACAGCAAGGAGTATGGCATTCTAAATGTCTCCCGAAGGGAGTTCTACCCCACAAACGGGGAATGCATGCTGTCAAACAGAGGGAGAGGATACCAGGGCACTAGGGAGATTTTTACACAAGGTTTGGCAGCTTGGCCTGCAAGGCAGACTTTCTGCAGGCTCAGATGGATAGTCATGCTTGCCTAATTGAGGAGATCGAGAACAGGGTCTCTCCACTGTTGAGGATGTATATAATTTATCTAAGGATGAGCTTAGCAGAATGCCAATTTTGTTGAAAGGGGAGGTTGAGACTAAATAGAATTCACATCCCTGCGGTATCTGAGTATTCAGAGATCACAACTACGGAATGGTTTGTGTAGGCCTTGATCCAGAGGTTTATTATGCTTCTCAATTTTCTCCTATATTTGTGCCTGAGAGGCTGCACCAATCCATCGTTCCGAGACTTGCCCCTTCTCATGGATCCTCCATTATCAGGATAGGGATACCATCCTGAGGCTAGAATGTGCGAAGGTAGATGTCTTCTACTAGGGGGAGCACAGGTTTTCTTTTCTGGACTTCACAAACTCTCTCCAAGCAGCATGCAAGTCCTTCTTCAAGGTGAAGAAAACATTTGAGGGACCAGCAGATCCAGTATTCCATGGTGTTCCCAGCAAAGCATAGGGTGCCTTAAAATGAAAAGATGCATTTCTTTTCTATGCCGGAGACAGCCAATGTACTTTTGCATGGAGTACCGGTGGTTCTGCCCATGCAGGCAGAGGTTGTCGGGTCGGGATGGCAGGCAGTCACCAGGACTCGAAGAATGAACTTCTGAGGGGCTTCATACCATGATGTCTAAAGAAAAGGTCCTTTTGGAATAGGTGAAGCATGCTGTTGATTGTTGGCTGCCATATATTTTTTCCTATTTCTTGACCTCTGGAGTAGCAACCCTGATTCACAAGTGATTTAGTTGTAAGGTTCAGGTGGTTTAAGTTGTTGAATTGCTTAATGTATACTCTACCAACATGAATAGCCCAGATTTCTACAATTGAGTGCTTGCACAATTGGTGGCTTACTCAATCTCCATTATCTGGAGGAATGATTTTAACATATCCCGGAGTGTCGATTTGGATATATCTGGATGGAAATCCAGGACAGTTTCCAGGTCTGTTGGTGATTCTGCAGATCCTGAAGCAGTTTTGATTAGTTGACTTGTGGAGAAGGGGGATTTACCTTCTGTTCATCGTTGCATACAGCTTCCAAGATGGACTATTTCCTGGCTTCAGAACTGGCCTCACATCGGCTGGCCGAATGTATACACCTCTCTTGAACGCTCTGATTGTTTGCTAGTACTTCTTGCCCTGCTGGTGCTGGAGGTTCATTTTGAGTAGAATGGCTGGAAATACAAGGCCAGTAGTCTGTCCCATCTGGCATTGGGCACTATGCTCCAGAAGGATAGTTTGTTTTTGTATGGAAACACTGGGTCTGTGCCATCCAGTGAGGTACTATGGGAAACAATAAAATTATAGATCTGTAGAGTGTGATCTGTTGTAGGGGTGGGGGTTCTCGCGTCCCAAAGAAGTCGGTTGGACAGACTGGAGAGTATGTTTAAGGATCCTGAGGTTGAATATTGTGAGACAGGTGACCAAGCCAATCTTGCAAAGATGTGCAGGCTTTGCTAGGAGAATTTCAGGAGGAAGCAGAAGTTATGTTTCTCAGATGCACAAGCATGGTTGATCAAGGGGGTAAGATTACTGGATGGTATGCTGTCCTCATGTTAGGATATCAATTAAACATTTAGGGGCTTTTACACCTCACTCTACCCCTCTAAAAATGAAGGCTGAAAATGATCGACTCTCTAGCTATTTAGATCATATTACTTTGAGGAGAGGGGAGAATGAGTCCCAGAAAATCCTGAATGCTTTGCTGTCGGTGGAAGAGATTACCCTGGCGACTCGAAATCTGGCTGAAGGGAAGGCCCCTGGATTAGATGGCCTGTTGATAGAGTTCTATAAGGCCTATGTTGATGTGCTTTTTTTCCTCATTTTATAGCCATGTACCAGGAGCCTATTAAATGAGGCTTGCTGCCAAGGCTTTAATAACATTAATACTTGGAGTCAAGCTCCCCGTGGAGTAGGATTCTTATCGACCCATCTACCTAATCTGAACAATGACATCCACGTGAAGGTAATTGCTAATAGACTTAACCCACTTATGGTGATTACTGGTTATGCAGGATCAGACTGGTTTTATCTTGTGCAGGTCAACTGTATGTAACATGGAGACATTTCTCTTGTGGTTGTACTATACCCAGGACTGGCAGCTGGAGTAGTCACCAACAGTCGAGTGTCTGGAGTCCTAATGGATAGGGGAAACTGTTAATAATGCCCCCTCTCTTGTTTGCTATACCAATTGGCAATGAAGAAAAAGGGAGTCCCGTGAGGTCAGGTGATTTGCATCTTTTCTCACACCAGGGGATTTCCCATTATGCAGACAAACGATTATTGCAAGTCCAGAATGCGTCTGACAACTTGACCCTTATGTTGGACGTGGTGATGTTTAGGGTGTATTGTGGAATGATTGAATCCGAATAAATCCGACATCATTCCCATCACTGCTATTCCGGAAAAGGCGGCTCAAGCTCTGGGGTTGAAGTGGTGTAGTGTTTGGGGTACGGTATGACAATATTTATACCATGAATGTCTTTTTATGCCAACAATACATTTTATTTATACTTTACAGGCTTATTGTCTATCTCCTTGTCCTGTCAACGGACAGGGCTACCGTTTACTGTAACAAAGCAAAAGCAGCAGTGCTAATGCACTATAACAATGTTAGCAAAATGTGTTCACTTCAAACAGTGAGCTCAAAATAAATCTGGCTTTATTTTTTTTTTGGTAATTGTAACTTTTGCAAATGTAGAAACAAGCACACAGACATTTTACTTTGGATATAAATTGTTCTTCCAGGACTACCCAATTACAACTAAAATGTTCAAGTGTTAATGTTATTCACCAACAGAAAGCTTTAGAAATATTTGAAACACAGTAATCCAAGTTCAACTGATTCACTGGTCCTGTCTTTGCATTGGTTCTCTATTGTAAAAAGAAGTTTACTAAATGTTTTTTATTTAGCCACAATGCCTTAGCATTGCTGGGTAACATTGGCAACCAGACACCTATTCTTCATGATGCTTTGTACAGCATCAAATGCTGTTTGGGCACCTCCAAGTGCAATTAGTATTGTTACAAGTTTGGGGCCAGACAGGTATTCTGAAACAGGCCTCCAACCTGAGCAAACATTTAGTGGAAAGTGACTTGAAACTTGTTAAAAAAAAAAAAAAAAAAAAAAAAACAGGCTCTTGGTTATATTAAGTTATCAATTATAAACATTCATAAGACCTTATAACATTTGTAATTTTTCATTTTGTAATTGATATTGCTTGACACAAGTTAACCACGTAAAACATGGCTATACACATACAATGCAAAGTGGAGCAATGCATCTGTAAATCAAGAAACCTCCAAAAACATGAATACTCCAATTTAATAAATGATCTAGGACGGAGTGCGCTACCTTTTTTTTAATTTTTTTTTTTATTTTTTTTTTTTGTTTACAGGAAAATGACGACAAAATATGTTACTTAGTGTTGCATTTTACATACAACTGATATGATAGTGTGGGTGGCTGCATTTTTCTTAACCGAAGCAGTTAGCACCTTTTGATCTTGTATGCACAATATTTTCTGAGATTTTATGTTCATTTGAACGAAGTCAAGGCAATCGGCAATAGCAGGTTGAAGGCGACAATGAGGTGCAGACTTGTAATGCTTTCAGAAAAATGCCACCTGATGTTGCTATATGCAGGGATCCCATATGCTCTGCAGAGATTATGCCAAAGAAATAATCTTTAAGGAAATTCATTGGTCTATGCCCTTACCTTTCTATACTGTCCCTCAGACAAAGTCGCTCTTGAGTTGGTTAATTCGAATCTTAGATTTATTGCGCTCAAGGCTGTAGTGCAAGGCCAGGGAAAAGAAGCTACTTCAATCATGTTTACATTGATATATTTTTTTTATTTGTTCATGGTTTATCACAAACCTTTACAAAATATTCACGAAAAGCAGAACAATAAAAACCACTGAAATTTCACATTCACAATATAAACATTTCTTCTTTAAAAATGCATAAGAAAACAAGAAATAAAACAGACTACCAAAACCAAGACATATCTAGCTTAATTCACATATTGTTGTTAAAAAGGAAATAACACGAATAATCAAAATAGGTGAATATCCATTTCTCATTCTATACCAAATATATTTAGGATCCATACATAAACTACTATCAAATAGAGCTGCAAAATATTCTGTTCTTTGAACAGCAAAGGACATCTCAACATAATGTGTTCTAAGGTCTCCTCTATTTCAAACACATTGCAGAATCTACACCATTTTTTTTCCTCCAAAGGATTTCTTATGTTTAGTATACAATAAGTATGCATGACATTCAATCTAAATCTCATATAAGAGTTTCTAAAATTCCTTGATGGATATTTTGTCAAGTACATCTCCATAACCGGCAGAAATTTCCAGAAAGGGTGGGCCTGATTATACAATTTTGACGCTAGGACTTTGCTCTTTGTCAGAGACCAATCCATTCTGCTTATAATATGTTTACATTTGTTGGGCTTATTCATTACAGTGCACTTTGCAATCCCTATTACTTCCATCATCTTTTCAGTTTCATTATTTAAAGACATCATGAATGGACATGTAAGATCCGTACCTGCTTCCGCATAGAAATTACTACTCCCAGATAACTTGCATTTTCTCCATAGCATAAGCCTCTTAATTGCAACCACCGAGTGAAGGGATTGCAAACCCAATTCATACCTCAGTACTTCCATCGGGATACAGTTAGGCAAGAAGAATAATAGCCCCCTCCATATGATTCCTTCTAGAGTTTTCAGAAAATCGGCAATATCTGTTGGAAAAATCTCCAGACCATAAGTGATCCTTGGGACCACTTTCCTTAAATAAAACTCCCTAATGGGTTTCATCGTAAAGCCTCCAAACTTCCTTTCCAACATTCACATCTGCCTTAATGCCACTTCGGCTTTAGCCCTGAGTTGGTTTTTGAACAGAGTAGCAGATTCCGTACCCGTAAAGCAGTATCCCAGGTATTTAAAAGCTTTCTTGGGCTTGATGTGTTTGCCCTCACAAAACCATGAAAAGGACTCCTGCTTCTTATTGGCACCTCCCATTCGAATTATGATTGTTTTGGAAGGATTGATTTTTAGGTATAGGTTGCATATAAGTAATTTGAAGATCTTAATTAGGCGCTGAAGACCCACTTTTGTATTGTCCATAAGCAAAAAGTCATCAGCGTAAGCCAACCATGAAATGGCCCTCCTGTTCAGTTTGGGTGACACCAAACCCCCATTAGGAAAGGCAATTTGCGCTCCACTAACAGAGATTAAAGATCGTAGGGGCCAGCATGCAGCCTTGTCGTAACCCATTGTTGTTTACAATCTGGGAGGAAAGGTCCCCGACAGAGTTCATTCGTACAACTAACCTGGTATCAGTGTATAGCTCAATGATGATGTCCAGTAAATGATTAGGGATATTTAAAGATTTCAATTTATACCACAGAGTTGGCCTACCGACTAAATCAAATGCCTTACTAAGGTCCATTGATGCAACAAAGGTGGGTCTCATCCCCTTGAACCAAGTTTTACTTTGTAGGCATCGCAGGACTAGACCACCACAGTCCGTACCACAATTTTTTCTGAAACCCAATTGGTTTATACTAAGAATATGATTATCGTCAATTCATCTCTGAACATCTATCAATACCAGGGATGCGAATATTTTGGAATCAGAGTCCGCAATAGCTATAGGTTGGTAATTACAAGGTATCAATCTGGAGCCCTTTTTAAATACCGGAATCACTACCGACACCCTCCAGGATTGCGGGATAGTTTTAAATATACACACGTCTTTGAAAAGAATACATAGAATTCTTGCCCATAGGAGAGGATTAGATTTTAATACCTTATTAGTGAGATTGTTTAAACCAGGGGCACCCGTGTTTTTAGATTTGATTATCAGGTTTTTTATTACATCTACCTCGCAAGACAGTGTCCAAGAAGTGGAGGTCACGCTTCGAGGTGAGTAACATTGATGATTTGTCTTATATACGTTAGCAAAATGACCTGCCCAAGTAGCTTTGGGAATAGGGTTTACCATTGTTAGGGTTTGGGTCGAGTCCACATTATTAATTAGTTGCCAAAAATTTGAGGATGTCGCCCCCCTCATTGCACCCAACATCCGTTCCCCGTCACGTTGAGCAATGATACATCTGTGGCTAATCAACCAGTTTTTATAAGATTGCTTTAATTGTTTGATTACGCCCCCAATACCAGGATTTTGCATACTCAGTTTCCGCAATTTGCGGAGCTCTCTATTAAGTTCTCTTTTTCTCTTGTATACTTCAGGATCCATTGACTGTTTATGATAAGACATTTGGGCTGGTCTACTGGGCCTATGTTCAAAGAAACCCTTAATTTTAGATCTTATGGTGCTGTCAAACTCTTTTACAGAGAACATAAGCAATCGTTGTTCCAGCTTAGTATTTTCGTATTCAGCGATCAAAGTTGAGGTAAATTTATTTGTAGAGTTAAAAGACCATTTAATTCTATTCTTTGCGGTATTGAGCAAAAAATCCTTATTATAGCTCTGTTGAGCCCTCACACAGATTATAGATTCAAACTCAACCATCAACATACAGTGATCACTTGTCAAGACAGTCTTCACTTCGAAATTTAACACAGAGCAACTTAATTTTGCAGTTAAACAAATATAATCAATAGTAGACAAACAGCCCCTCGCATTCCATGTGTAGTGATTATTTGCGATGAACTTAAGCCCCCACAATTCAGAAAAACGTAACCATAGAAATCCTCTTAGTTTCTGGTTGCCATAACAACAGGTCGCCATCTTAAGATACAAAACTTCTCCCACCAACCTATCCACGCTACAATCTGCATTTAAATCGCCCGCTATGATTATTTGACCATATTTGTTATCCTTGGACCACAGATCTATTTGTTTACCTAAGTCAATTAAATCAATTTCCAGCTGTTGATCAGATAGTTCATTAGCGTTCCAATAAACATTGATCACCAGTAGGGGGAAGACATGCTCACCTTCTCTAACCAAGTAAGCAGTAATGAGGAACGATTGACCTTGTTTCCAAGTACTTTTATTGAACAAGCCTGAGGACTCTTTAGTGGCCGTAAGCATGCCACTCTTTGGTCTACCCCTCAGTCCTTTTGTAGCGCATAAGTCCTCCACTACAAAGCCTTCCCAACCGACATGTGCGGTCAACCAAATTTCCTGCAACAGAATTAAATCAAAAGACTGTAACTCTATCATAAGTGACTCATTATTAAAAAGATTGAAATTGCTGCGAGAATTCCAGCAAATTCAACTTGTGAGTGCTAGCTATGCAGGTTTACCCAATTATTTTAAATTACTGATTGCATCATGCAAAGATAAGGCCAACCATCTCTAGTCCTGTTTCTCTGGCACCTCTTCACCTCTGATTCGTAGGTTAGTTAGCCCGTTCATGACTGTCAACCCACCTCTGTCAGGGGCTTGCACCGGAATAGTCTAGTCTTTGAAAGGGAAGAGGTTGAAACCCATACGTTGTATGGGTTTCCGCCTCCTTCAATAACATCGATCGAACCAAGGGAGATGGAATAACCAATCTTACAAAATCCAATCTTTCTTTGTGTATAAAATCCACGAGGTGGATGTCTGCTGAAGTAATAAGTTTCAGTTCAGATATCGCCGCAAATAGAGATGGAATATAGGGTCTGTTTAGCGGTTGATTTCTCTCGTCCTTGAATAGGGAGCATAATATCAGACCCGCTAGATTTGCAAACTCTGGAGGTCTGAGCTCCTGTGCATATTTAGTGTCGTACAGAGCATTTTCATTACACACCCTCTCCTCCCCCCTTACATAGGAGCGATGGTCGCATTCATTCCTCTCTTCATCCGAAATTTCTTCTTTTTTTCGACAATTAACCAAGGTATCTTTATTCCTCAGCCTTTTTTCTTCCAAAATCTCATTCACATTTCTCAGTAATTCACCCATTTGACCCTGTTCATTGGCCTTCAAGTCTTTGCTTACATCAATGGGTTCTTTCTGTATGATTGCATCATCGGTTACCATAGCATTGGGCATTTCAGTAGATACTACAGTTCCCATATCCTTTGTACACCAGCTCTTGTTCGTTTGATCAGTTAACTTTTCTTTCAGCCTTTTATTTTCATGCATCAAATCCTGCACATTTCTAACAATATCCTCCACATTTGTCTGAGTCTCAATTAAACTGGGGTTAGGATTATAAACTCCATCTTTGCCTCCCTGCCACAAAACACCCTCATCTGTTTTTCTACAGGAATCTTTAACTACTGTGTAATTTATAAAAGGCAAGGTATTACCAATTGTAGGATCTTTACGGTATAGGCCCGTATTTACAGAATGTACAATCGGTCTTGTTCGAGGCTTAGCTAGACCCCCATAATCATTAAGTGAATGGTTGATTTTAACCTGATCTATACAGATGTTCTTTCTAGCTGATGTAATATGCTCATTTGTCCCTAGGGGATCAGGATCCTTTACAGAGTTGCTCATTGAGCCCTTAAAGACTTGAAAATGTCACTCAAACCATTTTCAAGTCTGTTCGTATTCTCCACAACGGAAACCCTTTTTTTTTCATAGCTTCATACATTCCATCCACCCCATCTTCATATTCACTCTGAGTAGCTTGTTCAACAGATGCTTTCTCAATTTCACAGCCTTACAGGCCGATTCATGGACTAATTAGCGCGGCGCAAGTGGGCAAAAACGTGCGAATCGCAGTGGAATAGCGAAAATCGCAGTGCAAGTGCGAAAATCGCACAAAAAGCAGCGCACGTCGATTCATGGAAGTCCGTGCGCGAGAAAACCAGCGGATGTGCGATTTAAAAAAGTGCGCCGCGCACGGTGGCGCACAGGCCATCTAACAGCGTGCGCCAGGTCACAGCGAAAATCGCACAGGCCACAGCGAAATTCGCACATAGCGCGGCGCACGCAACAAAAGTAGGCGGAACACGGGCGTAACACTCGGAATGGGGAACAACTTGCAAAAACGTGGGCGTCACGGGGGAAGTACAGGGCACAAGTGCGCGGAACGCCCACACGCTCGCCTACAACACGTATTCATGGAATAGAATAGGGCAAAAAAGCGCACGCTCAAACCAGCGCACAGGCACAAACACGACCGCCACAAGAAAGCAGGCGGTAGCATCTCTGCGGCTGTAAGAAATGTGCGCCAAAAGGTGCGCCAACAAATAGCACCTATATACTGCCATGATGAATGTCCTATACTGTGGCCCTCCAGGACAAATGACGTGCAAAGGGGTACCCACAAACACGGACACTCGCTGACAAAAAATACGTGTGCGTGTATACCAGGGTGCGCGGGAAGTCTCACACGCGATTTCAGCAGGGTTCATATATAACAGGGGTTCGTGTGTTACAGGGGTTCGCGTGAAGTTTTTCACGCGATCGGGCCTGGGGGAGCGGGCTACGTGTATTACAGGGGTTCGCGTGAAGTTTTTCACGCGATCGGGCCTGGGGGAGCGGGCTACGTGTATTACAGGGGTTCGCGTGAAGTTTCTCACGCGATCGGGCCTGGGGGAGCGGGCTACGTGTATTACAGGGGTTCGCGTGAAGTTTTTCACGCGATCGGGCCTGGGGGAGCGGGCTACGTGTATTACAGGGGTTCGCGTGAAGTTTCTCACGCGATCGGGCCTGGGGGAGCGGGCTACGTGTATTACAGGGGTTCGTGTGAAGTTTTTCACGCGATTAGCCAGGGTACGTGTATTTCAGGGGTGTGCGGGAAGTTCCACACGCGAATAGCCTGGGTGCGTGTATTTCAGGGGTGCGCGGGAAGTTCCACACGCGAATAGCCTGGGCGCGTGTATTTCAGGGGTGTGCGGGAAGTTCCACACGCGAATAGCCTGGGCGCGTGTATTTCAGGGGTGCGCGGGAAGTTCCACACGCGATTAGGCTGGGTGGGTCACAGGTGTTCCCTGTACACCCTCGACGGCCCCTGCAGGCAGCCCACAAAACAGGGGACTACCCTGCACACCTGCTCATGTCCCCCTGCACCCCCACCCCCCAGCAGTGCAGGGGCAGCCTCCACCAGGCCCCCACCCATGTCTCCCACCACCCCCACCCCCCAGCAGTGCAGGGGCACCCTCCACCAGGCCCCCACTCATGTCTCCCAGCACCCCCACCCCCCACCATCCAGGGGCACCCTCCACCAGGCCCCCACTCATGTCTCCCACCACCCCCACCCCCCACCATCCAGGGGCACCCTCCACCAGGCCCCCACTCATGTCTCCCACCACCGCCACCCCCCACCATCTAGGGGCACCCTCCACCAGGCCCCCACTCATGTCTCCCAGCGTGCTACGTGTATTTCAGGGGTGCGCGGGAAGTTCCACACGCGAATAGCCTGGGCGCGTGTATTTCAGGGGTGCGCGGGAAGTTCCACACGCTATTAGGCTGGGTGGGTCACAGGTGTTCCCTGTACACCCTCGACGGCCCCTGCAGGCAGCCCACAAAACAGGGGACTACCCTGCACACCTGCTCATGTCCCCCTGCACCCCCACCCCCCAGCAGTGCAGGGGCAGCCTCCACCAGGCCCCCACCCATGTCTCCCACCACCCCCACCCCCCAGCAGTGCAGGGGCACCCTCCACCAGGCCCCCACTCATGTCTCCCACCCCCACCATCCAGGGGCACCCTCCACCAGGCCCCCACTCATGTCTCCCACCACCCCCACCCCCCACCATCCAGGGGCACCCTCCACCAGGCCCCCACTCATGTCTCCCACCACCCCCACCCCCCACCATCCAGGGGCACCCTCCACCAGGCCCCCACTCATGTCTCCCAGCGTGCTACGTGCATTTCAGGGGTGCGCGGGAAGTTCCACACGCGAATAGCCTGGGCGCGTGTATTTCAGGGGTGCGCGGGAAGTTCCACACGCGAATAGCCTGGGCGCATGTATTTCAGGGGTTCGCGGGAAGTTCCACACGCGAATAGCCTGGGCGCGTGTATTTCAGGGGTTCGCGTGAAGTTATTCACGCGATCGGGCCTGGGGGAGCGGGCTACGTGTATTACAGGGGTTCGCGTGAAGTTTTTCATGCGATCGGGCCTAGGGGAGCGGGCTACGTGTATTACAGGGGTTCGCATGAAGTTTCTCACGCGATCGGGCCTGGGGGAGCGGGCTACGTGTATTACAGGGGTTCGCATGAAGTTTTTCACGCGATCGGGCCTGGGGGAGCGGGCTACGTGTACTTCAGGGGTTCGCGTGAAGTTTTTCACGCGATTAGCCACGGTACGTGTATTTCAGGGGTGCGCGGGAAGTTCCACACGCGAATAGCCTGGGCGCGTGTATTTCAGGGGTTCGCGTGAAGTTATTCACGCGATCGGGCCTGGGGGAGCGGGGTACCACTCACTGTCTGCCTTGCGTGTAGAAGAACGCGTAGCCAACACCCGCTGTGAAGTAATAGCGTGTGAACCCCAACGGATGGAAAACACACGCACCGCACGAAAAGCACGTACAGAACATAAAGGCACGCGGGATCACCAAGCCCTGCCAGGGCAACGCCCGTGCGCAAAACGTCACGGACGCGCTTACGCTGTAAGGGCCTTTGGTCCAATGAAATCGCGTATGCGTGCTGACGCGCTTACGCGCTAAGGGCCTTTCCTCGATTTTCACGCTGACGTGCAGGATTTTCACGTGCCAAATCACTCTGTATCAAGCTGGCCACGCGAAAACACACGGAAGACCACGCTCCTGCCCAGAAGGCCGAATTACTGCCCCCCAGTGCCCCGAGCAGCCTCCCACGTGTCATCTGCTGCTGCTGCCTGCCTGCCTGCTGCCACCGTGCCCTGCCATTTGGTGCCTGCACATCAGCCATCTGCAGGTGTCCAGTTGCTGTGTCCACCCCTGCTGGAACAGAAGACTCCCGACTCGGATAACATCGCTCCACAGCCCAGCCCCAGGACCCAGTTGCCCACCCACTCCTGCCCCTGGGGTTGCCATGTCGGGCACATCAACATCTGGCACCAGTGGCAACCCCCAGCCAGAGGGACAGAGGGGCACCAGCTTCACTGCCACCGAAGTTGGTGTCCTGGTGGAGCAAGTCCTGGGGCAGTATGATGCCCTCTTCGGATCGTCCCGCGCCAACAAGGAAGGACGGGACAGGATCTGGGCCGACTGTGTGGTTGCCATCAACGCGGAGGGGGTGGCAACCCGCACCATCCAGAAGGTCAAGAAGCGCTGGGAAGACTTGAGGTCCAGGACCCTCATGAAGGCCCGGCGCCTCGTAGAGGGGGGCCGGGGCCGCATGAGTTCCATCCAGTTGAGGGTCCTGGAACGCGCGCACCCAGCGCTCCACGCCCAGGTCCTTGAGAGGGAGACCCGTCTGGAGTTGAGCGGTAAGTGGCCAAGCATTGCTGTGTGAGACAGGGCATGTTGCAGTGTGCTGGTTGTCTGATACTTGCCTGCATGTGTGACATAGGCCATGTACGCATGTATGTGTGCAGGGACATCATGGGAATGCATGTGCGACCTGTAATGTGTGAACCGCACGGTTGTTGCATGTGTTTGAATGCGACATGGGGAGCCCTGTGCAGATTGCACACATGAGAGCATGGCAGTCTCTGTTCCTGGACATGGGTGGGAGCGAGGGATGGGTGCTGATGCCAGATACATATGTGGTATCCATGTCTGTGTGCCTGACCTGCGTGTCTGTGACTTGTGAGTGCCATGGATGCATGACACATGTCTGTGACAATGTACAGATTCACTGATGCAGCCTAGTCATCCTTGTATGCACTGTGATTGGGGTGTACGGGGCCAGATGGATGTGACTGAGGTGAAGTGTGTGCATGTGATAGGCATGACCCATGATGCATGTGAGTCCCATTACATTGTATGATTCGAGAGTCCATTGGACATGTATTGAAATGTCCATGGCACGCACCATGACTGTCACTGTGTGTGTTTTGCCTGGACTGACACATGTGTTGTGGTGTGACATGATGGAAGTGTACTTTGACAGTGGCACTCATCTGCTATTGCTTCCTGTCTAGGGGACCATTCTACAGTACCCTGATGCTTGTGTTCTATGTCTCCCTCTACGCAGCGGCTAGTGAAGGAGAGGGCGGAGACGGCGCTGTGGAGCTAGGCGGCGGGGATGCCCCCACGGCTGCAGCGGAAGGGGTGGGTGAGCCCCCACAGGGGCCTGCTACGGCGGTAGACGGCGAGGAGCCATCCAGGTTGGTGGTTTCCACAGAGGAGGAGGAGGCCGCCACTGAGGCGCACATGGGGCCTGGTGGGGGGATCCCTGCTGGTGCAAGTGCTGCAGTCCAGGGGCAGGGGCAGGAGGCAGCACAGGTCACCGTGGAGGGGCCTGTGCATGTCGCTGTCCCTGAACCTGTGGGTGCACCACCTTGCACCAGCAGGGATGCCCCGTCCCAGGCCCGTCCGCAGGTAGAGGGGATGTCCATGTCATCTGACTCCCCTCCACCTGCGGACGAGGGGACCCCTGGCCGTGTGGAGAAGGTCCTGATTGGGGTCGCGATGCGCACGGCTGTGATTCGTGATGCCGTGCGTGCTTCCCAGGAGGAGCACGCACGTCATCACGAAGAGCACCGTGCCGACGTGGCCCAATTGGGATCGGCCATGTTCGGGGGTTTCCTGCATGTGTCGGCCAATCTGGCGGCCCTCTCCTCCTCTGTGGAGACTATACGCCAGTCGTTCTCCTTGCCGTCTTCCGGCCCAGATGCCACCAGGGCCCCCTGTGGACCTGCCCTGACCAATGCAACCAGCTCGGTGGGGATCCCATCCCTGCCACAGTCGGGAGTCAGAGGTCCAGCAGGGGTGGACAACACAGCAACTGGACCCCAGCAGATGGAGGATGTGACGGCATCATCGGGCAGGGCACGTGCACGACGGCGTCGGTGGTTTCCATCATCCTGGATGCCGTCGTGCTGGCAGAGGCAGTGGCGTCGGAGGCAGCAGCAGGCTCGACGTGGGAGGCATCATGGCTCGGGGCCATCGAGATCAGAGGGGCAGGCATCGGCCGGAGGGCAGGAGAACCCTGGGATGGTAGTGTCTTCCGTGTGGGAGCAGTTGGTCCAGCGGATAGGTGCGGAGCGGCAGCGGGCGGAAGAGGAGCGGCTCACCATGGTCAGGGCGGAGTTCTCATGCGTCGGGCGTTGAGGCGGGCTGAGTGCCTCGAGGAAGCTCGCAGGGAGTTTGAGGTGAACATGGGGTTATCCCTGCGAGACCTCGGGGCCAGGACAGAGTCCCGCCTCCAGGACATCGACATGGAGTTCGATGATGCCCTGGCCGGCAACATCACAGAGTGAGCCGCAGGACTTGCCCGCTGCCATTGTATATAGTTATATAGTTAGTGGTAGGTTTCCTTTAAATTTTATTTTTTTTTATTTGGTTGCGATTGGACAATGCGCCACTTTTTTGTATATAGTTCAGTTTTTAGTTAGTTGACACAGTTAGGTTTCATTTGGTTGGGCTCATGGACCCGGGATTGTCTTGTAAATAGTTATTCTATGGATTTTTTGATTTCTTGGATTTTTTTCATGGACATTCTTCTTCTTTTTGTTTTGCTTTGTGGTTTTTCTATTTTCATTTCCATTCAAGTTGATTTTCAATACATTTTTATTTTCATCCTTCAATGTGTCGTAGCATCTCATTGCTTTCATGCATGTCATGTTGGGTGTTTTAACATTCACTTGCAGCCATTGTGTGTGACAGACATGTGTTCATTTGCATTATTTACATTGGGTGTGTAACATGTAATTGCCTTTGATATGTGGGTGGATGTGATAGTTGGTTGGGCCTTTTGGCAGGGGAGGATGGCCATTACGGACATGATTGGGGATTGTTGGGACACAGGTGCAGGGGGGCATGGATGGGACATGGGCGAGGGCCTGCTGGCAGGTGCCCCACAGTGCTGGCGGGTGGGGGTGGTGGGGGACATGAGTTGGACATGGGTGGGGGCCTGCTGGCAGGTGCCCCACAGTGCTGGGGGGTGGGGGTGGTGGGGGACATGAGTTGGACATGGGTGGGGGCCTGGTGGAGGGTGCCCCTGGATTCTGGGGGGTTGGGGTGGTGGGAGCCATGATTGGGGGCCTGGTGGAGGGTGCCCCTGCACTGCTGGGGGGTGGGGGTGGTGGGAGACATGGGTGGGGGCCTGGTGGAGGCTGCCCCTGCACTGCTGGGGGGTGGGGGTGCAGGGGGACATGAGCAGGTGTGCATGGTAGTCACCTGTTTTGTGGGCTGCCTGCAGGGGCCGTCGAGGGTGTACAGGGAACACCTGTGAGGCCCCCAACCAGCCTAATCGCGTGTGGAACTTCCCGCGCACCCCTGAAATACACGCGCCCAGGCTATTCGCGTGTGGAACTTCCCACGCACCCCTGAAATACACGCGCCCAGGCTATTCGCGTGTGGAACTTCCCGCGCACCCCTGAAATACACGCACCCAGGCTATTCGCGTGTGGAACTTCCCGCGCACCCCTGAAATACACGCGCCCAGGCTATTCGCGTGTGGAACTTCCCGCGCACCCCTGAAATACACGTAGCACGCTGGGAGACATGAGTTGGGGCCTGGTGGAGGGTGCCCCTGGAAGGTGGGGGGTGGGGGTGGTGGGAGACATGAGTGGGGGCCTGGTGGAGGGTGCTCTGGATGGTGGGGGGTGGGGGTGGTGGGAGACATGGGTGGGGGCCTGGTGGAGGCTGCCCCTGCACTGCTGGGGGGTGGGGGTGGTGGGAGACATGGGTGGGGGCCTGGTGGAGGCTGCCCCTGCACTGCTGAGGGGTGGGGGTAGTGGTAGACATGAGTGGGGGCCTGGTGGAGGGTGCCCCTGGATGCTGGGGGGTGGGGGTGGTGGGAGCCATGAGTGGGGGCCTGGTGGAGGGTGCCCCTGCACTGCTGGGGGGTGGGGGTGGTGGGAGACATGGGTGGGGGCCTGGTGGAGGCTGCCCCATGCACTGCTGGGGGGTGGGGGTGCAGGGGGACATGAGCAGGTGTGCATGGTAGTCCCCTGTTTTGTGGGCTGCCTGCAGGGGCCGTCGAGGGTGTACAGGGAACACCTGTGAGGACCCACCCAGCCTAATCGTGTGTGGAACTTCCCGCGCACCCCTGAAATACACGTACCCTGCTGAAATCGCGTGTGAAACTTCCCGCGCACCCCTGAAATACACGCGCCCAGGCTATTCGCGTGTGGAACTTCCCGCGCACCCCTGAAATACACGCGGCCAGGCTAGTCGCGTGTGGAACTTCCCGCGCACCCCTGAAATACACGTAGCACGCTGGGAGACATGAGTTGGGGCCTGGTGGAGGGTGCCCCTGGATGGTGGGGGGTGGGGGTGGTGGGACTCATGAGTGGGGGCCTGGTGGAGGGTGCCCCTGGATGGTGGGGGGTGGGGGTGGTGGGAGACATGAGTGGGGGCCTGGTGGAGGCTGCCCCTGGTGGCTGGGGGGTGGGGGTGGTGGGAGACATGGGTGGGGGCCTGGTGGAGGGTGCCCCTGCACTGCTGGGGGGTGGGGGTGGTGGGAGACATGAGTGGGGGCCTGGTGGAGGGTGCCCCTGCACTGCTGGGGGGGTGGGGGTGGTGGGAGACATGGGTGGGGGCCTGCTGGAGGCTGCCCCTCCACTGCTGGGGGGTGGGGGTGCAGGGGGACATGAGCAGGTGTGCAGGGTAGTCCCCTGTTTTGTGGGCTGCCTGCAGGGGCCGTCGAGGGTGTACAGGGAACACCTGTGAGGACCCACCCAGCCTAATCGCGTGTGGAACTTCCCGCGCACCCCTGAAATACACGTACCCTGCTGAAATTGCGTGTAAAACTTCCCGCGCACCCCTGAAATACACGCGCCCAGGCTATTCGCGTGTGGAACTTCCCGCGCACCCCTGAAATACACGTACCCTGCTGAAATCGCGTGTAAAACTTCCCGCGCACCCCTGAAATACACGCGCCCAGGCTATTCGCGTGTGGAACTTCCCGCGCACCCCTGAAATACACGTACCCTGGCACCCTGGCTAATTGCGTGTATAACTTCACGCGTACCCCTGATATGCACGTTACCCGCTTTGCGTTCCTTGTTTGGCAGCCCTGTAAACTGGTCCAGGGTTAGTGCAGCCCTTTGCTATGATTTAGCGATTTTGATGGCTTTTCCTTGCGCGAGGGCGTTCTTGGGGGCGTTACTGGCGCTGCTGCAGGGTCGCTGCGATACTCCATGAATACGCTGTGCGCGGAAATCGGTTTTAGCGCACGTGCCTGGCGCAGACAATCGCACGCGGACACTCTGCGCCAGCCGCTTGCGACACTTTTCTGCGAAATTCTATGAATTACCCTGTCAGTCTCTATAGTGACTTTGAGACGCCACATAAACAGCATCTGAAGCATCCTCATCAATCATGTGTTTCATGTCCAGATCTCTCATGAATTTTCTAGAGGTTTTATTTTTTAAGTCATTTTTTTTAGCTTTGTTGTTGTTTTTCTTGCCTTGTTTTTTTGCTGCTCTGGATTGCGCGATGTCCATCAAGGGACCTTCAACTGTACCATTACCCTTCGGTATAGTGTTGGACCTAGTCTCCTTTGGTACAGGTAGACCCTTTTTCACCGTATTTGCCACAATTTCAGAGAATTTTTGGACCGCCTTTTTCTCTTTAGCCGTTATATCATTTGGCAAAGTGGGTGAAGCAGCATAACTCCTCCCTGCTCCATACCCTTCCAAATTACGTGTAGATTTCAATTCAACCCCCCATGGGCACTAGTATATCAGATAAACCTTTAGGCAGTACCTCTATACATTTAACAATAGGCATAAGTGAAACCGATAAAGCTTTCGGAATGCTCTCAATAGATTTTACCATTGTCGCCAATAGATCATTCTGTTTTCTAAGTTCAAGAATAGCACGGTTAAAGATGCCTAACATCGTTGACAAGTCATCCCCTGGCGGAAATTTATTTAGACCCCCGTCAGGATATCATATATGGGGTCAGAGAGTGTCATCTGGGATAAAAATAGCCGGCGTATCTGGTTCAAGAACATCCAATTAAACCACTTTGTCCCCCTGATGTAAATCATTATGAGCGACTTCATTCTCATAGTCCCCAAACATAGGTTGGGAGGGGTCCATGTTCTCATCTATGTTCCTAATTTCGGCTGAACAATCCTGTGCACATAGGAGCAGTTCTCTTCATCCACACAGGGAGCAGGAAGAGGAAGCGCCGCCGCACGTGCCAGGCTGGCCCTGCGAGTACTGACTGCAGTAAAGAAATCAGCCCTGTGATCTTTACGAAGAGCAGCTAATTTGGCTTTGCCCATAATGGGAGTATTTAAATCACGCTCAGCCACAAGGTTTTCACAAAAGCAAAATAGGTCACCAAAAAAAGAAAACTCCACAGTCAATGAATGACCTTACAGTTAAACTACAAACAGTTACAAAAGCCAGTAAAACACAAGCCTTTTCACTTCAAAAACAACTATCACCGTTCAATTCAGTTCATTTTACTTCGTACCTGAACACACAGCCGGTCCCCCTGAAAGCATTGGCCCAAAAACCCAAAACAAAAAGCAGCCCAAAGACTCCCCCCGCACACTGCAAACAGCGTACTTTCGCGTACTTCCGTGGGTGCGCGCGCGGTGCACTACACACTCTATTTTCAAACAAGAGGGGGCGGGAGCGGGGTCGTGGAATCACCGCTCCTAGCCAATCAGTCCAGCACTACAAGCAAGGAGAAGTAAGGATTTAAGGCGCATGTACTTTAAATAACAAAGAGAAGAAGAAGAATGTTGTAAAGCATTAATACCCCTGTCCACCTTAGAGTCCCAATTGAGTATCCCAATTAGAGTCCCAATTAAAGACAATTACTAATGTTCTGCGACTAAACTGTAGTCCCAAATTAGAGTCACTTTAGTAATTACTTCAGTCTGTGAGGTCAGGCAGCTTCCGTGCAGCCTGGATAGACGTCCGCTCCTGGAGGCACCGTAGCACAGATGAGGAGAGATGCAAGGCGAAAATGCTTCCAACAGCATAAACAATCTGCCCGCTCAGCAGAGACTGTGACAGCAAACAGCTTACTTTCGCGTACTTCTGTGGGTTCACATTGATATAAAAGGGTATCCCTAAAAATGAATTGACTAGTCCCGAGCAGGAATCATAAAGCAACAAAACAGCATTTACCAAATACTCTGTTTTTATAATTGGGACCCCAAAATATAGAAACATGTTTGTGTCTAGTAGGCCTTATACAATATATTTAAAGCAAAACAAAGTAAACCTAGTGTGAATAAAGCCCAAACAATAATTTGGTGGTCTGTGTTTCTCACCGAATGTGACTATATAGAGCTGTTTTTGCCAACATGCTGTTACCTTAAGGGGTTTTTTAAATACCTCCTCAATACCGTGATAACTGTGGTATACACACTTGGTCACCTTGAAAGCGGGTTATAATACTGCTGCAAAATCAATATTGTGAAATGCCTAGTTTGGAGTGGTAGTTTTAAAACATGCAGAGCAGCTCATTCTCCAGCATTGGGGAAAGCCGAGAGGTGGATTTAAGAGACTGTTGTCCATTACTGTGAGGATTTCTCTAAAAATTATTAAATTGCCTGAGTTTCTTTATCTCTTTCAGAACATGCCTGTTTTACTGCAGAGTGGTTAAAAACTGCACTGTACGGGTACAAACTGCACTTATGAGACAGGTGTGGGCTAGGTGCAGGCCAGGGTCAGCTGGTAATTCACTGTTCTATAATAAGGGGCTTGTCTGTTTCTGATCTCAAAAGCTACTAATTAGTTGCCCAGGCTCATTCCGCATGATACTAGTATTCATTTGGTGCCACGTGTCCGCAGGTTTACCTTGAGCAGGCGCTCTCCAGCCTGCTGTGCTTGGCAAACTTAAGATCAACTGCACATCAATCCATGTGGTTCAAACCTTGTGTTCTGCTTTGCGGAAGGCTGGTGGGAATCGCCGGCAGGCTGACTCTTTACTCTGATCTCCCCGTTTTGCGGGTCGCAGGTAAAGTAACTTTGAAGACTTGTTTGCTGGGTTGAGTTTTTTTTCTCTGTGCGCTCCTTCAAGGAAAAAGGAGGATCATTCACATTAGAAATGTTCTGTGCTTTTGACTGCGGGAGGCATTGAGCTAATTTCTGCTTGACTTCTCGAACTAGCCAGGACCTTTCACACCTTTTAGACTTGATGGCTACAGCATACTCCATTGGGGTAGGCTATTGTCTGTGTTATGTTCTGCACTCCTTCCGCAGATGGTGATGACCAATAATTGCTGTCATATCATATCACTGGAAGCATAGATGGGTGGCAAGTCTTGGTATTCGAATGAATGGATGGAATTCAGTGGGAAAGTCCGTCGACTGGCCCAGGAAGTCTCCCTTAACTAAAGCTTCACTCGTCTGCATTTTAAATTCCTCCATCAATATTTGCATACCCCTGTGGAACTGCCGAAGATGTACCCTGGGTTGTCTGGCTCTTGTAGTCCATGTGGGGAGCAGGCTATAGATATTATGCACCTGGCATGGGGGTGCCTACCCTTCAGGGCCTATTCGGAGGTCATCTTTAATGTGCTGTGACTGGTATTAGGCTGTACCGTCCCTTGTAATGGCATTTCTGGGATATACAAAGGAGATTCATTGGAGCTCCAGGAAATTGGTGGTGCTGATACTACGTCTAGCCTGAAGGAGGGTTTGCTACAGAATTTTTCAGGGGCTCTTCTCTGACAATACAACTCTGAATCAGGGATGCTGCGTTTTGCTGTGAGACTCAAGGAGCCTATGGTGATATCATTACCCCTCCTCTAAGACTGCTGACAGTTTATTTCCCTATATGGCTTACCCTTATGGGGCATGGGAGGTCTCCCAGTCTGAGGGGGATGTTTTTGCTTGCCTGAAGAAACCCTTCTCTGAAAGATGCTCACTCACCCTCGTCTAGGAAGTATGGTGAGGTTAGAGGGCTTGTTCTCCACCTGTCGTCTCTCCTACTGGTAATTTGGCAGCGATGCTGCAACTTTCACTGCTCATTTTTAGTTGGTTGTCATGGATATAAGATGCACTGTCGTAGAATACTTAGGGAAAATAATCTCCGACCACGCCCTATTGGTTAAAATACTGCAGATGGGACAGCGTCGTCTGGTGATACTGACTTGGAGGCTCAGAATAGAACAACTCCAAGATATAGCCTTCAACGCAACAATAAGGGAGGCAATGGTCTCTTTTCTGCGTAATAATGAGGGATTGGTGGAGGAGGTGGGTGTTCTATGGGAGGCCCTTAAGGTAACAATCCGAAGGGTGTGTATATCAAACGGTGGGTACAAGGAATAATCTCTTCTGGATACTGAAGGAATCAGAGGGAATCATTAGGAAGTTAGAAATTGATCTGGGGAAGGGGAAAGAGCTGGAGCAGGATTTAGCAGAACCTATTAAGACCTAAATTTTGCATCAAGAAGCCCTAAACAACTTTGACAGGTACCGCTATACCAAGCGAGGACAGGGGAAGGGGATAAAGCAGGTCGACTGCTTGCGTGCCTGATTCACAAGGAACACCCGAGGGGTGAAATTACACAGATCACCGATACTGAGGGTTCCAGGGTGACCACACAACAGATCAATGAGACTTTTCAGGAATACTACAAGGCACTATACACAAGTGAGGGAACGTATTCGGAGGAACATGCCTCAGACTTACTAGAAATCTCACGAATGCCCAAATTGACGGGACTCCAGAGGGAATCACTAGAATCTCCCATAGAGGGTGAGGAAATTGAATGGGCGCTAAAAACGATGCAGAGAGGGAGGTCCCCAGGGACAGATAGGCTACTGGTCGAATACTACCTAGAATATGCTGATATATTACTCCCGGTTCTGCAGAGAGTCTACAAGGAGGCCTTCTCCAGAGGTGTTCTCCGCTACTCCATGAGGGAGGGATTAATCATGGTCATCCTTAAACCCTGCAAAGACCTGCTTCAATGTGGGTGATACAGACCCATATCACTCTTAAGTGTCGACACAAAACCTTTGGGGAAAATAATAGCATTAAGCCTAAAAAAGGCTACTATCAGCATTGTACACCCCGTCCAATGTGGTTTTATAGGAGGGCGGAACACCTCTATGAATATCAGAAGGTTACTTTTTGTAATGGAGCACGCTCGCCAATCAGAGGAGGAATTGGCGCTGATGGCCCTGTATGCGACCAAGGCCTTTGATTCGGTGGAGTGGAAATGGCTGTTTAAGGTCCTACAGGTATAGCGATGGGTCCCATAATGCTGCAGTGGATCCAACTATTACAAACCAATCCCCAAGCGAGAGTGAAAACAGGTGTGTGGATATCGGGGAAATGGACATTGGAGAGGGGCACCCGACAAGGATGCCCAGCATCCCCAATATTATTCGCCCTGGCACTGGAACCCCTGGCAGGGTACTTCAGGCACTATAGATACGAGACGGGTATTAGGATTCCCGGTATAATGCATAACCTACCACTGTACACAGACGACGTACTAATATATGCGAGTAACCCCAGGGCAAATATCCCAATAATACTAGAGGTACTTCATAATTTCAGGAAACTGTTTGGCTATAGTGTCAATTAGGAGAAATAGCTGGTATTCCCCCTGGGGGCCATGAGTGCACTACCATTGGGCTTGCTCCCACAAGGAGACATCCGTTGGGAACCAAAATCATTTCGCTACCTAGGGATCACTATTTGCCACAATTTAGAGGAAACATTTGAGTTTAATACGGGACGAGCACTGGCGGGCATAGGAGAATCGATCACATTTTGGAAGACCCTCCCGATCTCCTTGATGGGGAAAATAGCCCTATGTAAAATGGTAGTATTACCCAGGTTATTTTATTACTTTAATATCCTTTATAAGATCGAGAAGATATTTTTCAAGATGTTAGACACCTACATCGGGGAATTGCTTTGGGGATCCAGTAGGCTGCGGGTGGCATTAACTACTTTGCGGAGACCTCACGTGGAAGTGGGGCTTACACTGCCAGACTGTGAGGGATATTACGCGGCGGCCTAGCTACAGTCTCCAACTGGGTGAACACACCAGAAGGAGACCTGAAACGCCTAATAGGGGATTTCCCTAAACACAGGAAAGGGATAGAACTATTGTGGGACCCCGACAGTAATTAAAAGAAAGAGCGCAATCTACATAGTACCAAGGGAGGTCGGGACTCAGATACTGAAGAACCCATGGGACGCACACCTCTGTAGCCCGGACCTGCCATTGGGTTTTGACCCAGAGATCAGAGGCATACTGACCAACCTTGGCTCTGCTAGACTATGAAGCGAAGGGTGCACAAAAGTGGGAGATCTCTATGAGGGGGGAAATTATTACCATTCCAGGAATGGCGCCAACGATACGGCATGCCCGAAGGAGCCTTTTTAAGTAATGCCCGAATAGATAGAAGAATAGCCGCCCTTTGGCCAGTCACCCCCATGGAACCCAAAAATAACCCCCTAATGCACCAGCTACTAGGCATTACCAATAGCCGAGGTCTGATTTCACATCTTTATCAACAGATAAGCGGAAGGAAGAAACCCCCGGAACTAGCTGTGAAAGTAAAATGGGAGCGAGATATGGGAAGGGAGATACCAGACGAGCATTGGGTTAGAATATGGGAACAGATCCGTAAGGTGTCAAACACCAGGTTTAGACTCATCCAATACATCTTTATCCACAGGGTAAACATTACCTCATCCAGGCTACACACGATCAACCCACAGCAACCACACACCTGCCCAAGTTGTAAGCGAACTATGGCAGGTTTCTGGCAAATGACCTGGGAATGTCAGATAATCAAGTATTTTGGGAAGAAGTTGTGAATATGACTAACGCCTGGACTGGCAGTAGATATCTGTGTACATCTGAAACATGTTTGTGGGGCATACTACTGGGGGGAAAACGCCAAAACCCAGGAGGAAAAAGGTGGCCTTTCTACTCCTAATGGCCAAATGTAGAATCTTCTTGGAAGCATCCAAAGGGCCCTTTGGTTCCAACTGTGACTGAAAGATGTATATTGCTGGGGGAAGGCGGAGATGGAATTACTTGGAGATCAAACTTGGGCAGATGCAGAAGTGAACAGTAGTATGGACTGGGGACAAATGTTAAACGGCATGATGACCACCACTGATGCGCCCTACGTGAAGAGCGGCACAAAGATCGACACATAGTATGATATAAATTGTTCCCCAGTGAGCCCTATACTTAAAGCAGGGACACCGATCTGCACCATTGTTACCGAAAGTGATGTCCACACTTGTGAAGTAAATAGGAGACAGGTCCACTGATCCCCAACTCGGGACTTTTAGAATTAGAATGCCTGCACCACGATTAGTGACATTTGCATACACCTGTGAACAAAACAGTTGTAAAAATGTGCCTGTTTTGTATTCTAAACAGAAAAATTGTTATGTTGATTTGACGTTAACCCAAAATATGTATTGGGTTATGAATACTGTTTTATAACATACCAAAGAAATGACACTGTATAAATACTCAAGCAATGTATAATGCATCAATCTGTATGTACTCATCAATAACAAATTTAAAATAAAAAGATGCACTGTCTTTTGTTCAGTTTTGTTATCTATTGTTGGATGCACAGTGGTATAGGTATTCATAAAGTTAATAATCGCAGCGTAAACAAAAAGGCAGCTTATCCTTGGACTGAAACTTATAGTACAACTGCCCTTAAATCCCTCTACTGAGCCCCAGTTGATCCTGGATAACCTTTATTCACACCCGGGGAAGGGCGCTCGTCAAATCAGGTGGCTGGAACAACGGGTAGAAATACACAATCACCGGCCACTGCTACAGCCTCTCGAGACCTTTCCTTGGGTAGCACCTTTTTTATTTTTTATCTGAATGAGGGGGGCAACAGGAAGCCTCTCCCCGTTTCCCCCCTCCCCAAAATGGCCCAATTACCCTCACCACCCCACCACTTACCTGCAGGTACCGGAGCATTGCGCTCCGGTCCTGGCACTCCTCCTTTCTGGCTGCCATATACATGGAAAAGGGACTTTTTTCTTTCATTGGGAGATCAGTTGCGCAAGCAGTGCGGATCGCCCGTTGAAACATTGTGAAAGCCATTCGCACCCCCACGATCCCCGGGGTGCGAATGTCTTTCATGCCCTGCCAGCCAGGATGGCTGACATGGCCTTTAAAGGCCCACAGCTCGAGCTGAGGCTTGGGTTGAGGGCCCAGTGGCCCTAGCTCCGTAGCTGGACCTTCTGTGAATGCTCCTTGTTCTTGCTGCACTTGGTGTTTCACTGTGCTTATTTATTGCACTCCCTTGCTCTTACCTGCTGCTCTGTCCCTTGCGCTTAACTGATCTGAATGTTCTAAGGATTTGAAGATTAGTTTCCCGATAACCACCCACCATTGTACTACTACTTGTGGTGCCATAAAGTGACTGTCGCAGCTGGTACCATATAAATTGCCAATAAGTAAATTAACTAACATTTCTGAGAAAGAAACTGATGTGGAAGATGAAAATATTATTTAATTTTTTTGTAAAAACCTTGGAGACAAAGGGGCACTGAGTTGATGCAGGAGATAAAGCAAGCCTGTATTTTATATTTGTTTAAACTATTGTCAAATCTGAAAAGGTTTTATACAGTGCATGAAAGTAGCTTTCCTAACCATTCGCAATGTTTGTACTGATACCACCTACTACTAAAAATGTGATCGACCTCGCTGGATCACCTGAGTGACTGACCTACTCGACTCAGTGTCCTAGAAAGTAGGCCGGAGTATTTATTCTGTTGTCCAGGTCAGCTTTACCACATTAAAACAACCAAGTGAAACCAAGCCAAAACTCTGGTGGCAATCATCGCTCAGTAACTTTAACTATACATTTTTTTTTAATTTTTATTTTTATATAGTTCATTACAAACTTTTAAAAATATTTTCCATTTCAGCATAATATTCCAATTACTTTCTACTAAAAAGGCAGAAGAATTACCAATATTTCCAATTCAACGTTACATATCAATTAATCTCCAAGCTGCATGTCGAATGTTCAATAATTCCTCAACCATTTATCTATTCTCTAGTTTAACATTTGTTCCTCTAATTTTTCCAGAAAAGATAATCGAGCGAAAGTTAGTTTCAGTTCAACTCCCTCTGCGAACGCAAGCCACACCTCTTCACCTTTACGCGAGGGTCTTTTTGATATTTCTGATCCTAAATGCAGGGTCCTCTCTTCTCGCAATTCTTTGCAGTAAAACGCTAGATGTTTTAGTGTTTCTTTCTCTGGTTTACAGAATCTGCAGCATTCTTCTAGATCTTTTTCTTTCTTTCTAATATTCGCTATTATTTTTGTCTGAAACCGGTTCATCCTAAACTTTGTGATCGTTTGCCTTTTTTTGTTACAGGGGAACTTTTGTAAGTAATTTGGAAGGGTGTTCATTGCACGTGCCTTTGGGGCAATTTCATCCATACATCTGTGTAGAGCTCTTTGCTCTTGATTTTCACACCAATCCTGTAACCAAAGCTTTTTTTTTCACTGCGTTTGGATTTTGGATTAGTGTCTCTCGTTCCGCCTGTAGTTTCAAAAGAGTTGCACATTTTAACTTCCAGCTGCTCAATATTGAAGCATCTAAATGTTTTGGGTTGCTACTTAGGATTTGGTATTGTGGAAGATCGTCCGCTCCCAAGACTTTCCTATAGATAGATAGCATATTCCAAATGACTTTTGCATTGATTGAAATCAAGCCAAGCTCAAATCTGATACAAGCGGTTGGTGTTCCTCTAGGGAGTACCAGTACTTTGCTCCAAAATCTATTTTCACACCATGGCCAGATCTCAGCCGGGCATCCTAGCATTGCTTCTGCACCAAAACATAAAGCTGGAATAACCTTAGCCTTGTAGAATTCAACTACGGGTTTTATTGAGAATTTTAAATTTTTTTTATTCAGGGTATATCCTTGTGCTGTCAGAGATTTACATTTTCCTCGTATCTTCGCCACCATGTTGTCGTCATTTAGACGTGAGTTAATCAATACTCCTAAGTACTGCGATTCCATGGTAAGTAAAATATGCTTCGCGTCTATTTTCCAGGCGAATTATTTCGACTTGCTTGCCCCAACTTGATTTTGCAGCACTAATATCTCAGTTTTTAGAGGATTTATCACCAAGCCGTTTGCATCAGTATATTCCTTCAATGCTGTCAGTTTCCTCTGTAAACCAATAGGTGTTATATCGATTATTACGATATCATCAGCATAGAGGATATATCCCAGTCTGTTTCCATTTATTTTTGGATCAAATGATTTTATAGTTGCAAAGGCCATACCAATATCTGAAATAAAAGTGCTGAATAAAGTTTCTCCCAGAGGGCATCCCTGCTTCACGCCTCTGGTGGTCTGAATTTCTGAGGAGAGGGTTCCTGTTTGGTCTAATCTGACTTTTATAGTTGTTTGGGAGTACAATTCTCTGATAGCAGCAAGCAGACTTACTGGACATCCCCAGTTTGTAAGTTTGTTCCATAGTAGCTCGCGATCGATTGAGTTGTACGCATGAGCTAAGTCTACAAAGGCTAAGTATATTTTTGTTTTTGTTCTTATTGCTTCCATCTTTAGTAGATTGATTAGTAGTAGATTTAGTCCACAGCCAACTCCTTTAACGAACCCAGTTTGTCGTCTGTCCGCAATATCTGCCACTTTTATCCAGGTTGTCAGTTGAATTAAAAGTTGTGTCGCAAAGATCTTCCCTACGACATCTAATAAGGCAATTGGCCTATAGTTTGTAGGATCCCTTCTCACTCCTTTCTTAAATATAAGGACAATTATAGCCGATTTCCATGACTCTGGGATTCCGTTTTTTGGTGATAATCTTCCTGAACAACGTGAAGCAGAATTCAGCCCACGCTTCAGGATGGAATTTTAACATCTGGTTTGTGAGCCCATCGGGGCCAGGGGCTCTTGACGAGCTTAGTCGTTTGATGTTATCCAAAATGTCTAATATATTTTGCTCATGTTGTTGATAGGACATACTTTTACAAAACAGCTTCTCGAAATGCTCTAACCAGTCGGCTTCTATTACTGCATTATTTTGTATGGCATTTTGGGGCACAGCCATGTTGTTGATTACTTCCCAAAATGAACGAGTATTTTTGGTTGTCAAAATGTGTAACATTTTTTCGGCATCATTCTGTAACATGATGCTTTTATGCGATTGAAGCCACTTTTTATAAGAGTTTTGTACTTCTTTTTTCTGTTTAGTGTAGTTTGAGGTGTCCAGTCAACTCGTCGAAAAAAAACTGGTCGACTGCAATTTGGTCGACGCAATTTGGTCGAAAACCATTTCGTCGAAAAAATTTTTTTATTTATACATTTATTTTTGGGTTTTCGTTTTGTTAAAAAAATGGGTTTTTAGAGAAAAAAAGGGGGTTGGGGGGGGACCCCCCAAAAAAAAAAAAAAAAGGGTTAAAATAGAAAAAAAAAAAATTCGACGAAATGGTTTTCGACCAATTTGATTCGACCATTTGTCTGGTCGACCAATTTTTTTCGACGAATTCACTGGCAACCGTAGTTTGATACTGCATTTATAGGCAAGGACCTAACGTTACGTCTTTGTCGTACACGTGTATATTTTTGAAATTTTTGATCTTATTCTCTTTTTCAGTTTCCGTGTACATTTGGAGCAAAGTCGAATATTCTAATGTATCTACATTATCATATGTATTCTCCTCTCGCATTTGTTCCGCCATTGTAAAGATCTGAGTTTCTATGAGTCTCAATCGATTTCTCCCAGGATTCACTGCTTTGGTATGGTTCCATTGATGTTCTTTTTTACTTGTTAGCCCTAAGAGTGTAATTTTAACCAAATCGTGATCACTGTATTGCATCTCCATCACGTTTAAGTTGGAGATGTTATTTGTCAGATTTCGTGACGCATAGAAGTAATCGAGGATACTTTCATATTTATCATTTCGCCATGTTGGTTTAGGCGGAATATCTCCTTTCAGGTTTCCATTTAATCTCATCATACCTTGAACCTCCATCTCCTCAGTGCATGTGGCTATCAACCAGTTTTTTTTGCTGAGGGTTTTGTACATGATGGATCTCTTGGTTTTTTAACCTCAGGCATTCCATATTGAGATATCCAAAAAGTATGATTTTAGGATTCTTCTCACTGGATAGAATTGAGTCTATTAAGTCACCCACTGTGTCTAAATATAGCATCTCATCTGAGCGTCAGTCTGCCAATATAAATTGATTACGTGGAGATTTGTGTTTTTTTCACCTCCATTCTCTTCGTTGATGGTTATTACAACATGTTGAATGTATGGTGAGAGATTTGTTGATTTTGATATTCTCATGCCCTTGGTTCTTTTAACAAGTGTTAGCAAGCCGGCCATCGGTCTACCTTTAGTCTGCTTAATGGCCGGATTCCAAGCTACTTCATAGCCCTCTACTGTTGGCTGATTTATAAACCACGTTTCTTGTAGGCAAATTATCTGCAGATTTACAATATTACTCATGCTATTATTCAACAAATGCATGAATCCTCTCGTAATCCATGTCCCCATCAAAATTTCATTAGAACTGGTTATTTCCTGGCATTACTTGTTGATTGTTTAGCGAGGCGGCTACCCAGCTCCACTTTTTATTTTCATCCTCTTTAGATTCCATTTTTTCCTCCGCTCTTTGGTTGTTTTCGCTTTGCATGCGAATGTGATCTTAATTTGTTACTTCTGTTCTCCCTTGTTTCCATCCTTATTCAAGTCAGGTTCATCTTCCAATTCATTTCTCTTTTTATCAAAATGCACTTTTAAACTGCCAGTAGTTAATGATCTCTTCATTTCTTTTGGGTTTTTGGATTGATGATGTCAGATTTCTTAGATTATACGCCTCTCCCCCTGGTTCCATTATTCCAAAGCCTAGGGTTTCAAATTCGTTGGTATTCTCAACTAGAATGTCTCTTATAGCTCTTGAATAAATGTGTAGCAATACACGGTCAGTTATTGCATCGTGTATAAATTCCACAGTTTTAATGTCATTCGTTGTTATTGAGCGCAGCTGTGGTATATAATTCAAAAGCTGGAGAACATTATATCTGTTTAGGATGAGACCATCCTCAGAGGGTCGGATTCTTTCTAATAATATTCAAAAGTTTGAGGTTATGTCCTGCTGCTTATTTTTCTTCGATACTGGTTGTTTTGGATTTATGAACGGGACTTTTTTGTCTTCTCTCCAATGTTCTTTCTCGTCTTCCAACCTTGCAGCAGCACATTGTTTGTTGTTCCTTGACAATTTATCACTTCTTGAGTCATCATTTAAAAGCGTTATCTTAACATGTTTTAGGTCAAGATTTTTGTTTTGCGGATATACAAAGCTTTTTTCAAATCTGTTGTTACATTCAGCCCATCTTTCATCCAAAGTCAAATGTTTTTTTGGATCAGATATTTGCTCTTCTGATCCATCACTTTGTATGATCTTTTTATTTTTCTTCTCTGGGGTAACCGCTATAGTACAGATTCTTTTTTCAGACTTGTTATGATTAAGGTGCCACTCCAATATCATTTGTGCTTCCGGATCATCATCTTCTTCAAATGAAGAGTTACAGCTAATAGTCATATGTTGATAGGTTTGCCAGATCCTTTATTATTTTTTCTTCATTGACTTCTGAGTCATTAATGATTTCAATTTTCTCTTCCTGTTTTTGGTTCTCCTCTGAGGTCTCAAGTACCTCGGGCACAGAATGAACGTTTGAACTCAAATTCTGGTTGCTTGTAGTGGTTTGAATCGTTACATTCAGAGATTTGATACTTCTCAAAAATTTACAGGAATTTTTCGCATTTACTTTTTTTTTTATTTGGCATATTTTTAGTCTTCTTTACTTGTTTTTTGGGTAGGTTTCCTTTCTCTCCACCTTTAGGACGGATCTCCCTTTTGTTTTTATTGAAGATGGCAAACGTCTCATTTTTGTCTGCTGTTTTCTCTTCGTCTCGTACCTCATCAGGACGCACAGTCCTCTTAGTACCCTCTGCATTAGCTGACATTGAGGATTGGCCATCTCTCACTTCATTGTCTAAACTCCCGCTAGCTGGAAGCTCTTTCCCACTCTGTTCATATGCGAGAGTTTTTTCAGTCTGTTTACAATTCACTTCCCCTTCCCATCTACGTCTGTTAAGTCTACACGGGACTGAGATTAGGGGAATAGATAATCTTTATTGGTCATTATACAATTCTCTGGTTTTTCAGTTATTTGATTCGTAGACATATCCTTGTTTTCAATTCTCGTTCTGTTTGCCATGTTATTTTCTTTTATGATTTCTGTTAAACTTACACCGATCTTTTACTTGTGTTGGTTTCTCTTTTTCAAATGTATGTTGTTTTTTCAAGATTGCTAAAGCCTCATGTGCTACTTCAGCAAGAAGCCTTTTATCAGTGCTATTTTTTACTTGTTCCTTTACTTGCGCAACAAAAACCTCATTGTACAATTGGTCGTTAGAGCGATGGATTTTGTCTTCTTGATATGCTTGCTCTATCTTTAATTTTGTATTTACTGTAGCCATTAGGGAAATTTGTTCACCTAGGCTCTCATTTAGATGTTCATAAAGTTTTATCAAGGGTGCAACAGTTATTGTTAAAGCAGAAATGATATTTGGTCGCAATTGATTTATCACCTGCTTTACCAATTCAAAGCAATCAGGTTGCCAGTCTCTCTGCCCTTTTGAAGAATCATAACACTTTCGATTGAACTGTCTCCGTACCTTGGGGTACTCTCTCTCAGCAATCGAGGAGTCGGTATCAGTACTGCTCTCATTGCTTGTATCTATGGCATCCGATTTCGCATTCGCACTGTACAGATTTCTTCTTTTTCTTATAGCATTTCCACCTACAGATGTTTCTTTAGAAAGGCAGCATCTTATTTGGTTTTTACGCTTCTGTGAGCAGGCTACTGCAATTGGACTTGAACTAGACCTAATCCTTCTGCATTTGTTCAGGCAGTAAGAATCTTCATGCTTTCTTTGTTTGCTCATTGCTTTCCCCATGTGCTTTCTACTTCTGTATTTCCCAAGTCTTTTGCCATTAAGGGAACACCATCAGGTTTTTCCGACTCTGGGTGGTTCCTCAATTGATTACAGGAGTTGCAAACTTTGCATTCATATTTTTTAAATCTGTGAGCAGTTTATCAGCCACAAGTAGTTAGTTCCTCCTTTCCGTGGTCGACAATTCCGGTTGGTGTACTTCCGATTTGATCACCTGGCTGTCACCAAAAATCTGATCATTTGCTGACACAAAGACTTCACTTCCAAGTTCCACAAGGGGGTTTAGAAGATTAACAGATTGTATTTGAAGGCCCACACCAGTTTCTGTTCTTATTTTTACTTCTAAACATGCAGCTGGTATGGAGCAAGTCGGTGTGGACAGTTCAACTATTTGGACAGTTTCTGTCTCATCATACTCTTTCTCATTATTGCGTAATTTCTTATTATTGTTTTGCAGCACTCGCCATGCAAGCACTCGCAAGGACGGCAGAGATATTCTCATGATAGGTAGTAACACAATTTGGTGTCGGTCCTCGCAAAACCTGACGTTCAGCGGTGTAATATTTTGGCAGTGTTCTATTGGCAATTGAGTTGCCTTTATTTGTTTGATTTTTATTTTTTCATGATTGCAGGCCCCTCCACATTTACAGGATTGGTCTACACCTCTTTCCCTGAGGTCAAGAGACACTCCGGAATTACTTTCTTTCTTTTCTTCGGTCTCGTCTGAATCTTTTCTAAACTCGTTCCTCCCATGATCACTGATATTGCTGTGGTCGCCTATGCGTTCAGACACAGCAGCCGGTCCGTCGATAAGGCGAACAGCCCGCTCGCATCCTGCAACTCACCCCTTCAGCTGGGCTGAGCGTGCCTTCAAAGCGACTGAAATCACATCATTCCTCCCCAACTCCCGGTCTCCCGCCCACACCTCTATCCGGGTGGTTGAAACAAACGGACATACACATGCAAGGTCTCGTCTACCTCCCTGCGCTCGCAGAGCGGAAGGCGCGTCCAAAGCGTCCAATGCAGTGTGTGGCGTTTCACAGACGGGGCCAGGAGGGGGAGATGGATAGGTCCTCTTCTGACATGTTTTGTCATTACGCACTTTTTTTTATATAAGTGTTCTGGATGTGCGTTAACCCGCGTGAAGTAACATGCTTACCATCTTTCTCTTCGTTTTTTGTTTCCTCCGTGTGGTACCCTGCAGGAGCAGACTGTAGTCACCTCAGCCGTGATCGAGTCAATGGCGAGGTGGGACTTGTTGCTCGTAGGGGGGCTGGTTCCATTATCACAGCTTCAAAGAAATAGTGAAGAGGTTCTGGGTCTCCACAACCGGCGCAACGAGAGCAAAACAGCAGAAAAACAGCACTCTATTCAAATAGTGTACCGCCCTTTACTCCGCGGCCGGGCTTCACTAGAAACTCTATTTTTTTTATTATTATTTTGATATGGATAATACAATCATCCTTTCAAATGTACAAAAGAGAAATGTAAATATATAATAAAATATAAAACAGTTTAGCAGTTTAAAACAAACAAATTGTGTTCACAAACAAGATGTGTATCATCATTACATGAAGCGGAGAACAGACAATAATTCATCAATGACATAGTTAAAATGATTGATTTGTTCTTAGTTCAAATTTTGATTGACTGATGCTCAGTACTTTGTTACAGAAATCAAAAATACAATGTAAATCAAAATATATAGAGAAATAGATACATAATTATAGTGCTAATTTTTAGAACTGCAGGTACAATTATATAGACCCTTCGTCAGGTGCAAGTTTGGGAAAGATTGCATCGAGATAGTGGACTATGACCACCCGCATTCCCAAATCAGGATTATTAGTTATATTAGACCAAATATTATCCATTGACATATAATTATATCTGGTCAAATGACATTTTTTGAAGTGGGTTATCCTTTGACTGACTAATATTGGGCAATACAAAATACAATGTTCTAAGGTTTCTCTTTGTGTCCTGTTTGAGCAGAAGCGGCAATAGTTAAGTTCTGTCTGAATCAAGTTTCGTTCACTAATACCTCAGTTGTGGGCCAGAGATTTAAGTGAAACCTAAGAAATTGGTGTCTGATGTACGGACACAGACATCTTAATAGGTAAGGTGCTGTTGCATGCAAAGCTTTATTGCCAAAGACTCGAATGTCAAAATTCTTATATTTTAGGCATTGCCTCCGATTTTCTATCCAATCGGAAAGAAAATGTTTTTGCTTCGCTCAATCCGGGTTGGATAGGATCAAATCCAACGAAATTGATGCATCAGATAAAGTGTCCATGACTAGATTACACCATGTCTTGGTGAAAGTGTGGTCTTGAGCCAGAAGATGGTTGGCCAGGATACTCAACAATCCACCGGAAGCAATGCCCAAAATTGATTTTCGAAATAATGCACACATCTTCCATTTGATTTGGGATTCTAAAGATGGAATACCCAATTCATATCGTATTAATGGTAGAGGTGTGCTTTTAGGTAGATATGACAATTGCTCCAAAATCTGGCTTCCAAGACAGACCACCAATTGGATTTTCTTCGAAGCATAGTTTCGAGGCCATAGCTTATGATGGGGATCACGTTCTGTTGGTAAAATAATAAGACATGTTTTAGGGTACATTTTCCATATTTCTTTTTAAGAATTTTGGCTTGCGAAAATAATGAGCAAAGTTTAGACTGAATATCATCTAGTGCCTGACTCCAGGTGGAGGCCTGGATAATGATGCCCAAATATTGATAGTGGTGGACTTCAGATAACATTGCATTTTGTAAAGACCAATTATGAGTCTTTACTTTCGTTTTCCCATGAGGTTTTACATATCATGGTTTGAGTTTTTTGTGTATTGACTATAAGGTTGTTGGCAGATACATATGAGGCCAAATCATTCAATAAGTTTTGCAAGCCAGAAGGTGTCTGGGAAATGAGGATTAAGTCATCCGCATAAAGAAGATGACTTATGGTGTGAATTCCAAGTTTCGGCGAGTCACCGTTAGTGGCCCGCAAAATAATCCCCAAGTCAAACAGAAAGAAATTGAAAATAGAGGAAGCCAAAATGCAGCCTTGTTTTGAGGCCTCGAGCAGTCTTGATAATAGATGAGTTTACCTGCAGAAGAAAGGCTAATTTAAATGGTAGTGTGAGTATGTAATAGCATAACTAAATTCAAAAGTGAAGGTGGACAATTGTGTTTAATTTGAGATGTAAAATGGATCGGTCGATGGAATCGAAAGCGGCTTTGAACTCATTGAAAGTCAGGTATAAGACTTGATTCTTCGCCGCATATTTAGATTTCAATACATTTAAGGTCATGAGATTGGGACAAGTCCTGAGACCAGCGACAAATCCAGTCTGAAACGGGTCTCTTAGATTATTTTTAATGGTCCATTGATTGAAGTCCCGTAGGATGATCCTGGCAAAGATTTTGCCTGGTGCGTCTAATAAAGCTATTGGCTGTAGCTGGCCGGCGAGGTACGATCACCCTTTTTGTAAATCGGGACTACAATGGAGTGAGTCCAGGAGGCAGGCAGACACTGTGTAAAGTTAATAGTTGTGAAAATCTTGTGTAATATGACAGCCCAAAGATCGGGATGTTTTTTAAACATTCGATTGGAGAGGCCATCGGGGCCACATGCCCCAGAATTGCTAATTTTATTGATGTCATATCTGATGTCATCCATATCAAAAGAAAGGTGAAAAGAGTTGTATGTGTAAAGTGTTATACTATGAGAGTGTTTGGGGCAGGCATAAAGATTCTGGAAGTGTTCAATCCACTTTAGCTCGGTTACACAGTTTGCTTGCGAAATGGATTGAGGATAACGAGTGGCCCTATTTAATAGTGGTCACAAACCTGCAGCGTTTTTAGATTGAAAAGACCGCAACATGGCTTCTCCATCGAGCTGAAACATTTTGATTCGAATGGCCTTAAGAGCATTTTTATGTTTTGTTTTGATGGACTTCAAAATGGATGCTCTGGATGCCACCAGAGCTTTCAGAGCTTGTCTTTTTAGAGCCTGTGTATGAGCTTTCAATTTTTGAATCTCGAAGTTAAAAACATGGAGTTTTTGGCTGGGCACGCATGAAGCTACACTGAATCTTGATGCTTTACAGAATTGGAAATACTCCATCAAGTGAGGGTAGTGCATGATTTGATCCCAATGTTGATTTTCCAAAGCTGCATTCAGCTCACACAGGGTTTGTGGGGACCATCATAGGGGATTGCCTCCATTATTCAAAAATACATTTTCCTGAAAAGGTTTCGCAACAGTAGTGATACCAGGAGAATGGCTCATCCACACAACAATTAATTGATTGTGATCACTATTGTGATTGTCAATTATGTGAAAATCGTCCATGCCTAAGAACAATTGCGCATTTACGAAAACATAGTCAATTATGGACGAACTGGAACCTCTCTTCCATGTTGACTTGGGCGGCATATCTGATGGAAAAGCTCCATTGAGCATCACTAGATCATGGTTGGAGGCGAAGGCCGGCCATTTGGTTAACTTTGGCTTGATAGAAGTTTGAGGAATAAGGCAATTACAATTTAGATCACCTGCAATGATGATGTTGGAGACTGACTTGTCAAGAGCGACCAAATTGAGTGCATCTGTTAATGCCTTAAGAAAACATCCATCAGATATACCGGCCGAGTTCCAATACACATTTATTAAGGCGTAGCCAATATCAATGATATGTAATTTGATCATTTGTACATAGTTGTTTGGACTACTCCATTCTTGAGCAACCATTCCAACTCCCATCTTGACAGCTATCAGTAACCAGTGATGGGTCTGTCAGAAATGCCACGCTGTGCCGGATTGAGGAAAACTTCATAGTTGTCCCATATCGGGACTGAGGTCATCCAAGTTTCCTGGAGCATGAGTATATTATGAGATACAAGCAGGTTGTGGTTGTTGTTAATCAAGTGTGAAAATCCTCTGGTATTCCAGCTAATCAAGGAGATTGAAAGAGCATTTGTTTTACATGCTAGCTAGTTGGATTGTGTGGTTGTATGACAATGGCAACCTGTTGGTAAGGGAACCTGGGGAGACTGATAGCTTCTCGGGGCTTCACCACTGTTAGTTTGCAAGTGCTCTTTTTGGTTAAGTACGTTAAGTGCAAGATCAAAACCCAAAAGAGGAGAGTTCCATTCTGGCCATCCATATGAGATTTTGAACAACTCTGGAGTTCATCCAGATCCTAATGGAGGAGGCATTGTGCTGAGTTGGAAATTCTAAGAGTGATATCTGCTGTGCCAATATCTTCGAGTGATCGAATTTCAGAGAATATGGCCAAGAGGGAACTTCTGTTCAAATTATATTGGATGAAAGGTTTTGGTTTGCATGTTAATAGCAACATAACATTGGCTGGGGGTTTAGCATTTGGCTTTCTGGATACAGAATTTCACTGCACAGGAGGTTCATTGGAGGGTCTCAAGGGCGGATTCTGGGAGAGACAACTGACTGAAGCAGTTTCACCATTTCTGGGGTAATTTGAGCAAGTAAAGCAAAGGGGTCATTTGCAAGAGTCAGGAGTATTATCTGGAAAAGTTCGCGATGCAACATTTCTAGGTCTTGAGGAGGGTAAATCATTGGGCCTTGTTTGAGGCGCTTCCTGAGGCCTTGTGTAGGACACATTGGTGGCTGGTACAGACTTCAGATCATTGGAATGGAGAGTTTTTTGGGATAAGCAGCTCATGTAGGCGTCCACCGCCTTCCTGATCTCTTGTCGGTGTAAGTCATCAACTCTAACTGCAGGAATGTGTGCAGTTTGTGAGTTGGCGACCTCCACAGGCAGTACCTCCGGGCAAGGAGCCTTGCTAACCTCGTGACAAGATTGTTCTATCGCCGCCTCCACCAGTTGATCCAGAGGTGCATATGGTGCCGGGGGATTGCTGGTAGCAGGTAGCTTACTGGTCACTTTGCCCTGTTTTAGTTGGAAGTATTTCCTTGATACTGAACGGGCAGCATCAATTACTCTTGTTTTTGTCGAATTTAAATTCTTGATGAATAATTTCGATTTGGCAGTATTCATTTTATTATTGCCAGAAATGTTTTTGGTTAATTTGGATTGGCACGAGGGGCCAGTGCTCTTTTTGCTTTTAGAGAGGATGGTATAAGTCTCTTTATTGGTTGCGCTCATTAGAGTTTTTGGGGAGGTTACACTTGGGGCACAAAGGGAAAGATTCACTGCAGGTTTAACTATGAGAGCACATGGGGGAGCCCTAGGGTTCTTTCGATGTTTCGCAGTCAGCTTATCGGGGGCCTTTTCAGGATACGTCTGAACTGCTGGTGGGCCACTGGGCCCACTCGAAGCTTCACAAGAGTCGATGTTGTGACCCATATCAGGACACACAAATTCTACCTGTTCTTCTACAGGGCATATGGTTTTATCAAATGGTGGTAAACATTGGCTCCTATTTTCTCATGCAGAAGTTTGTGTAGCTGTCGCAAGAAGGACTGAATCAATGTCCCCTATCAATGGTTTCATGCCAGTGGGAGCAAGGATCAATTTGGAACTAGAGTCATGGCGCGACTGCTTATTTGGATGATCCCCATGCCATGTTAGAATTTTTCCAATAATACTGTTTGCGAGATTAATCTCCCGTCTAGACTGTCATATAATTTAATTAAAGTAGTTAAGGACATTTGTTAATGCCGAATTGTTCTCATTTGGCGATGCCTGATTGGCCACAGAGTTGAGTATCTGTTTTTGAGTTAGACACTCAGGGTCTGGAGCTTGGGCATGGCTAATGACCGTGGATGTCATTGAGATTGCATCCACACTTGCTTGGGGGACCATGAATTTGCGTGGAGTGGGAGAGCAAAAGGAGATGTTAGAAATAGAAGAGCAACTGCTCGAAAACATGATGGGGGATTTGGATAAATTATCTGACATCAGTTGGGGAGAAAAACAAGAATTGGAAAGTTTAAGGTCAATTATAGCAACGTTGGATGCCTGAGCCACTGAGCGAGCGTAGTTGACTACAAGCTCCGCAGTGGGTGGCACATTCTCAAGAATACTGGCATCAGTGATCACGTTAAGCTCACCCAGGCATCTTGCAAGAGTGACGCCAGCTGAAATAGGCGCATCTGCACATGAAGATACAAATTGTTGGTCATGGGGAGTCAGGGGTGAGTTTGCAGCATGAATGGACATTTGGCGCAGATGAATGCTCATTTTTTAAAATAGATCTTCGCGAGGAGGAACGTGGTTGACAGAGGTACAACATTCAACTTGCAAAGCTTCAAGAGAGTGAACTGTAGATTCTTTATACAATTTTCGGATATCCGGTAAACCGGGTTTCTTGATGGTTAAATGAACCCCACTTTTTATGCGCAGGGCTTTTGGGGTAGAAGTGCCACTCAAGACGCTCCTGTTATGATTAGCTCTGCCTGCAAGAGAGTGGAATGTTGAGATGGAAGGCAGAGCACAGAATGTTTACCCATGAGTGAGTGTTCCAGGGTGGTCAGTTGAAAGATGTAAGCCCTGAGAGAGGATGCCGGTGGGTGTCCTATTTTCCCCATGATTTATCTGACATAAGAACTGTAATCAATAAGCCCAAACTAAGTAAAGAACTTACAGTTAATAAGAAGTTGTCAGTCATTTGTAACCGGACCCAGAACTTAACAGTGGCGACGAGGATGATGCTGATTTTGCTGAGGGGACAGCAGCACCAAGGAAGGACACCCACCGGCACCCCCAAGAGAAGAAATCCTCTCTCAGGTAAGGGCGCAAATTGGCAGAAAGGGCGCTGTGATGTGAGGTGTAGTGAGAGCAGCTTTGACCAATAGTGAAGGGCTACAAATGTATTGGAAGCTGCAGATGCCCATTAAAGTGCTCCAACAGCGTGTGAGACCAGAGAAAGCCAGCGCTATAGAGAGAAGGCATAGTGGCGCTGCAGGCCCATTGAGAACAAAGGTTTCAGAAGCATTTTGCTACTCAGAGCTGCCTGTTGTTTTAAGTGGCATTTATGTCAAGGAGCGCAAGAATTGGCAAAATGACAGTCGGGGAAGCACTTTCAGTTTCAACATATGCCACACCTACCAGCATGATTATATGACTGGTGAGGTGAGACTGTAGCCGGCCTGTGGGGAGAGCGCTTTTCAGGCGAGTTTTAGGTGGCCCTGAAAGGACAAGTGGGCGGTCGTCAGCAGAGTTTGTTGGTTCAGAGAGCTCTGTTTCCCTCAGCTTCCCAGTCCAACTGATGACGTTGGGTGGAATGCTGGAGGAGTTTGTGATGGTGCTGGCATTGATTGGCTGCGAGTTTAGCTGCTGTTCTGGAGCGTAGGAAAGGAGAACACAGCAACGTGCAACACAGAGGTCCGATCACGTGCAACGTTGCGCAGCGTTATTTGTTTTTTTCTCTGCGAGGTGCGCAGAATTAAGTAAACAACATGAGAACGACTGCCGTATAATAGGAAAGGGAGCCAGACATTGAAGTGGCTTCTCTCTGTGCTGTTTTGAGGAGAGAGCGGAGCCAATGGCAACTTGAAAGAAGCATGTTGCATTTCAGTTTGATGTTCGGCATTTCTATGGGACTTTTGAGCAATGAATCATTTGGCTGCGCAATGAGGAAAACATGTTGGGAGTGGCTGCAGTTCACTGACAGCAGTGATTTATGCAGGCAGAGAGGGCCGTGCGCCCCACACTTTTGTCTAACGTTAGTGCCAGCATGGAGCAGGAGGAATGCCATTGAACTGCCCATATATATGGCATTGAGGTTTTCCATCATGACAGTTTTGAACACGTTTTAACAGTTGTTCACTAATTTTTGAAATGGAAAGTGAAAGTGATTTTACAGAGGAACTCATGAAATTAAATATGTTCTCATGTAATGGTGCATATTTTAGTGTTAATGTACTGTGGTTGCATTACAGGTGTCAGAACAACTTTTACAAAGCGTAGCTGTGATGTGAGGCCTGTCTGAGTTATCGTAATGGAATTAATATGTATGCTGGTTACTGGTGTGAGCTGAGTTATGTGCAAGCGCTATGGCCTTTGTTGAGTTATGTGTGAGAGTTTTAAGTGGATATCGTGGCCTCTGTTGATAAGGAAATGTAGTGGAGTTTTTTTTAGAACATCCTAATTGCACCATTGTTGATAATGACAGTTTTTTTTTCTCACAGGTAACAGCACAAAGGACTTTGTTGCTAAATATATTGGACTCAATTGATGTTTTATACTCTTGTTTACCAAATTTTATATGCGCAAATTGCCTATGTGTGTGATGTGACTCTGTGAGAGAGTGGAGGTGTGCAAATGGAAGGAGGAATGAGACTCCCGACACTTTAGTGTAAAATCTTTGGGGGATTGTGATTCCCGACACTGTTGGTGTCAAATCTTTGGGGGGTTGTGATTTCCGACACTGGTGGTGTCAAATTTTTGGGGGATGTAGAACCCCGACACTGGTGGCATCAAATTCTTGGGGGATGGAGAATCCCGACATTGTGGTATCAAATATTGTGGGGATTGAGAATCCCGACACTGGTGGTGTCAAATTCTTGGGGGATGGAGAATCCCGACACTAGAGGTGTCAAATGATGGTAGGGATTTAGATTCCTGGCATTAGCGGTGCAAACGTTTGAGTAATGCTATCATAGCTTTAGGCTGCGTGGGGGGGTTAAGAACCCTGAATTGTGGGGTTTTTTTTGCGCATTTTGTTGATGGTGGATGGAGGAAGATTGTTGTGAGTGCAGTATGTTTGTTTTGGATGATAGTTGGATTGTGGGCTGGTTCCCTGGTGTCGAATGTCATGGTAGGCCAGCTATGAAATAGTTGTTTTGTCCTGGTGGGAGTGTAGCTATGTGTTAGCTAGTATATGGTTCAGTGAAGGGAGAGCTTTTGCTCGGAGCGTTAGCTTGGTAGTAGTGGTTTTGGAAGGCCAGTTAATTATGTTATTTATGCTCTTTGAGCCTTCCCCTCTTCTGATATTTCCCACTAGTTATATCTTGGTGCTTAATGTGGTTGGTTGTCCCTATAGGGGGAAGATGTGTTATGATTAGCTCTGCCTGCAAGAGAGTGGATTGTTGAGATGGAAGGCAGAGCGCAGAATGTTTACCCATGAGTGAGTGTTCCAGGGTGGTCAGTTGAAAGATGTAAACCCTGAGAGAGGATGCCGGTGGGTGTCCTATTTTCCCCATGATTTATCTGACATAAGAACTGTAATCAATAAGCCCAAACTAAGTAAAGAACTTACAGTTAATAAGAAGTTGTCAGTCATTTGTAACCGGACCAAGAACTTAACAGCTCCCTTTCGTATTTCTTAAGGCACCACCCCAACGTTAGGTTGCAAGCCCTTGGGCATTCCAGTTTTCAAGGTGGGAAACATATAAATATAGAAAATGAACAAATTAAATATGTGCAAATGTGAACTAACCCCAAAATGACTCTCCTGCCACACGCTGCGACACCCCGGCGAAACGGCAAAGCTGGACTTGTGGGGACTTGCTTGGGTGCGCGCGTGTGTTGCGCGTGCAAGCCAGTTTATATAGCTCCGCCTTAAGTGGTCGCAAATCCTTCTGGTGGCTGAAGTCCTTCACTGCACTGCACAACAGTGCAAAAGTTCGAGGGGAAAAAAAAAACACGTCCAAGCACAGGAACTGCTGCAAAGTCTTGTGGCAAAGCGGGACTTGTGGGGACTTGCTTGGAATGCTTTTTAAAACATTTTAAAGGCAGACCAAGCTTGAGAGCAGCAGAGTGCTGTACAGGGCGTGGGTAGCCAGTGTTTGTCACACAGACCACTGTGAGTTGTGGTCTGTGTGACTCCTAAGCAGGTTCACAGAAGGCCATGTATGCAATGAAAATGGGTATACATAGGACCCAATACTCCTGCACAAAGCACATGCCTCCACATGAAACAGCCGTATTCCTTTGTTTTCTGATGGAACCAATGCTTGTGACCTATACTAGCACAAATCATCCTTGTTCATGTCTGAGAAGAATACATTTTAAAGGCTATTTCCCAGTAGTCAAGTAAATTAAGAAGTACAGAGTACAAGAAAATGTTCCATTCACATTAAGAAATAAAGGGAGATAGGATTATGGTGGTGTCAGTTGAAAAAGGGAAGTGGACTCTTGAAGGTCTCTACAGAGACCATGTCATAGCAATTATTGGCAGATTGATGAAAACCTGTTGCATCGGATATTGTTACCTGCAATTCCTACTGCAAAATAGCAGTGGAAGCTAAAATCATCATGGTTGAGCCTACAAATGAGTTACTAAAATGGCGATCAACATCAGATTCTTATTCTGTTCTGCTCCAAAGACCAGGATGGTTGAAAGCAGCCAACTTTATACCCGACATTCAGACACAGATTCTGGCCATGCCACGTGATGGCCAATCTCTTTGGGGACGGCAGTAGGCAAGATGTTGCAAACTATGAACAGCAATAAAAATACAGGTAAAGCCATTGGTATTCTAAACCAAATGAAGTCCGTTATCACATTTTGGACATTTAAAAAAAAAATCATATTTTTATTAACGATTTTAATTAACAGAGAAGCGCCTGAACAGCGGGCACAAGACAATTTGCAAGGAGAAAACATTTTAAAAAAATACAACATACCATACATTCTTGGTTGGTGTATGGAGCCTTTACAAAACAAAGCAAGGTCTTACTAGTTGTGGAAAATCGGGTTCACCTGTGTGACCATAACATGTGTGTGATAGAATGGGGTGCTTAAGTTGAAATTAGACTGTTAATTAAATGCTCTCCATCTGCACCATGACTGCACGTTTCTTATGCCATTATTAAGCACTTCGAAGTTGACTCTGAACCTCTCAGCTACCTGTGGTTCAATAGATTGCGTTTCTTCCGCAGATTCCTCATCTTGATATCTGTCATGAGGAATCTGCGGGTGAAGAATCTGTAGAAAGAACATTACGGTAAGGTAATTTCTCCTTCCCTACTTTACTGGAAGACAGTACATCTCATTCAGTACATTCATTGGGACATATCCGGGAGGCTATAGTCACCCTATCTTTGAATCTAGGAGGACTTGTGGGCTTCCAATGTGACGCTATTAGTTTGCAGGTTGCATACAGTAGGATGTGTATCATACGCTTTAGAGGTTTGTCACGTACATAGTCGTCTATCCCTTTGCCAAACAGAAAAATAACTTGTTCGTGCTGGGCTCTCCACACATCTACCCTTTTCAAAGCCCAGACAACTTTACCTGAGAAGTTCTCTTTCTGAGCGCATGACCATAGAATATCTCCTAGTGTGCCCATATGAGCACATTGCCTCGATTCCAAGAGACGCATTGTCAGTAGTTTGACTGGGGTGTGGTAGAGGCGCTGGATAATTCTAAACTGCACATCTCTGTTTTTCATGTTTGAGGCCAAGTACGATAGCTCGAAGAAGACGATGTTACTGGGTTCAATTACTTTATTTAAATCTTCAGACCAGTGGGTGGCTAGTATGGCATTAAGCTGTGCATTATCTGGCAATAGGGGTCTGTAGAATGTTTTGATCCTGTGGTAACCTCCCTCCTCATGGAAGAGGGTGATTTTGGTTGTGGACATCTCCCTTTTGTTTGAGTCATCAGTAAGTACCTTATTCAGGTCCAGAATTTGAGCCATGTGTGTTGGCCATTCATGACCCCAAAGGCCCAGCTGCTCTTGTAAATCTTGGAATTCCCTAAGGATAGAGTCTGTATAGAGATCCGCAACAGTGATGTCTCTCCATTGTCTACCTACGGTGAATTGTTCATGTTTTTGTCTGCTAACATTATTGTGGCTCAGATGGCTAGCCATGACTGAATGCATTTGGCCTTTATTGATAGCTGGCATAGTGCACTGTGCCAGCTTTTCAAGGTCTTTTCAGCAATCGGGTATCTTAGTTGTGTCAGGCAGTTTGAACCAGGGGATCGCCAGTGCCTCGCGGGGAGTGAAATGGAGTAGTCTTCTCCATCCGCATACAGTTTTCTTTTTTCCCCAGACAAATGGAGACTTGCCAAGGATGGGAGAGCCAGTCCTTTGTTCTGTCTGCCTGCTTGATGTACCTTGTTGGTCAGCCGTGCCTTTGTGTCTCCAGATGAATTTAATAGTGTTTGTCTAGTCTGATTGTGGCAGTAAGTGTCTCGATCACCAGCGCATATAGTGGGGATTGGGGGCACCCCCGCCTGGTACCTGCGTGTAAATCGAAACTAGGTGAAGTATGCCCATTTGCAATAACTGAAGCGTTGGGCGAGTGATGTAGTAATATAAGTAAGTCCATGAAGTGTCCCTTGATGCTGAATTTTGCCATGAGCATAAACGTGTACGATGGAAGGCCTTTTTGCCACCAAGGGATACAGTCACTGCTTCTGGATCGATTGTGTCCACTAGATTATGTAATAGTATTCGCAGGTTATCCACCGAATGCGCCTCTAATATGAAGCCAGTTTGATCTATGCGCACTAAGTTTGTGATGTGTTTTTGCAGACGTGTCGCCCTGGCATTTGGCTACCATTTTGGCATCTGTATTGTTTAACAATGTGGGGTGGTACAACCCTCATTTTGAGTGGTCCTTCCTGTTTATCAGACCTATATTGGCAGTATTAATTGATTGCGTCAACCAGCCAGATTCACATGCTTCTAAAAAGACATTTCCATCGGCAAGGCACCAACTACTTCACTATGGTAGCGTAAATATCTACGGGAAAGCCATCAAGCCCAACCACTTTGCCCTTGGGTGTTACTATAATCGCTTTCTTAACCTACTCTAGAGAGAGGGGGCTGTAGATTGTATCAATATATGTCTAAATTCATATGGGGAGTTCTACTACTTATAAGACCTCCAATATTTGAATGTCTAAAGTAGGAGCTGCATATAGCTTTTTATAAAAGTTACAAAAAGCACACAATTCTTGTTCTGTGTTGGCTAATTGAACCTTCATCCGTTTTTACATGTTCTATCATTCTATTTTGTTGTTGTGCTTTTAACATGTACGCCATCAGGGTAGTAGATCCATCGTATCCCCCTCTTCATAAAACATTAAGTCACATTTAAGTCGCACGTCGTAAATGTTTTTAACTCTTTTCTTAATTGGGGTAACCTACGTGATGAGGCTGTATCCTGTAGGGGTTTATGGGCCTGCTGCACTACTCTAAGCTCATTTGTAATGCATGTTTCTTCTTGTCTCCAAGTACATAGCTTGTGAGACCATATTGATATACAAGAACCATGTAGGTATCCAAGCACCGGAGGTCAGGGTATTCTTCCCCTATATTCCATTCCCAGAAGTCTTTGGATGCTTCTATAAGTTGGCAAATATTTTCATGATACTCCAAGAAACCCTAATTTAAGACACTAGACTCAAAAGAATGACTGGGGCATGATCCGATAATGTTATGGGGAGCATAGAGCATTCGGTTATGGGACGCAGCATGTGTCGTAGTGTGTACCATATTCCTATCCTAAAATATCTATTGTGGGGGATGGGACAACCAAGTAAAGTAACCAAGTAAAGTTGGATTTTTGTGGGTTCAGTACCAGACGTCTGCATATTGCATGTACCCCATTACCTCTTTAAGAATACGGGTCACCCTTTGTGAACTATGTGGAATTGGAGATTATGGCTCTCTGTCCAAAATGGTATTCATTATTAGGTTCACATCCCCTCCCATGAGCGAAATTGGTCATAGGGTGTGCCAACTGTGTGAAAAGGTGGAAAAGAATTGTTGGGGTTGTGCACTAGCACCTTTAAGCATCTCATGTACTAGATGGAATTACCAATAATGACCTCAGACCCAAATAACCGGGAAGACTCAAAGAATATGGCAAAGTACTACTTTATTATTAGCATAAAAATAAAGTAGGGCCATCTGGTGAATAACAGGCAATAATTTATGCACTCACACCCAAATGTGATTATACAAAAATGTTATACCTCGATATGCGTCATCTATGAAGTCATCCTACGTGGCAAACAAACCTAAGGGAGGGATTGGTTAAGGGAACATATGTACCTAATGTATATATGTTAATAACTTCATTGGCTGCCCCTTATCTGGTGGGCATGCCTCAAACCATCTCTAAATACATATAATACTCATTATAGAAGAAAAATGGCAACGGGTTGGTCTTTGCAACATTGTATAGCATGTTCACATAGACCCTATGATTGATTGTCATGCTTTCCCAACCTTGGACTTTCGGCTCATTAGCAGCACGTAAGCAAAACGTGACTTTGGTGCCGCAAGCAATGTCTGACTACTCCCCACTTTCCCAATGAGTACATCGTCTCATCGGTCAGGCCCCATGCTAAGGCTTCGCCTTTGTAGTTGACCTTAAAGCCTGCTCTCTGTTCTGGGAAATTCAAGGGGGGTGTAGGCACACTATTATCTTCGTTTGGGCTTAAAGAATAACCCTTGTTTTTCAACTTCTGAATCATGTGTGAGGAGACCACAAATGTATCCATCTTGACCTTCTATTTACTGATATTCTTTCCAATTGAGTTACGGATCATTACTCTTCTTGGCCTCTAGAGACTTGCTCACTCCATCGTACATGGGTTTTCCGCATCTTTAATTGTCTATTACTTAACTCTTGCAGATGTGTTCTCCTTCGCTTATTCTAAGAGAAATATACCTTACATACTTGGCTTATACTTTTGACTCCCCTTGTGCCTTGCAATTATTCCTTGAAGTAGCATCCTTGATATTCTTCACACAAAGCTGTTTTTCCAGCATCTCCTGACTCTGCAGCCCTGAGCCATCTCCGAGGTAGCTTGAATGGTTTTAATACGAGTTTGACGTCCATCTTTCCACCATGGCCGCTCTAACTATGCTATGTGTTCCTCTTCAGCAAGCTTCTATATGTCTCATCTACCTGGCGTTTCTGCGTGTATACATTTATTAATCAGCAGGTTACTTTATCTTCTTTGCATATACGATTTCTTCATATTCAATTACATGTTTCTCTTGTTACTACAGTTAAATCTTTAAATTTGAGTATTTGCAGATTGTTTCAGTAAATCTCAGTATCTTTCCTCTGGCGTCACTCTGCTCTTGTCAGATTTCACTTGTAGCTCTATGATGTCCAATGGTGTATGCAGACATCCTTCCACCCTCTCAGTGTGAGGGTACATTTGATACTGTTGTCTGAGTGCATATCGTCTCTCATACACTCGATGTATTGGGATGATACCTTGTGTCCCACGTAGGGCTCTTCTACTGTTTCAGCATGATGGAGGTGAGGGGGTGGGAAGTAGGGGTAACATGTTCACCTGCTCCTCTACATTCCCCCCTCTGGTTGAGTCCTCGACCACCCCCTCTTCAATCGTCTTCATCCTCTCTTTACATCTGGGTTTCTTTAAGATCCATATTTTTGTCACCCCCCTCAGGTCACGGCATTCTTTATATGCTCATCCACAGTCCAGGTCATGTGATGGCATTCGCCAGTTGCTCGACAAAATACCCAACGTCCTACATATTTCTTGTGATCTTTAGGGTAGTAGAACTTTGTTCCTAGGGTGCCTGGGGACCTTTCTTTATGTTCTCACAGTTGGTATCTTCAGTCTGTTTTATATGATCTCCATTCACATCAATCACTATCTTCAACCCAATAGCTGTCTTGGCGGTTTTCTGACCTTGTCCCAAAATGATCCTTATGAGACAGAATCCTAGCAATACCAACACTGGTATTGCTCCAAGAAATTTGAAGGTGTTTGCCAGCCAAGTTGGAATCCATGAAAACCAGTCATCTCCTGCTGTCTCATCAACTTCATCCTCCATCTTCGTATGAGGGTCGTCCGCATTGTTATTGCTTCTGTCAGGGTTCCATTCTCTCCATCATGGGAAGGTTTGAACAGCAAGAAGGCCCGACCTTGGCGCACATGCCTCCTTCCATTGCTGTAATTAAGTCCAGGACATACCTGTTCTGGAGGGTCATAAGCCTAGTGGCCTTCAGTTCTTCTCCGATTGCATTAAATCCTTTTATTGTTGCATTGATGGTTTGCAGCAGCCCCTATCTGGTAATCTGCAGTCACTTGGCATTCACTGCAGTCTGAAGTCCTGACATAAATATAGATGTCATGATCATCGCTGTCTTGCTGAATAATTCATGCTCATCCAGAATATAGTTATAGGATTCTATTGACTTTAATGAGAAATACGTCTCCCTCTTCAGTCGGCAGAGGTTGAGCGACCTCTTCCTTCTCTGGTGTTCATCCATTTTCGGAAATTCATCAATATTTGAGGTTACTTTGTGGAATCACGGATGCAGGAATGAGTATGATCACAAAGGAGCATACTCCTCACCAATTTTTAGGCAGCTGCGTGTAATTTCTGGAACCACAAGCCCAATATCGATCCATCAGCACAGCAGTTCCACCCTTCATTCCTGGTACTTCGAGTACCTGCCTGCATCCTTTTTCTCCAACCAGGTCCAGGCCTTCATGTTATGTTTAAGTTTTTGTACCGAGATACAGCGCAACCAACACCAAAAAGGCAACCTGGCGCCATGACTGAAAACACAGGTATCTCAGCAAACAAAACTAAGAGTAGAGTTTTCAGAGCTTTCCTGAAATGTGTATGGATTGGAAAGGCACAAAGGGCAGCCGGAAGGGCATTCCACAACATGGTCGCTCTGACCGAGAAGAAGTGGCTACCAATTCTTACACAACGAACTCTAGGGACAGCCAAAAGAGAGCAGTCCGCAGAGTGCAGTGCACAAGCAGGAATATAGTGGTTACATTTTGCCTGCAGATGCTCCGAACCAACAGCATAGAAAGCCCTATGCACTAGACAGGGGGATTTAAAGGACACATGCTTAGCCACTGGGAGCCAATGGAGAGACCAGAGAACTGGTGAGATATGCTCCTGATACGGGGTACCAGTGACAAGGCGAGCAGCCGCATTCTGAAGCACCTGTAAACGGTGTACTAAATAATCTGGCTGTGCCAAGTATAAGGAGTTGCAATATTTAATTCTGCAGAGTACCATAGCAGAGACCACTGGAGCGCACAAATGAAGTGGAATGAAAGGCAGAACCTTCCTGAGTATTTTCAGTTGAAAATGGGCAGCCTGACAGACTGACCCGATCTGAGAGGCCATAGAGAGAGGCAATAGTTTAACACCCAGATTTTTGTCTGTAGAGATCGCTGCAGGAAAAGTACCCAGTGAAGATGGCCAAAAGGACGGCATCCAAAAGGAAGGGACAGTGTCAGCGCCCATCATCATAACCTCGGTCTTTTCTCCCTTTAGTTTCATCCATTTTTCGCTCATCCAGCATCCCACGGCTGATGAGCAATCTTGCAGCTGAGTGGCATTGGCAGGATAGAGTAGATCAGGCTCAACCAAGATCTGAGTATTGTCCATGTACGAGTAGCATCTAAAGCCATGGGAGCGGATCAGAGCCATCAAAGGCTGAATATAGATATTGAAAAATGTAGGAGACCAGGCTGAGCCTTGCAGAACCCCACACAGCAGAGCCACAACTACAGAAAGAAAAGGTTGAATTAACAACTGCTGTTTCATTCTTGGAACATGTCATATTTTTTGTGGTATTATAGATACGGGTCCTGCTTATTTGTCAACCCATGTTAGTAGCTTAGAGTACTTGCCCAGGACTCTAAACATTTGTCATTCACTATTTGTACTATGCTTACTGGTTCCTTCTGCAACATGTGTGCGGGCAAGATAACATTCCTTCTTCCCATCCTGTGCTGGTAGCCACTTGCCCATACACTGATAGCCGAGGTCTCTCCCAGCATCCTGGTACTCCTGTTCTTTCCACTATGCCTGAACATTCCATCCTCCTCATTTCGATAACCTTTATTCATTCTTCAATCTGGGATGGACACATACATTTTTTGTTTTTCCGACCCATCCCTTTCTCAATCCTTTGTATTTTCACATAAGTATCTTCATATGGAAATGTTCTCCTTGATTGCCATCGCAGGGTTGCCCATTTTCCTTCGAATTGTCCTCTGGTTGTGCACGCTGCCAGATGACTGAGGTACTTCACATCATGTGCAGACATCTCTTGCAATAAATGTTCTGGCTGCGTTCATGGCGTAAGGGATGAGAGAACACACGTAGCAGCTTTCATCTGACATTCTCTCTCCCACCTTCATGTGCTGTTACTTTAGGTTATTTTTTACGTGAGCTGAATTATCAAAGTATTTATTTATGCCTTCATGATCTTCTCCAACATCTTTTTTAAGTCAAACAATTGTTTAGAAAAATTCTGTAACTCACGCTTTTATATCAAGAACTGCAAAATAATTGCCACAATGATTCTGAAAATAATGTGATTGTTTTTAGGATTGCCCAAAAATATTTGGTCCACATGTTGTCTTATTAGAGCTGGGTAAGACTGTGATATGTAGGTGGAAACCACTTACAAGAATGTGCATAATGTTATTTTGATGGGTAGCATAGAAGGTGCAATGTATTCCTTGTCCTTTGGCTCCGGTGCATCAACGTATTGGTCCTTTTACCTATCAAAACAGTTCCATGATAACTGCAAGCCCATTCATTCCTTGTTAGTTTTAAGAAATGTCTATCTTTATTTCAAGGGTATTTTGTATTATTCCATAAACTCCTATTCTTTGCTGATCTTGTCTGCATACAATGTACTTCATTTCTTGCTTCACTGTCAGATGCAGGAGGGGTCAAAGTTTCTCCCTTTACGGTTTGATGTTGTGTAGATGCAGCCAGGCTCGTCTTCCTTTTAGTTTAACAGCTGTGGAGGTAACTACTTCCACCTCATAGGGTACCTCAAAGTGGGGCTTATTCCAGGTGCAGACAAATTTGCATGCCACCACCTGGTCCCCTGGATATAAGATCAGCTGTTTCAATAAGCAGCCTGGATCAGTTGGCTGACTATCTACTTCAGTCCTCTTTGAAACCTCCCTCCGGTTCTTGATCTGTTTAGAAATGAGACACTAGTGGTCATAGTTGCTGAATAGTCATGCATCTCATCACCTAATGTCTTCTCTACACTGTGGGTATCAGTTTCTACACTAGTTGGAGGAGCAAGGGGTGTTCTCATTCAGCGTCGATTCACCAACTCATGAGGAGTTAGGTGGTGATCTCAGCCAGGCTGATTTTGCAGTGCATATAGCGCAAGGGGCAAACAGTGTAACCACCCCTTCTTCAAAGTTATCTTAATCTTCGCTATCCTCTTTAAGGAGTTGGTGTAATCTATCACAAATCCCATTCGCCTGTGGGTGATGGGCAGAAGAGAACTTTTGTTTTATACCTAATAAGAGTTACTTGCTCAAATAGTTAATTTAAAAATGCGGTCAATTTTCAGACCACAGCACTTTGCACACACCCCATCTTGGGAACACCTCATACACAAGGAACTTGGTGGCGCATGTGGCATCAGGGTGCGTACACGGACCTGCATCGATCCATCTAGAAAATGGACATACCATATCGGCATGTATTTATAACAATTGCATGTCTACAACATATCTGCATAATCTATATGTAAATGCTGAAATGGGCCATTGGGTCTAGCAATTGCTCCTCTCACTGTTCACAGAGGGTGCCCTGCAGTAAATCTGTGGTACACTATGCAATTCACAGTAAACTGCCACATGTTCTAGCAAATTTGGTGAAAAACAATCTTCTGCAATTGTAGCAGCAAGACACTCTCGAGTCGTATGTGCGGGGTAGTGAAGCTGCTCCAGTGCTTCCCTCAATAATGGTAGAGGCATAACTGGCTTTCCCGTGCTATGCCTTTCCCGTGCTATGCTGCCTCCCAGATTACCTGAGTGGGGGATAAGAACACCCCTGTTTTCTCCATAAATCTTGTATTTCAATTAACTGAACAATCGACAGCATGTCATGTGTAAACCCCTCCTTTACCAACATGCATTGCCCTGTCATTTGCTTAACACTCCTTACTTAAAAATCAGAAATATTTGGGAACTATGCTGCCTTTTCTGTTCTTTTAGTTTGCGCTGCACATTTTACAGCTGCGATAGTTAATGGCAGCCTTAATGCCTCAATAAGCTTATCCAATAGGGCTGCATGTTGCACTGGAGTGCCTTCTGTGTAGAGGAAGCCCCCCCCCCTTTTCCAGCATGACAAACCTGCATGCACAGTTGCTGTCACATAGGTGGAGTCAGAGTACACCATCACTTCCTCTTCCTCAGATCTTTGGAGTGCGACGATAAGCACCACTAATGCTGCAGCCAGTGCTGAGTAATGAGAATGCAATCTCATGCTTGTAACTGCTTCAAATTCACCCTCCCGGTTAAGCGTTACATCTGCTGACCCAGTATGCCTTTCATCAGTAGTTTGATTCATTTTTGAAGAATCATCAATAAAAATAATTCCACCCTCTTCTCCTAGAGTATTTTCTCTAACACAGGGAATGTCATAAAATTCAGCATATGTTGTGCAATCATGTACATAATCCTCCCCTAGTGGTTCTGCTATGAATGTTGCTGGATTCCGTATTCTGCATGTAACAATTTAGATTGCAGGGTTTGCGATAATTACCTCGTACCCTGACGCTCTTTGTGTGGTCAATGTACTTTTGGGTTTCTCTAGAATGGCAAATAATGCGCGCTCAACGAATAATGTTACTGAACACCCCATTGTAATAATGGAAGCCTTTTCAGTTGCAAATGCAGCAGCAGCTAAAGCTTGTTCGCAATGGTAATGCCCTTTCATAACTGGATCTAAACTCCCACTGTAATAACCCAATGGATTGTGTACATGTCCTAATGTCATTTTGTGTGTGGAAACTGCTGTCATGACTTCTCCATTTGAATGAGAAAATAAATAAAATTATTCATGATAGTCTGGAATTCCTAGCCAGGGGCTGTACTAATTGACTTTTTTAATTCCTCAAATCCTTCAGTCGTTTCATCTGTCCATGTTATCTTACTTTTGTCTTTATGCCCTTTTAAAAATGGTTGCATATATGTGCTGTAATTGATAACCAGTCCCTACAATAGTTACATAGGCCTAAAAACGGTTGCATTTCCCTCACTGTTTTAGGTTCTAGAGTCTCCATAATTGCTTCTGCTCTTTCAGGTGTCCCTTTTCTCCCATCTTGAGAGATTAGTTGTCTTTATGTACAGGACCTATTCCTGACAATATTGTAACTTTTCTTTGTCCACTTTGTATCCTTTCTCTGCTAATATGGTCATGAGTCGCACTGAGTCTTTCCTGCACCTGTCCTCTGTCTCACTGTAGACCAATATGTCATCTGCGTACTGTATTATTGCACTCTCGAGCTGTAAATTACCCAGGTCCTTCCGAAGGACCCTGTTAAATATTGATGGCGACTCACATTACCCATGGGGAAAACGGGTATGTTTGTCAGATATGTCTACACGAAAAGGAAGTCCAATCTTGCAAGTCCTTATGGAGGGGAATTGAGAAGAACACTTTTTTTAGATCTGTAAGTGTAAAATATTTAGATGGAATATTAGATAATATCGTGGCAGGATTTGGAACTAAAGGAAACTCTGCTTCAACAATATTGTTAATGGGGGTGAAGATCCTGAATAAATCTCCACGACCCCCCAGTTGATTTCTTCACTGGGTTCGCAGCCGTGCTACATGTGGGACTCAGTTATATTCAATATTCCTTGTTTCATTAAAGCAGAAATGGTCTTGAATATACTTTAGTCGCTTCTCCGGACATGGGGTATTGTTTTGCTCATGGCAACATTACTCCTGGTTTAAGCTTGATTTCAACTGCTCCTAGTCCTTTCAATAAACCCACATCATGTGGACTGGTAGTCCATCAACTATTTGGCACTTTCTCTAAATCTTCCTGGAGAAATTACGGTTGCTTTTTTACCATCACCATTCTCTGTGGTATTTCCATATTCTCCACTTGAATCCAATAAGTGAGATTTATAAAAAGAAAATACGAATTCATCATCCGAATAATAATCCCTAAGAAGCTTTGTCTGCCAATCTACATCCTTCACTGAGGGCCATCACTGCTCACAATCCGCTTCCTTCATCATCTGTTCCTCTCTGACCACTGGTGCTTCTAACTCTAAAAGGACAACCTGTCCTTCAACCACGGGTATTTCTGGTCTAAACAAAAACTTTTCAGGTATTCTCATTATTTTACCTACCAACTTAGGTAACCAGGATAATAAAACAATCTTCATACAAAAATACCTCTGGGTCTAAAGGGACTCATTGTAATACTTTCTGGCCTGTGAAGGCTAATATACATTTCTTGGCATTTATATAATGTATCCCTGAAGTGGTACACACAGTTCCTCAGTAAAAGATATTATGTTAGTTTTGTCATCAAGTCACATCCTAATATGTTAACTGGTGTCTGCCGAGAATATACTAAGGGCATCGACATATCGTGTTCTCCTATAGAGATTGGTTATTTGTCTGTAAAAGGAACTAAGCTCATCACCCCAGAGAATCTCTGCGCTTTCATGGCAATGTGTTTCGCTCACCTGGTTATCCACGGGGACACCACACGATACTGGATGGGAGGCTGTGCGCTGTCCTGGACCCCTTTCTGCTTGTTTGTATGTTGTCTGGTGGACAGGTCCTATAACAGGAGAATAGGGGTTTAGATACAGAGCCTGTGATGGGGGTTCCCACTTCCCACTGACCAAGTCCCTTCCCTTAGGGTTATGCCTCACCTTATTTTCTTGTGCGTTAAGCTCTCCGTCCTGCATCTCATTGCAGGGGCGCGTGTTAGTTGTGGGCGTTCCGAGGGCGTAGTTGGTTCACTGGTCCTGTGCCCTTGTGTCGGGTCCAGTCTGGCTGTGACACCGACCTGTTTAATGTGCTCAGGTGAGTCTTTCAGCCTTTGTTCCCTCTCCTGTCTTCCTTTCGTTCCCTGTGCTTTTCAGTGTTCTTTTTTCTCTTCTGTGCTCTTAATGTCTCTTTCTGTCTTTCACAGGGATTGTTGCTGTTGCGGAGCTGCATTGCTGGACGGTTAAGGCTGAGGTAAGTAGTTTAGCACGAAGTGCGGCGCTGCTCAATGTGAGTGAGTTGCTAACCTGTATTCCTTTCTCTCCTTCATGCAGGAGGCAGCACGCTGATGATCCGGAATGCAGTTTGTTCGGTGACCGGGTATGCAGATAAGTGGTTAATGGTGTTTTGCTCGTTTCTCCGTCAACATTGCAGATTAGCATAGCACGATGTTAGAACCCGCTGTTAATGCTGTCCTTTACTTTGCAGGTATGTGTAACGCTCACCTGACTCCCACGGAGGTGCTGGTCTAGTCTGGGTTGCTGTGGCCTCTTCGAGCGTGATGCGCAGAACTCGGAACACCGACTGAACAGGACCCTTAAATCTTGCTTGTCTGGCCCATAGGAATATCCTTCTGCAGATGAGAAAGGGGATTAACAGTCTGCAGAATAGTGTGCTTGCTCCCCCCTTGCACCCTTCGTTCTTCTCTAACTTCCTCCGAAATCCCCAATTGAAGCTCACCTTATGGTTTGAAAGGATGAACTCTCCATCCTGCTTCTGGTGCAGGGGCGATTGTTTGTCCAGTTACTTCACTGGTTTTCAGAATGGCACTGGCAAAATCCACTTGACTTTTCCGAGCAGAATGCCGTAAGTATGAAGATTACAAAAGTTCAAGTGTTGAGCCTCCTTTTCTGTTGCCTTCCTAACCTGTGATCTGTCCTTTTATTTCAGGTGCAGAATGAAGGCGATGCGTTGAGGGATTGACTTGCCGATGGTAAACTCAGGTGAGTTAGCGATGGGGGCGATCCCTCTTAATATCTTTATATTCCTCCAGTAATGTCTTTTGTCCTTTCCCCATAGGGGCCGGGATGCGGTACTTGCCAAAGTAGCGGCGCCGACCCGAAATGAGGAATGATCCACCAACAGAAGACCGGTAAGTGTTATGGTGGGAAATTAGGCTTTCCTCATATGTTCCTTCTGCTCACCTTTTGTCTCTTCTTCTCTCCCCTAGGCGCAGAGATGTGGCGACCGGTGCAGACAGTCGCGGTGGAGCCAGAAGAACTCCCGAGGACAGGTGAGTGAAGCGCGGCGCTGCAGCGAGCAACGCGGTGCTTTTAAATGAAAGTCTTTTCTCAGGAACGCTGGTGTGAAGGTTCCGGATGCAGGTAAGAAGTTTGATAAAATTCTTGGTTTTCACCTTTCTCTTCTCTTCTTTCCTAACAGGTTTTCCAGGATCGAGGCGGGCGTGGCTGGAGACCAGATGCAGGAGCAGACAAGTTGAGCGTTCAGCTGCTTAGATGCAGAACAACGCGAAGCGTGAGCTACTGTCTGGGTGTGGCTTAAATAGCCCCCAAAGTAGTTCCAGGTAAGTATCCTTCCCTGGCCACGCCCGATGGGAAAATAGTCCCAATGAAAAAATAGTCCCTTTCAGGTCTCAGGGAGGCCTGAATCTTGCAGCATGGTCTGCATCAGGTAAGTGCACAAAACACCTTCCTTTATGAGCCTGGCGCCTATGGCGCCAGGACTGATGTCCAACATGAGCCTGGCGCCAAAGGCGCCAGGACAGAGTCCAAAGAGCCCCTATAAGGGGCCACTGGGCTTTTACCCGGGGGCATGATGCCTGCTCCCGGGGGTGCTGGGCCTGGCCTGGTGCTCCGGGGGTAGGCATCATGACAGCACTCCCCTCCCAAGGTTGTTCCCTCTGGAGGTTTCGGTTTGTTTGGGAAATTCCGATGGAACCTTTTTACCAGCCGAGGCGCATGTACGTGGTCGCTGGGTTCCCAAGACCTTTCCTGAGGCCCGTACCCTTTCCAATCAATTAGATAGAAAAGTTTTGATTTTGAGATCTTAGAATCCAAAATGTTCTTCACCTCGAATTCAGGCTCCCCATCTACCAGGATTGGTTCTGGTGGCTTTATTAATCTGGTTCCTGGTTGCACTGGTTTCAAAAGTGACACATGAAAAACGGGGTGAATCCGCATGTTAGCTGGTAGATCGAGCTTGACTGCCACTAGGTTAATTATAGCTTTGATCGAGTAAGGGCCCAAAAACCTTGGATTAAAAGTTCGAGGTCCCTTGAGCAATAAGTGTTTGGTAGCCAACCATACTTGATCCCCTATTTGGTATGGAGGCGCCTCACTCCGATGCAGATCCGCATTCTTTTTGTATTTCCCTTTCACTTGTTGCAAATGTGCAGTTGCATCCTTGAAGGCTTGAGTTATTGTGGAATGCAAATGGTCCACTGCGGGCATTTCAAGGCTCAGAGGTGAGTCCAGGTCTGAAGTACGAGGGTGATGTCCATATAGGGTATAAAAGGGGCTTTGTCCAGTTCCAGAGTGTACCGAGTTATTGTATGCATATTCGGCCACCCATAAAATATCCTTCCAATTACCCTCCGATTGGTGCAACATACATCGTAGGTATTGTTCAAGGGTCTGGTTCGTTCTCTCCGTCTGACCATCGGTCTGTGGGTGGTGGCTGGTTGAGAGTCTTACGTCGATTTGTGCCAGTTGACAACACTTCCTCCAAAAATGAGAAATAAACTGGCTTCCCCGGTCGGAGACTAGTATGGACGGGAATCCATGCAAACGGATGATATTTTCGAGGAATTCCTTGGCTAGGACAGAAGCTGAAGGTAATCCTTTCAACGGAATAAAATGGGCCATCTTGGAAAATAAATCCACCACAACCAGAATAGTATTGTATCCATTACAAGGGGGCAGGTCCGTGATAAAATCTAGTGACAAGGTGTGCCAAGGAGCTGGTGGAATGTCTAAAGGCTGACGAAGACCGGCGGGTTTTGTCTTTTGGCCTTTGTTTTGGGCGCAAACTCCACAGGACATCACGAAAGATTTAATATCCTTTCGCCAGGAAGGCCACCAGAATTGTCGTTTAATTTTTTTTTCCTCATTTTTGGCAATGCCAGGATGTCCTTCCATCAGGGTATCATGATGATGGGAAATAACCAGTTCTTGCAATTCCTTTTCTGGCAGAAATAAGCGTCCTTGGAAGTAAGGTAGGCCATTGTTGACCAAAAAGTAAGACCCCCTTTGGATCCAATCCTGCAAGGCTGTAGAGTCCAGGAGTTGTTTTACCCGTGCTTGAATGTCTTCAAGAGTTTGTAAAGAGGTTATCCCCAAAATTCTTTGTTCGGGAATTATCGGCACAGGTTCTGAGTTTGTGTCTATTTCTCCCATTCCTATTCGAGATAGCGCGTCCGCTTTGCCATTCTTACAGCCGGGGCGGTAAGTGATTACAAAATCGAACTCAGCAAAGAACAAAGCCCATCGGAGCTGACGTGACGATTGAGCCTTGGCAGTTTTTAAATATTGTAAGTTTCGGTGGTCAGTGATCACGGTGATGGTATGCCTGGCGCCAAGAAGATAATGCCGCCAAGCCTTAAAGGCGGACTTAATGGCTAATAATTCCTTGTCGGTGATTGCATAATTTACCTCAGGCAGCGAGAACTTTCTGGACCAAAATGCTACGGGGTGCAGTTGGTTGGTTTCAGGGTCTCTCTGAGTCAGGACAGCTCCCATGGCTAAGCTGGACGCGTCGGTTTCAGCTATATATGGGAGATCGGGACGCGGGTGCTTCAAAATAGGTGCGGGCGTGAATTTAGCTTTCAATTCCTGAAAGGCCTGTTCTGCTTCCTCGGTCCATTCGAAGCGTTTATTTTTCCGCAACAGTGCAGTGATGGGTTGTACCACACGTGAAAATTCTGGGATAAATCTGCAATAAAAATTGGCAAAACCAAGCATGCTTTGGACACCTTTCACCGAACTAGGTGATGGCCATTTGTGGATGGCATCCACTTTTTGTGAGTCCATTCGGACCCCTTTAGGTGTCAGGATGAATCCAAGAAACTCAACCTCGGTGGTATGGAAAACGCACTTTTCCAGCTTTGCAAACAGTTTGTGCTGGCGCAATTTCTCAAGGACGGCCCTGACATGCTTTCTGTGATCAGATTCCGAAGAGGAGTACAGAAGAATGTCATCGATATATACGACAACACAAACATCGATGAGTTCCCGAAGGACATCGTTCATGAAGAATTGGAAGGCAGCAGGCGCGTTGCACAACCCGAAAGGCATCACCTGGTATTCGAATAATCCATATTTTGTACGGAAGGCCGTTTTCCATTCGTCGCCTTCTTTTACTCGCACCAGATGATAAGCCCCCCGGAGATCTAACTTGGTGTATACGCAAGCGTTCTTCACCTGGTCAAGGAGTTCAGGGATCAGAGGCAGAGTGTAATGGTTTTTAACAGTTATCTGGTTCAATGCGCGGTAGTTGATACAAGTTCTAAGGTCGCTTTCTTTTTTGGGCACGAAGAACAAAGCCGAGGATGCCGGAGACTTTGACGGGCGAATGAAACCATTGGCTAGGTATTGATCTAAATATTGTCTCAAATGCAGATTCTCAGGTTCAGTAAGGGCATAAATCCTGCTACAAGGGGGTTGTGCACCGGGCACCAGATCGATTTGGCAATCGTACGATCTGTGGGGAGGTAAAGTGTTGGCCTGTTCCTTTTGGAAGACGTCCTGAAAGTCTTGGTATTCCGGAGGTAGTTGCATGGAGACAGAGGTTACAGACGCTAGACTAATCTTCAGATTTTCTGGGTAGCAGGTTTGTGCACAATCCGGGAAGGTTATTCTCTTCGCTCGCCAATCAATTTGAGGATTATGTGTCTCTAACCAAGGGATTCCGAGAATAACCTGAAACTGTGGAGCCTTGATTACATCAAACACAACTGCCTCCCGATGGCCGTCCGGACCTATAAGTGTCACCTCAGCAGTGGAATGTGTTACCGGTCCTGAGGCAATTTCGGTTCCATCGACTGTGGTGATGACATCTTTGCTGGTTTTAGGACGCAGAGGGAGGTTAATCCTAGAGACCAATTCACGATCCACATAATTTCCTATAGCCCCACTATCGATGTATGCCTTTATTGCATGCAACCGCTTAGGCTGTTCTGGATCTACGAGGACCATTGGCACAATGAAATGCGAAGTCTGAGAGTTAGTTTTCAAGCTCGGCAAGCGGACCCCTACGCTTGTCGGGCGTGGTCGTTTCCCGAAACAGAGTCTTCATGGTTTTTATCAGTGGCTCCTACCACCTTCTTGGGCGGTTTTGCCGGGCAATCTCGTAGAAAGTGTCCAGAGGGCCCACAATAAAGACATAATCATCTGCCGTCTTCTTTCACGTTCTTTTTGAGTTAAAGGTCCTTTAACTCCTCCGATTTGCATAGGCTCAGAGACATCAGCACCCTTGGGGTTAGCGTGGGTCTTGACCAACACCCGGGTCTCAAACTTGGACCGATCTGCTTTTCTGTTTTGAAGTCTGTGATCCAATTGGACCACTAAGTCTATATATTCTGTGCATTCTTGGGGCGGGACATCTTTAAGTTCTCCGCGTAGACCTCGATAAAATAACGTGATTCTTTTATCCTCTGGCCACCCAGTTTCCACAATTAGTCTATTAAAGGTTGCAATGTAGGATAGGAGGTCCCGATTGCCCGGTCGCAGGGATAGGAGTTCGTCATCCAGAGCCTGCCCCTGAGAGTGTCGAGCAAATAACCTTTCCATGCTTGCTTGAAATCCTTGAAAATCACGGAGAATCGGGTCATCTTGAGTAACCAGTGGAACTGACCAATCGGCAGCACAGCCGCTGAGATATGACAATACAAAGGCTACCTTGGTCTGGTCATTAGGGAAGGCCCCAGGTCTGCATAGGAAGTGCAAACGACACTGATTCATGAATACAGCAAATCGTTTGGGGTCCCCAGCAAAGCGTTCGGGTGGGGCCAGCGGCAAGTTTCCAGGTAGATTAATCTCACAGGGTTACTGGGAACCACAGGAGCGGGGTTCCCCCCGGAACCGGGTAGAGGAGTGTGTCCAGCTTGATCTTGCAAAAACTGTCTAGCCAGTTCATCAGTTCTTTCCTTTGATACAATCACTTCCCTCCTGAGAGCATTAGTCTCTTGACGAGCGGCGTGTACTTCGGCCCGTAATTCCCCCAGTAGTTGGGCCAACTGATCAGTCTCAGAAGTTTCCATAGCGCCTAGGTGGGAATTTGTAGGAAGGCTTTGCGTTCTGTAACGCTCACCTGACTCCCACGGAGGCGCTGGTCTAGTCTGGGTTGCTGTGGCCTCTTCGAGCGTGATGCGCAGAACTCGGAACACCGACTGAACAGGACCCTTAAATCTTGCTTGTCTGGCCCGTAGGAATATCCTTCTGCAGATGAGAAAGAGGATTAACAGTCTGCAGAATAGTGTGCTTGCTCCCCCCTTGCACCCTTCGTTCTTCTCTAACTTCCTCCGAAATCCCCGGTTGAAGCGCACCTTATGGTTTGAAAGGATGAACTCTCCATCCTGCTTCTGGTGCAGGGGCGCGTGTTTGTCCAGTTACTTCACTGGTTTTCAGAATGGCGCTGGCAAAATCCACTTGACTTTTCCGAGCGGAATGCCGTAAGTATGAAGATTACAAAAGTTCAAGTGTTGAGCCTCCTTTTCTGTTGCCTTCCTAACCTGTGATCTGTCCTTTATTTCAGGTGCAGAATGAAGGCGATGCGTTGAGGGATTGACTTGCCGATGGTAAACTCAGGTGAGTTAGCGATGGGGGCGATCCCTCTTAATGTCTTTTTATTCCTCCAGTAATGTCTTTTGTCCTTTCCCCATAGGGGCCGGGGTGCGCTACCTGCCAACGTAGCGGCGCCGACCCGAAATGAGGAATGATCCACCAACAGAAGACTGGTAAGTGTTATGGCGGAAAATTAGGCTTTCCTCATATGTTCTTTCTGCTCACCTTTTGTCTCTTCTTCTCTCCCCTAGGCGCAGTGATGTGGCGACCAGTGCAGACAGTCGCGGTGGAGCCAGAAGAACTCCCGAGGACAGGTGAGTGAAACGCGGCGCTGCAGCAAGCAACGCAGTGTTTTTAAATGAGTCTTTTCTCAGGAACGCTGGCATGAAAGGTTCCGGATGCAGGAAATAAGTTTGATAAAATTCTTGGTTTTCACCTTTCTCTTCTCTTCTTTCCTTACAGGTTTTCCAGGATTGAGGCGGGCGTGGCTGGAGACCAGATGCAGGAGCAGACACGTTGAGCGTTCAGCTGCTTGGATGAAGAACAACGCGAAGCGTGAGCTACTGTCTGGGCGTGGCTTAAATAGCCCCCAAAGTAGTTCCAGGTAAGTATCCTTCCCTGGCCACTCCCGAGTGGCAAAATAGTCCCAATGAAAAAATAGTCCCTTTCAGGTCTCAGGGAGGCCTGAATCTTGCAGCATGGTCTGCATCAGGTAAATGCACAAAACACCTTCCTTTATGAGCCTGGCGCCTATGGCGCCAAGACTGATGTCCAACATGAACCTGGCGCCAGAGGCGCCAGGACAGAGTCCAAAGAGCCCCTATAAGGGGCAGCTGGGCTTTTATCTGGGGGCATGATGCCTGCTCCCGGGGGTGCTGGGCCTGGCCTGGTGCTCCGGGGGTAGGCGTCATGACAGTATGAAGCACTCCGGAGATGGCGAGGCCAACAAGCGCAGACGGATGCAGGAGTTGTTACTCACAGGTAATTGTTCCTCCTTAATGCTGTTTTTGTTCTTGCAGGTTGCGGAGCGCTCCGGAGATGGGCAAGGCCACCGAGTGCGGATAGACGCGTGGATGGATGTTGGAGCTGTTACTCACAGGTAAGTGTTTCTTGTTAATGCTGTTTTTGTTCTTGCAGGTTGCCGGTGGAATCCAGGTTGATGCTGCAGATTCAAGCCACCGGGAGAAGCAGATGAGCTGGAACTGGACACGGTGAGCGTTACGCTGCAGGAGTGCAGAATAACGCGAAGCGTGGATCCCAGTTCGGGAGTGGCTTATATAGCCAACCACACCTGAAGATTCGACCACACTCAAAACACTAGTCTGCATGCCTCAGTTCGTGGAACTGAGCTGTAGAAAGGACCTCCGTGTTTTATTAAGGCCCAAAGTGGACTTGCCTTATTATTGATAATGAGCCTGGTGCCAAAGGCGCCAGGACTGTCACCATGTCTGCTGTTGATGGGTTTTTAAGACCCTTGGAGCCACTGTGGGGGGCTGTAACCTCACTCACTGCTGTCAGGGGGCTGTTGCAACTGAGGGGGATCAGGGATAGGGGTCATGACACAATGCCTGACATTGGGTATTTTCCCTCACGGACACAGGAACAAGTTGCTGCAGTGTCTATAAGGAACGAAAATGTCTTGCCTCCTATCGTTACCTTGACCCTTGGTTCCTCTTGGAGGTCCGGTTTCACTGATCGTACTGAAGACATCAGGTCGCTCTGTGGGCTGTCCTATTGTGGATATAAATGCATCCCTGTACCTCTGAAAGGATTTCCTCCTACCACGGTCACTCCCTAGTTAAGGTGCAGGTGTTTGCAGTATTCCTACATTTGTGTTCCATTGTGGTACCATGGCCTGTTGTGTCTGTGTTTGCTGGGTCTGTATCTGTTGGGCTTGCATAGGCAATTGCTGTGGTTGCCCATTTGGCGATTGCATTTGTAATGGAGTTTACTGTGGTTGTGGCGCATGGGCTGATTCTGCATGCGATCTTTGGCATAATATTCCTGTGGTTCTGTATTATATTGTGGAACATAGCCCATCCCCCCCCCCCTTTTGGAGCTTGCCAATTTTTCTGCATGCTCCCTTCACTTCTACATGTTCTGGCTATATGTCCCATCCTCCCACAATTCAAACATTGTTACGGGTGTCTGCCATTAAATCCTTTCTCGTGCCTTTTTTGCAACCTGCGTACTTGCATTCTCTGTATTTCCATATTCCCTTGCTCCTTCTCTTCTGGTTGTTTTCTTTCCTTGCTTCGTACCTTCATTCTTTCATTCGCTTCCTCTTAGTCCTTCTCTTTTTTGTATGCTCTTGGGTGTTATTTTGTTCTTTTCCTGCTCTTCTTCTTTCTTCCCTTTCTCAAACCCCCTCAGTGCCTTTATCATGTAACTTAAATAATATCTGTCCTCTGTAAGGGAAGGCATGGTATCAAAGTAAGACCAACACAAGCGACCACAGTTCATGGGTGTTTATCAAGGGTGTGATAAAAGCTTATCTAAACCTAAATCTAAGATGGGAGCAGGCTACGACAATCAAAATAATAATGCAGTCCTAGTGGAGTCTCGTCAAAAAATAAAAGGGCCTATACTAAAAAAAGAACTATTGCCAATCCTTTCCGCTAAGTTACAAATACTGTGGGGAATGTTCATGAAAAAGAAAGAAGTGCTCACAAAATGATAAATCAGGATATTCAGGCCGTTGGCCTCCCTTACCCACGTTTTCAGCATGAGACAAGGCGGTTCACTCAAGCATAGCACACTCCTGGGCTTCTTCCCTGGGCTTCTTCAGCATGAGGACACAGTTCCTTTACAAGCATCAGGTCCTTCTATGCCCAAGTCTCTTAAGTTATCAAAAGTCTCTTGCTTCAGAGGGCCTGATGTATAAACCAAACAAAAGGTTCCTTTCAGAAATACACAAGTCAGGTGAGTCACTCTTCACCCAGGATCCACCTCTTCAGGGTTCAGATCCCCTTTTATACAACCAGTTTCCCTCAGCCGGGCTCGTACTAGTCTCAGTTCAATTCCTTGGCGTCCCTCAGTCGGGTTCACGTTTGCCACAACCATACCTTTTTGTGCGTGACTTGCAGTTCACCCCGGATTCCCCTCTTCTGGGCTCAGATCCCCTTTTCACAATTACTGTTCACAATTCTACTATCGAAGACTTTCGAATATGCACAGTGTTTGGCTTGACCCGTTGCTGGACCACTTCGATGTTACAGTTCCCAATTATACACTCTCAGTTGGATACTTAACATAGACCTTCGAGCGAGCACCCACATGGTGCCGGACCACTCTGTATACGGTACCTATTTCGGTTTCATAAAGTTCATTCACACACGAGTCATCTTTCCTCACACAATGTTGCTGCTTGGAACCTTGATTGTAACACAGTCCGTCTGCTATCAGTCTCTTCCAACTCACTGGTTGTGCTGAATTCACTGGCTGCTTTGTTGTCAGAGCCAAGGACAGTACCACAGCGGCAATTGCTTCTCCCCGCCTTGGCTATCAATGCGGGGGCCCCATGTACCTTTGGCACACACTGCACTGTTCTTCAGCTGTAATTTGCGGTCTTATGTTTCTTTTCCTCAATTCCTCTCGAAAGTCTCAGTTCTCCTCCAAAAAGGTCAAGCGTCGTTCCCTCCTTGCAGCCCTCTCTGGCCGCCTTTCTCCTCGGTTTAAACTGCCATCTCCAAATTGTTGCTTCCTCATGCTTTTTGCCCAGAGTGTGCTTTTGTGCTCAGCCTTTTATCCATGTGGGGAAGTGTAATGGAAGTCAGGTTCTTGTAATTATCAGTAATTGCCTGACTCTGCCTGGTCCGTCTTGGGACATGTCAGGTATATGGCTCTGGTGTTAGTCCGTTGTCGCTCACGGTGAACTATCTTCAAGAAAGTGTTTGTGTTGGTGTTGGAAAAGGGGGGGTTGAACTCCTAGGTATCCTACCTGGTAGGATGGGGAAAAGGTGTTATTGGGAAGGGGATACCGCATCTGACCCTCTAGTGTCCCACTTCTACTCCCCAAGAACCCCTTCTCCAGGTGATCCTCCTGCACACGGTCCACCACCAGGAAATGGTTCCAATCGTGATGGCCGTGTTCTGGCCACCTGGATGACAGATCCCTGGGGACAAGCGGGTTTGGGTTTCTCACACCTCCCGTCCATTCATTCTGTACTATAGCTCACACCTCCTGTCCATTCATTCTGTACTATAGTTACTCCCTTAACCTTATCTTTCACTTCACTTTTGTCATGGCCACTGGCCCAAGAACGCAGACCTCGCACCATAAGGGGATGGGCACAAGGTGTAACGCAGCTCTTGTTTGTCCCTTTGGGACAATCAAGCACAGGGAGCCAGCTGGACTCACCTTTGGTGCCAGGCTCATGAACAAATATAAACAAACGTTTATTTTGGGGAGGAGTGCTTTATTCAGGGACTCAGGGACTTTCACGTGCATTCGGTTTGGGCGCGGCTGCTGAGGAGCTGGGTTGCACGTGCAGCATCATCTAGGAGTGGTAGGGTGTGGCCGGTAAGCCTGAGCTAGTGGGCGTGGCTGGAAACTCGACTGTATAAGGCGACCCAGCCTTCGTGCGAACGCTTCGGGTTATTCTGCACTTGCATGCAGTGTAACGTTCATCGTCGCCTGACTGCAGACTCACCTCTTGGACTCCAGCTTCATACTTACCTACCTGTTGGCTCCAGCTTCATACTTACCTGTCTGTTCTCGCCTGCATGCACCTTTTATCGAACCTGGCATCCAGCATTCCAGCTACATCCTCCCGTAAAAGCCGAATTCTTGACCTTGACGCCAGAGCATGATGCGCTCCTCATTCACGAAGACGGCACCTGCAAGAGATACGAAGGACATGATTAGAGATTAAAGACATTCAGTTTAAGGTTGCACTGCCATCTAACCTCGCGCTTAACTTTAAACCACCTGTTGTCGGACCCTCGCGGAACCTCGCCTCTTATCCGGCTTCACCTCGTGCTCCAAGGCCGCAGCTAGGCCGCAATTCCACCTCTAGGAAGAAATCGGAAGAGACATTAACAATACAAATCTTTTAACCATGAGAAGAGACAATAGAACTTAGACACTTACCATAAGGAGTGGCTTAGTCACAGCTGGCCTAAGCTACCACGTACAATGGGCCAGTGAAGGAACGGAGTGCTCATTATCATTAATCGACAGGTGAGCCTATATGGGTCGGCGCATGCGCACCACACTTTGGGAAGAAGGGGTCGAGAGAGACAACAGTCACATAGCAACATTCTCACGTTCTGTCATATCTACACATGAGCATTGTCACCAATTGTCGTAGCCCACAGCAAATTTGCAGAGGAAGAAGCCTGAAAGGGGTGATCCATTTCCAGGGAGGGCTGCAACCGTGCCCCAACGTCCCCGCAGAGACCAGGTGAGCGTAAAACCTTTGTCTCCTTGCCTCTTCCTCCATCTCCATCTGTCTGTCCTGTTTATCTTTTCTCATCACACTGTTTACTTTCATCGTGTGTTGGCATATATTTTCGTTCTCTGCTTTTGCTCTCTTCCGCATTATCCTCAATGTTTTAAGCGGGGGGTTCATTTGTTGGATTAACAACTCTGCTGCTGCTTTGAATTCCTTTAAATGATAAAATCCCTGTTCCTCAGTATCTGCTCATGTTTTCAGAAGGGGAAAAGAGTTTTTTGAGGAGTGGAAAGAGGATCCAAAGGCGTTATATCCTCCTCTTTATGCAGATTAAGCATCCACTCCTTCTCAGGCTGATATTCTTTCTCACTCTGATACTTTTTCCACAACTCTAAAACTGCCAATCTTTTTGGAACTTCTTCCCCTTGTATGTAGCATGTAAATATGTTGTTGTATGTCGCAATACTGTTTTTCTGTACCTTAGGCTGCACGCTGTTTTTTTCAGCGTCCCGGTGAAGAATAAACACAGGGACTTATCTTTTATAAGCCCTTCTCTATGAGCTGCACAAGGAAGGACATAATTGGTGGACACCAGAAAAATTGTATGTACTAAAGAGATCTAAAGTCACATACCGTGCTAACCCCACAGAACCACTGCTTATGAATACTTAAATGTATAGGTGAGTTATATGTATCTAAAATATGTTTGTTTTTTATAAAATGATCGTCATACATTTGATTATAAGAAATTGGGCTTGGTTTAATATAATGCCGAAATAAACGGTATTTAAGAAGTTTCATTATCTACCCAGTGACAGGGTCATAAGGGAGGGGTAACCAGTTTTCCTTTTTTGCATACTGTTGGCTATCTTCCTGCATCTAAACTGGTCCCCCGATAACAAAAAATTGGGAAGTACCCATCTTTACACTACTGCAATACTGTTTTTAACAACAAACCCTCTTGAGGCCATGGCATTAGTGTTGTATCAGTCGTGCCTCTTGTATCTCGGCAATGTCCTGCATAGGTACAGCAGAGGAGTGTACCCCATGATGACAAGTCGATCTCGACTGTCAGTACTTATCATATTTTTTATTCTCATTTATTTTATCAAGTTTACCATACTGATTAATTTGAGCTGGCACCATCAATCGCCGCTTATTACAAAAAACATTTTTTAACCACTTTAAAAATATATGCAATGAAGATCTTTTTGTTTACAATTTCTATCAATTTTAACTGTTTCGTTTTTTCATTATTGATGTCTTAAGAGTCACTTCTTTATCATTATTCTCCTTTAAGTTTTACCCTCCTGATTGATGTCAATCTCTTGATTTTCAAAATCTGATTTCCTTCATTTTTTTACTATCGTTTTATCTCCTAATCTAGACACAATAAAAGTTTTATACTGACTTATTTATAACCCCATACACATGCACTTTTAAATGTTCTGCGTAAATGTATCTCATCTCACTTTTTACCCCATTTTGAAGTTTGATACGCACTCTTCTTCTTGGCTTTGCCTTAAGGAATCCTTAAATAATATACCTATATTTGGAGTTTTAGTGCATACCCTTCCGCCCCTCTTGGAACCAGGAATCGAGGTATCCATTTCTCTTCTTTCTTATGCCCAAAAATCCTTTTACTTCTACACATATATTTGCAATACAGTCCCTCCCCCTATTTTTGCCACCTTCAATGTTCTACTTGCATCCGTTGCTCAGCTCGAGTCCCTCGGCATCGACTCTTCCCCAATTGACCAGTTTGCCTTCAGTTCACGGGGCACCTGCGGGGACCAAACAAGAATTTCATCAAAGGGGCACACGTGTGTATTTGCTTGCCGATCTCCACAGGAAGTTCCACGCTTTTCTGGCTAATGGCGGAATCAATCCAGAGTCCGAGAGTCTAGATCTGGGCCTAGGTCGATTAGATCAGGACCATCCGCATTGCTAACAGAATGTGCTCTAGCACCTTTAAGCATCTCATGTGCTAGATGGAATTACCAATAATTATCTCGGACCCAAATAAACGGACAGACTCAAAGAATATGGCAAAGTACTATATAAATAAAGTAGGGCAATCTGGCGAATAACAAACAGTAATTCACTCACACACCCAAATGTGATTATACAAAGGTTTTATACCTCAATATGCGTCATCTTTAATGTCCTATGTGGCAAACTAAAACCTATTGAAGGGAGGGATTGCTTAAGGGAACCTATGTACCTATAGTATATATAGGTGTTAGTAACTTCATTGACTGCACCTTATCTGGTGGCCACGCCTCTAACCACCTGTAAATACGTATAATAATGATTATAGCGGAAAGATAGCACATTTTTGGTCTTTGCAACGTTGTATAGCATGATGCTAAATAGACCCTCTGATTGGTTGGCATGCTTTCCGAACCATGGACTTTCGGATTGTTAGTAGCACGTAAGTAAAGCGAAGCTTTGGTGCCGCAAGCAATGTCCCACTACTCCCCACTTTCACAAATAGTCCATAGTCTCTCATCGGTCGGGCCCCAAGCCAAATGTTCTCCTTTGTAGTTGACCTTGAAGCGTGCTGTCTATTCTGGGACATTCAAGGGAGTGTAGGCACACTATTATCTTTGTTTGGGCTTAATGAACAACCCTTGTTTTCAACTTCTTAATCACGTGTGAGGCGACCACAAGTGTGTCCATATCGACCTTCTATTTACTGCTATTTTATTCAATGGGTATCCTTACCCTTCTTGGCCTCTAGAGACTTGCTCACTCCATCTTACATGGGTTTTCCGCATCCTTAATTGTCTAATACTTGACGCTTGCAGATGTTTTCTCCTTCGCTTATTCTAAGAGAGATATGTCTTACGTACATGGCTTATCCTTTTGACTCCCCGTGTGCCTTGTAATTATTCATTCAAGTAACATCTTTGATACCTGGCCAATAGACTCCTCTTTATTCCTCACACAAAGCTGTTTTTCCAGCATCTCCTGGTTCCACAGACCTGGTCTGACTGTGAGGTAGCTTGAATGGTTTTAATATGAGTCCAACATCCATCTTTCCATCATGGCCGCTCTAGCCATGTTATGTTTCCCTCTGCAGCAAGCTTCTATATGTCTCATCTACCTTGCGTTTCTGCATATATACATGTATTAATCAGCAGGTTACTTTATCTTCTTTGCATATATACGATTTCTTCATATTCGATTACATGTTTCTCTTGTTACTTCAGTTGAATCTTTATTCTTTGAGTATTTGCATATCGTTTCAGTAGATCTCAGTATCTTTCCTCTATGACATCTATCTGCTCTTGTCATATTTCACTTATAGCTCTATGATGTCCAATGGTGTGTGCAGACATCCTTCCACTCTCTGTGCGAGGGCCATTTGATACGGTTGTCTGAGTGCATATCTTCTCTCATACACTCAATGCGGTATTGGGATGATACCTGGTGTTCCACATAGGGCTTATCTCCTGTTCCAGTAGGACAGAGGTGAGGGGGCGGGAGCTAAAGATAACATGTCCACCTGCTCCTCTACAGGGTTGCTGGCTGTGAGGTTGTACACACTAATTTGTGTGAGCAGTTGTAAGTGTAATGTCCCGCGTACAATGAGGAAGTGACCATTAGGGTTTGGAAGGATCTCATTACTGATGAACCGTACCTGTTTATGGACAAGTATTAATACTCCCTGCTTCCTTGGGAAATGCTGGACCTACCCAGCCTTTGCATATTATCTGGGCTTCCCCTAGAGCTGAATGGGTTTAGATCCCTAAGGTAATTGGTGATACTACATCTTTTTATTGGACTATTCAACCCCCGTACATTAAGCAGACCCTAGAGGATACTGCGGCATGAAATGGAAACCTTTGCATTTTTTAATGACTTGAGGGTGTTAGATTGGCACATTATTGGCGAGAGGCACTGTGTGAGGCTCCAAGAGAGCCAGGTTGTCATTATTTGTACCTTTTGGATGAATTTAATAGGAAGAGTCCTAGATGTCCCTGGCTTGACAGAATAGTATTTGTTTTGCTATACATTTTTGGTTTAATGCGCATGCCTATTTAATATGATTACCTTTATTGATCATGATCAGTGTTAATGGTGAACATATTCATCTTCTATGTTCCCTAATCTCCCAAACACCGACATACGTCTCCCACCAACACCTTTCACGCTCACCCATTCTTCATCACAACTGCGACTCCTAAATCTCATTCATGTGCATACTCACATTCTCTAATACATTGCCAAGTCACATCCCGCACTCCCTCAGACTCTGCCACACTCCCCAATTCCTACCGCAGTCCACAGTACTTCATTCTTTCTTCATACTTCTGCATCTTGCATCCTTTCTCCCATTCTATCGCACACTTCCTTCATCCTTTCTTCCAATCTGCAGCTTGCTGCCTCTTTCTGGCCAACCGCTCTCTCTCTGCTTTCTGGCCCACCCCTCCACCTCTTGCCCACTGCTCTCCCTCTGCTTTCTTCCCTATCACTCTCCATCTGGCCCATCACTCCCCCTCTCTCTTCTCTCCGCCCCCAACATCATATTGTCACTATTTTTTAATTTTTTAAAATTTTGATTTTGGCCCAGATCCTCAAAAATGGGGCATCTAAAAATAGAGAAGAGGATATGCTGTTTTTATATAACTCATTTTTGGAAATTAGCAGATCACATTATTCTCAAAGGTGACCTGCACATTTCCGCTGAGCTGTAGCACAAATGATCTGCTGGCCAGCCGCCTTGAATACATTACTGTTGGAAGTGCTCTTCCGACACTTTTTTACAGGCTCCCAGTGCATTTCACTGTGACGAGCCCTTGAGGGGCCCATAACTGTAAAATGCAATCCCCAAAAAAACATGTCTGCCCCGTTTGAGGAACAGAAATGCAAGTGAGGCATCAGAGGTTCATACCTCTGCTGTCACATTTAAAAAACAGAACAAAAAAAAAACAACAAAAAAAAGTTGCATGACTGAGTCAGGAAAGACCCTGTCATACAGTGCGCACCCCCTGTGCCTATTCAAAGCAGACACATGGGGTTGCCTTCGTTTTCTGCACATTTAAAAGTGCATTCTGTTTGTAAATTTGTGATGCACTTTTAAAGGTGTATAAATGCCCCCTGATTTGAGCAAATGCGCAGAGGTGTGAAAAGGGCCATCTGAATGGGTGCATATAAGATGCACCCATTCAGATGTCCTTTGTGGGTTGGGATGCTCTCCTTTTGGTACAATTGAGATGTGTAGCGCATTTCATTAATTGTGCCCAAAATAAGTTTTGACCACTTGGGCCTTTGTGTATTTTCTTTTTAAACTACTGTTTTTTGCTGGTGTTTTTGCAAAAACAGTGTTTTTTGCAGGTTTTTTAAATTGCTGTTTTCACGCCATTTTGCGGGATTGCAAAATCGCTATTAGCTGGCGGGTCTAATTAAGGGATACAAGTTTCAAGATAGCCATGATTGCCTCCTAGTATTGTGGCTCGTGTTTGCTTGATAGTGGTCCATGTTGTTCTGCCTTCATCAAGTGAGCTTGCCATGTTGCAAAGGGGAATTCACCTGATTCTCAATCAATAGACACACAAAGGTCATATGTAATGCAGACTACCAAGCACTAAAAGTATGATGTTTTCCAACCAACACCACGGATAGTATAAAACTGAAGAAACAAGTGAGTAAATATTGCATTTCTGAAGGAGGTACACAATAAGAGAATGATCCGCACTGCAGGAAGGGGGTTCCCCCCCCTTGGTTCTTAAGGGAGGGATGGTTATTCATCCTGAAGTGCATGGACAGAGGCAGAGGTATTGCCTTCTGCGTGTCTGCAATTTGTAATCTGCACTGCCCTCTGCATTTGGAGGGGCAGCCAAGCCTAGCTGGCGAGTACAGGGCTAAATAGACAACTCTAAAGGGTCGCCTCGGATGAATAGTTTATATCAGTCCAGTAGGAGGCATTCATAGTCTAGAGGTTAGACAAACGAGCGGCCACCTGCACACCCTACCACTATAACCCCCGTTGATGGGGTACATTTGCTGTCTGATGGGGGGTGTAAAGGCAGGAGTGTGAATGAAGATGATAGCATGGGCCTACAATTATGGGAATGTTCAGGTCCGGCCCGAATCTCGAAAGAACTATAGTCTGTTGTGCATGGTGACGCTTCGAGAGAAGGGTTTCAGGTCTTATCAGCTTCTGTTGCCTCCCCCACCTGGCTTCATGTATTGGAGACATGACAGGCCCTCTTTCCTTTGCCTGTTGAATGTGGTTTGATTTTGGATTTTCCTCCTGCTTCCTTCCAGCGTATGCTTGCCCTTGGTTTGCTGGACACACTTAGCTGGATCTTCTCTGACAAGTCTGCCCCTTGTCATTGTGGAGAGGGACATGGTCATGCTGTTTCAGATAGTTCAAGGCTGCCCCTGGGTCATCGAATGAGGTACACTCCCCTTGGCAGACGATGCAGAAGGTTGATGGGAATTTGATATACTATCGTTGATTCAAACCTTTTAGCGTCTTACAGACTGGATTCAATTCCTTTCATTTACTAGAGACCTCAATGGAGAAATCATTGAACAGCCTCACGGTGGATCCCTCTTCCCTAATATCTCTGGCACATCTGTACGCTCTCATTACCTCGAGTTTATGCTGAAAGTTTAGGAAGTGCCCCATGATGGTCCTGGCGTGGCCCCCTCTGGTCAGCTTTGGGATGGGGGCTCTGTGAACATGATCTATGATGTAGTCTTCCGTGTTGACAGTGGGAAGGTCTTTTTCAAATAGCACATGCACCACCACATCAACTTCCATTGTGTCATCGTCTTCAAGCCTAGCTTCACCTCACTGATGATGCCTAATAAGGTCAAAACATGTCTGGGCTTGCTTGTTGCCTCATACAGAAGGAATGTGTCCAAGCAGTTTGGGCTGCACTGCCCCTTTTAGGCTGGGCCAAGCCTGATTTGCATATTGTCTTTCTCTTTTCTGTAGTGCTTTGCAGGCCGAGGAATAGTCTCGAGGTTTGCCCATAGCGATTGCCAGAGGTGAAGATTAATTCTAAACCTTGCAGCTATCATCTCGTTTGTATTGGGAAATTATTAGCAGAACACAGTTTTAATTTGCCTTATGAAAGGTCAAGAGGTTAGTCGAGCCACAAATTGCCATTGGAAGATAGTTCCAAGGAACTGTAGTAGTAACTGTTATTACACACCTGTCACATGCATGCCTCGGATCTCAGCCTCCCATTGTGGTGCTTCACCAGTGGTTACATCAGTCCACGTTTTTACGTAACGTTTTTGATGGTCTGAACGTTGTTCTTTGGTGGCATTTCTTTTTCCTTGGAAGGAATTGCCATCTTTATATGGTTCTTTCTTTGTCCACAATACTGTACATTTGATTGAATGTATTAATGGCTTTCACCAAAGGGCCATTCACATTTAAAGAAGCAAAATAAAATTATTTGCAGTTGATGCAAAAGTAAAGCAAGATACAGATGTAACACAAATAAAGGGAATATATTGTTTGTTGTAACCTATGTACGAGTGCTGATGGCGTGATTTACAGGTCTGCATGCTGCTGTGTGAAGGGGACTTTATGTGAATGTTCCATGAGTCTGATAGTAACTGGGAGCTGGAGGAAATGCTGCGCTTGGTGGGTGTCTGTCTTCCCTACATAATTATGGCTAAACAATGGCACCCCTGAACCTCAGCACACGCCTTGCACAGGTGGACTCTTGTATGACTTCAAAAACACATTAGCTGAAACCAAACAAAATCGAGCTTCTGATACACAGCATGACACTACCAAACCCCACAGAAATTTCCTGGCCAAAGGTAAGCCTTAGTTACTTACCTGTAACTATTTCTCCAGCATTGGTATCTTTCATAGATTCACATGCTTGAATATTCGCCATCGTGAGACTGGGAATTCCCGGTTATTTTAAAATGTTATATCGAAAGCAATGTACATTGCTAACAAAGCCTGAAAGACTTTCAATTTTGTAGTCCCTATGCCTCCTTTTGGCCCTTTTCTACCCTGCCAATGAGGTGGTAGGGCTTAAAGGAATAGTGCGCTCAAAAATATTATTCTCCAGAGGGTTCGGGCATGTGTTTTTAAGCATACGTTGATCGATCGTACAAACATTTCCTATGCACCTTACCGTAGGTTTCCTCACTTTTACACATGCGAAATCAGGCAGCAGGGGGCAGCCATCTTGTGCTAGTCTTATCCGTTGCTGCATCGCCCTAAGGTGAACTGCCCTGATGGCACTAAATCATATCCCCCGCCCCTGAGGCTCACATCACTAGACTCGTACGACCCATTTCACAACGCCAATGCACGTCTTGTGTCAACATTCTCTGCGCTTCAGCTAATGACGTGTCTCCATGGAAATGGCAGGGCGACTCTTTCCTCAATAAGTATAAACAGACCGCTTTTCAACAGACAAGATCAGAGTTGCTTTTCCAATTGTTTCACTGTCTTTTTTTGGTGTATCCTGTGGCTTGTTTATGCTCTGTTTAGCTATCTTCGTTGCTCGTAGAATGTGCGAACAAATACTAGTACTATCATTACTATCTATTTTAATTTTGTCGCATAATGGCAACAATACAGCCCTAACAGTACGAGCCAGAGTATTCCGAGGCAGAATTACTCCAAAGAGAAAGATGTGGAAACGATGGGGCTTCGGACGACAGTTGGGAGGACGAATCACCAGATCAAGTGCCTCAGCCTAGTCTCATGGACGACGTCTCCACCCGGTGTACCTGCAATCGGTGCAAGGTAATGCCAACCGAGGAGGAGAACGGCTGCTGTCGAGAAAACTCTGGATGCTTGTCCTACATATCGGAAGACGAGACACAGCTGCAATGCGTTACCGAGCTGCATGACTTCAGGGCAGCCTGCCTCACACGGTCCGTGTTGAGGATTATGATGGTGCTTATGCACGAACCTTACGCAACAGTTTGCCCTCGCAATCCAAGTAACGAGTAAGTGTACTCTAGAAGTGATGTCACTTGCTACTAACATTTCATGTTTGTCTCCTATATTGTCGTAACTTTGATCTATCACTGCCAAATGAATGTAGTCTTGCAATTCTATACATCACTCGTGATTTGGAGAAATCATAGTGGTCATATGTTTCTTTCACGTACAACCAAGAAACAATATTTCTGTGTCCCAAATTTAATGGAATGCATAGTTGTTCACTTTTGTAATGTGTCTACACTTTAAAGCCCAAGTGGATTGATCCGTGAAGTAACATTTATACTGGGAACAATGCAATAGGATACAAGATTGCATTTTCAACTAAGGTTTGATACACTTATCTTGTTCTTTTAAATACAGATGTATATTTCTCTTCCACATGTGGTACAGGCTAGTGGTCTATCGTGCGTTTACATGGTGGCTTCATGGGAGGCTTGGACACAGCGTTCGACGAGAAATACCTGCCTGTGTCGTTGGTGCCATTAGAGACACATTCCCCAGTGAAAGCGGCCAGTACAGGGGATTTTCCCACACTGTGCTGCAACCCGAAGTATGTAATGTGTAGTACATTTGTGCCATCAACATCAGCAACAAAATAAAATACAACTGAACTTTTATGAATGCTTGTTTCAATTTTTCAATGAATCAAGGACAGCTCACTTGTCCTGGCAGAGCTGACTGGGTGGGAACGGACGAGGTGCCTAACACCATGTACACTTAAAAGGTGTCTTACACGCAGGGGCCATTGTACACATGGCCCAGCCAGACCCAGTGTCTCTAGGCAAGCTCGCATGAAGCAGGTCGTGCCCCTGCAATCCACATAAGTGTGCCTCCAATCAGCAGTGTTCCGGCCCTTTCTTGCATGCCTCTTGGCCGTCCGTCCGTTCGTCCCCCCTACCCTATCAATGGCAGTTCACACCCATATCCGTGCACTCCCAAGGGAGCTGGCACGGTGGGAACGGCCCAGGTGCCAAACACCATGTACACTTCAAAGGTACTTTACGCGCAGGGGCCATTGTTCACATGCCCTCCCCTGACCAAGTGTCTCCAGGATGGCTCCCCTGAAGCAGGCCGTGCCCCTGCAATCCACATGAGTGTGTCTAAAACCAGCAGTGTTCTGGCCCTTTCCTGCATGCCTGTTGTCCGTCTCCCCCACCCTATCAATGGCAGTTCACACCTGTGCACTCCGAAGGGGGTTCTCGGGGTGGGAACGGCCAAGGTGCCAAACACCATGTACACTTCAAAGGTATCTTCTGCACACCGGACATTGTACACGTGGCCTAGCCAGACCCAGTGTCTCCAAGCAGGCTCCCCTTGAAGCAGGCCGCGCCCCTGCTATCCACAGAAGACCACGCAATATACACGTCACTCATTCACATACACACCCACTTTTCTAATTATTTATAAACCCTTGATATTTATCATGAGAACATCTGTGAGCACTGCAAGTCAACTCGTGATTGCGCTATCTGAGAACATCTGTGACCACTGAAAATCAACTCATCATCGTGCTACCTGTGAACAACTTTGAGCAGTGGAAGTCAATTCGTGATCGCGCCACCTGTTCTCCTGCTACTAACTACCCTGTTTGCTGAATCTGTTTGTTGGTCAAGGTAAGGGCAGGTCACCTAATCATATCTTCCTGATTTCTAAATTTCTACCTATTTCGAAAGAATGTACCCAGTAGTGTAATGTTCATTCATTTCATTGCCATTACCATTGACTTCTGTTTAATTTGTTCTGTTCTCGATATATTGCAATTGTCATCAGTATCAATTGGGATAGAATTGCATCCTTCGCGGACCATGTCTATAAGCATGTTTCCTTTTGATGCATGAAAGTACATTCAACGGACGAGTAACACGTTATGATTTGCGTCACATCAATCAATTGTGTATGAATGTTATCCTAGTGTATATTTGACTATCCTACACAGGTTTTGCCTCTGTGACCAAAAAAAACATTGCATAGAAAAATGTATGATATAATTCCATCTTTCTCACGCATTCATGCAACATCATTTTTTAACGATGTGGACTTTTTTTCTCCAGATTTTTCAACAATGCCTGCTTGTATGGTTTACGGTTGTCGTTCTAAGACCCATAACAAACCTAAGGGCACAATAATGCATACATTCCTGAGGAATATAGATCTAATAAGAGAATGGGTCAGATATTGCAGATTTGCGCCGGAGGAGCTTGAAAGTGGAGCCCAGGAAGTCTTGGGACTTAAGGGGAGATCGATTCTGCAGCCTGCACTTTACCACGAATATGCACGACGAATCGCAGTACACAAAGAAGCATCGACTCAGAACGTCTCGTAAATTGCTTCCAAATGCAATTCCAACTCTATTAATGCACACGCTGCCTCAGGTGAGTCACGGTTCATGAATTAGCTGAAGGCCTTGGGGTACTGAACAGGTAACTACATGGATATATTGTTTTTGGTTTAAATATTTCTTACAACACTTTGCATAATTACCAGATTGTATTGCTTTAAAAGTACACCCCATTTTGCTATACATCTGTCCGTGGTTTTAGGAGCATCATGGAAAACTATTTATGGACACAGAAAACTATGCTATAGTGCCCTTGGAAATAAGCATAAACATTTCGCAATTAGTTGCTTTACATGTCAATTTTTTTGGTTAGCATATTGACTGAAGCACAGACTATCGGTAGTGACGACATCACCATCACGTCCAGTATACAAATGGTGAGCCATACAGACTTGCTGAAGTTCATATTCTTCAGAGTACCATCTTCCCACATTTCTAATTCAAATCTAATTTTCCCTTTACAACTCCGTGACAATGCACTGAAATTGAAGGAGCAATATTCTGCATCCATTTCTTTCCCAGAGTCAACAACAACTTTGAACGCCTATCAGGTAGTTTTATTTCGCTATTCGATTCCGGGAAATGATTTATGCATGGAATTTTAGATAATACGAAATAGTTTGCGTATCCTGTCAGTTGTTTACATAATGTTTAAATTATAGGTTTTTATTCAGATGTACCATTGTCTGCATCCCATTGTCTGTTCAATTTCACTTTTTTCATCATTACTAAAACAAGTACTGTGTTACAGGGTGATGCTGGTACTTTAACTACAATTACATCATCCTTTGGAGCTGGTCCAGAGCATGAGGTATGCGTACTGACAGTTCCCTTGAATGAATGAAAGTATATCCTACATCTGATACTAGACAGTGACATTATTATAAATGAGCATCTTTTCAAATCTTTACCATTTCAGTTCTAATGTTACAATTTCTACCCTAATACCGAATACAATGCAAATTGCTTGACTGCAACATTACAATCAGTGGGTTTCGGACAGTGATCTCTGATCAAGTACACTAGCCATCAATCAGGTGAAATTTGAAATGTATATTTTTACTAAATGACGTACACAGTGTACGAGGGTACCTATGTAAGCCATGTCTGCGAGGAAAGAATTTGATTTCAAATAAGATTTACTTTTTTTTAATGAATATTCTATTCAAGGGATGTATACAAGAACGGGAAATAGAAGAGGAGGCACGTGGATCTGAGGTGGCGGACCAGCTTGCTGTTGCAGTAGTTATAGTGAATAACACGGTTTTACAGAAAATCAAGAAAGCAAGGGTAACTAACACTTTCAATTACAAAAAGTGTTTTGAGCTGGTGTCTTTATAACATGCTTTTTAAAAAATGTAAAGTGCTATATACTGTTTGTTGGATTTACATTGAACATGTTTTTACAACTCATCTCCTAGAGGCCCAGAAGAAAACGAAGTATGAAGACACAGACAACAAATGAAACCAGAGATGCTGCTTGCCAAACAGATTTCACCATGGAGCAACTATTATTTGAGGCGCTGCGTAGTCCAGTCAATAAGCAGACTCGAGATACTTATGCCCAATGGCGAGAAAATGAATTGAATGTGACCGGCGATGCAAGCAAAGTGTTTTTGGAACATTACTACAATGTGAGAACTAGACAAGATGAGGAAAAAAACACTGAATGTAAGGAATATGCTTTTGAAGTACTCAGTGACCACTTCACACAATCTACACCCGCAAATAAAGGGCCACCAAACAAACAATCGACATTGATGGTTTCTCCAATTCGTGTTCAAATAACACAAGCTGAAATAACAGAGACTGAAGCCTCAACGCAATTGACCGAGGAACTAGCCAAAGATCTCGACTTCAGTGTGCCTTGTTCGGCCGATATATCTACCACAGTTAAGTCACAAATCACACTAATGCAGGACGATAGTCTAATAAAGGAGCCCAAATACATTGTATTCGACAGCTGCCTGGTAAAGATTATACTGATGGTGAAATGTGTCCATCCAGTGAGGGGGGGGGCAGTATGCGGGGAGCTATTGTTGAATGTGACTCGTGTATCACAAGCCACTAACCTGAAAATACAAGCCTGTATTTGCTCCATGCTAGATCTTGATGGGCCGCTCAACCAATGCTGGGCAAAGTACCAGCTGGAAATCTACTGTGTGCAGCAGCTTTACTTTTCAGTGGCTCTACTTTTAGTAAGTTGTCCAGTTTGTCAATTTGTGGGACTCCAGTTCCTTTCTAAAACACAGTACTACAAATATCAATGAGAATATGTATTCCCTGCTATTAGTGAAGCTTGGAAAATTCAACAAATGTCAATTGAGAGGACATTCTCTGACAAATGGTTCAGGCTAGCTGGCGATAGACAGTGTGACAGCCCCAGATTTTCAGCAAAGTACTGCATATACCACTTTCAGGACATGGAAACAAAAAAAATTGTGAGTTTGGTGGTCGTGCAGGTGTCCCAATATAAATCCTCAGTGGCCATGGAGAAACATGGTTTTATCAAATCCCTGGAATATCTCTAATCGAGGGGAATGCAAATAGACCTTATAGCCACCAACAGACATGTTTCAATAGCCAAGACCATGAGAGAGCAGTTTCCAAATATTCGCCATCAATTTGATGTATGGCACGTTGCCAAGTCAATCAATAAAAAAATCTGATGCTGGAAAAAAAGGTTCTGAAAATATTTTACAGTGGTCCCAGTCTTTCAGCAACCATCTTTGGTGGAGCTCCAAAACTTGTGCTGGGTCTGTGGAAATTCTACTTGAAAAATGACGCTTACTAATGCACCACTGTTCCAATGTTCACTCTTGGACAGAAAACTTATATTTTCACCAATGTGCGCATGGACCTTTATCGGAGGAGCAGGAATGCAAGAATGGGTTGGTTCCATCTTCACCTCCACACAAAGCTCTTGAGAAGATTGTGTTTGATAAAACTCTATCAAGAGATCTGAAGGGACTGACAGAATTCTGTCACACGGAAGAGGTGTTCCACAATATGTGCCTAAAGTACAGGCCCAAGAGATTGCATTTCGGCATAGACGGGATGCAATATAGGACATTACTAGCGGTCTTAGAGCATAACGAGAATGGGGGAAGAGAACAATCGAGGACTGCAGGAATCCTTGGGATGCTTCGTTACACAATGGCCTTTACGAAAAGAAGCAAAAAAATGGGTGGTCAAACCAATATACCAGGAAATAGAATTCGATTTTGTGAAAGATCTCCTTTTGGACTGTGTTGGACATACATACTCGTGGAATTGCTCATGATTTTGTTCCGAGGACACATACATTGCCACAAAACATTGCAAACGTGCCCTGTCCACCGAAAGCAGACCTTGTGGAACAGTTCACATCCCGGTACAAATGATTAGCAGCTATTTATTTGTGCAACAATGTTTATATAAAGTGTCCAAATAAAGCATCCAAATTGTCTTTTGAAATGTATCGTCTTTGTCATTTTTTTTGAAAGAAGTGCATTTTGGAGGATGCCATAGAGTGTAACGCTGTGCTTTCACACTTCACACTTTCGTCAAGCTCTTGTGGGTCCTTCACTGATCGGGGGGAGGGTCAGATGGATATCCGTATGAAAGCAACTTTAGGGTTCTGCAGTTGCCTTACCAAACACTTGTCCAAATAGCTGAATAAATATGTGTGCCACAAAAGGAATGAGACCTAGGCTAGATAAGATACTTGGCACGCAAGAACTACTGATTGTAAGCAAAACAGTGCATCAAAGGGGGTTGTTGGTGAGAAATGGGTGCATTCTGACCTATATTTTATGGGGGCATGTGTTGGGGGTCGTTGCTATGGGATGCATTATCACAGGGGCCGATCTTTGATTTGCGGCCCTCAGAGTCTTACGAGTTCAAATGTAGTGGGGATAGGTGTCAGTGTTACCTGAGTATGACAAATCCTGATTAGGTATATGGGAGGTGAAGTTGAGGTGGTGGGGGGTTAGGGTCTGGTGACCAGATGCTTTCAAAGGGAACAGGGGTCATGGGTTCAGGGGACCGCAGCCTGGCAGGAGGGGGTTGCAGCAGGGCTTGCTCTGACATTCTGGTAGGAGCACATTTTGTCAGGGCTCAAGACTCGCTACTTGTGAAAAAATTTTACGTGATTTGCCGTGTGAACAGGAGACGGGCTGAGCTGATAGGTGGTGTGGGCTGGCTGTGCGAGTTGCTGGGAGAGTGTGTAGTTCTCCAGACAGACATTATAAATAAGGCATTTGGAAGTAAACTGTTTTCATTGAAAAAAGTAATGCACTAGAAATTTTGCGCAGTATTGGTGGATGGCAGCAAACACTTAATTTGTTTTTCTAAAATATTTCAAATACCACTGTGGTCTGAAGGGCTATTCGATCTCATTGGGAGTGAAGGTTGTTGTTTGTGGCATATTGCAACGACACGCAAAAACAACCTGTGTGTACTTGTCTTTGTCCCGGGCACATGGGCAGTCCAGCATCAAAATGCATGTAGTCCACATCTGGGTTCCCCCAGGTTCCACCAACACCAAATTCTAAGCTAATATTTCATTAAAATGCTGTCTGTGTTCTTCGAATTCTAGCGTCAGCTCCATAGCACTAACCTCTCAAGCAAATTATAGACTACTTTCCACAATGTTTTCTGTGTTTCCATTGTTTCACGTTTGTGTTCATCATTAGTTTTCACACAGTGCAGAATTAATGGTTAAATTGATACATTATAATAAAGAACGGCTACTGAGACACATTTCTGTTATGTTTTCCACACAGCTACATCCCGACTTTCTGCGAATGTCATTGATTCCAGATATCAATTAATGGCTTCTTTAGCCATCAACTGCAGATACACTTAAATGGCTGGATAACTATGACGCTGTTTTGGCACGATCGCCCCGGGCCGATATGCCCTTTCACGGTACCAGCGATAACGAGCAACCTGATATCATTTAGGTGGCCTGGTGCCAAGCTGATGCTGAAGCCTTGCGATTCACAGTGCACCCAATGCGCTTATTATACCCAAAAGGAACACTGTGTGACTCACGTTAAACATTTGTGGATCGAGAACAAAGAAAGAAATTACCAATATGGTTGAATATGGCAATCGCTGGATGTTCTCGGAGTGTTTATTGTGAAATAAAAGTAAATTATAAATTGCAGAGTATTGCTGTTTCCTTTAAAAATATAGTTTTGTATTCAAAGTTGGGACGCTCTGTGCTGTGAGAGGATGTATGTGTTGATATTCTGGGTTCTGCGTTAACTGACGTCAACACGTAGGTGATGACTGGGCACGTTTGGCTATGCTGCCCAGTAACGTCATGGAGATAGGCAGAGAATATCACTACGTTTGGTGATATCAGCCTCAGGGGCGGGGGATATGATTGTGTCTCCAGGGCAGTTCACCTTAGAGTGATGCAGCAACGGATAAGATTAGTGCAAGATGGCCACGCTGTGCTGCCTGATTTTGCATCTGTACAAGTGAGGATAACTACAGTAAGGTGAATAGGAAATGTTTGTACGATCGATCAACGTATGCTTAAAAACACATGCCCGAAACCCACGGGACAATAATATTTTTGAGCGCACTATTCCTTTTAAGCTTCACCATTGGCAGCCGTCTTCAGATTTTGAACCTCTAATATAGTGAGTGATAAACTGTTGACTGGCTGTATCTGGAGCAGCCACAACAGGGAGGCTGGCGGGTGCATATGAATCTTTGAAAGATATCAATGCTGGAGAAATACAGTTACAGGTAAGTAACTAAGACTTCTCCAGCATTGGATCTTTCACAGATTCACCTGCTTGAATAGAATACCAAGCATTGGATGTATGCCACCTACTTCAATGAAGCGTATGATGGTACCCAACAGGAGGATTACTAAGAGCACTTTATTGATGCTTGAACAAGAAGGGGAGGAGGAAAGAACAAAGTTGCTACTAGATCATGCAATAGGTGTCGAAGGACAGCTTGGCCAACAGCCGGCTCCCTTCTGGCATTCTCTTCGAGACAATGGTGCTTGATGAACATATGGCGTGTGCTCCATGTAGCCGCCCTGCATGTTTTTCATGGCCACTCCAGCTGGTTGAATAGGCAGTAGCTAGACATGCAAGTGGGGTTGCCGTTGATGACCGTGAGTAATACAACCCACCACCCAGCGGGCAAGACCTTGTTTGGAGATGTGTGGTCCTTGCGTGGGCCTGCAAAGCCAACAAATAACCTGGAGACTTTGCGAGACGCACTGGTGCTATGTTTGCTGAATTCTTTTTTTATACAAATATAGTACATTTACACAAACATTTTATCCAAATGTATACATTCATTTTAACATTTCGCAAATGTTCATGCAAAATATAAAAATATGTGCTTCAGTCGCACTAAAATAGTGAGATAAACACAAATATTCACTTTAAATGATTTACATACTTTGGCTAGGTCAAGAATTGCTTGCTCTGTCACCATGTTAATTTCTGCAAAGATGTCAACTAACATCTTTACTAAAGCTATCAACAGTGACAGTTGGGAAGACGTTGTATGTCGATACCATAAATCATTAGTCTGCACTGTAGAAGTTGAATGAATAAACCGTTCAAGGTAACGTATCCTGTGCCTTGAGAATGCTGGGCACAACATTACTAGGTGGAATAAGGACTTGATAGATTTGGATTTGCACATTCTGCGTATTTGCAGTTCCCCCAATTACACCCAACTTTGGGCCCACAACCTCCAATGTTAGCAAACAGTTTAGCCAAAATTCTAGATACCAATCACGATAATAGGAACTTGGAAACTTAACTAAGTAAGATCTTAAAATGGGGTAAAGGTAGATAAATTAGTTCCTTGCCCATATAACGATTTAGGTGGCTCAGGTCCAAAAGATCAATTGATTTATCCCACATTTTTATCTTATTTTTAAAAACTGTTTCTGACTCTGAACCATCTAGATCAATCATGATGGTGAAATTATCCCATCTTTTTTTCAATTCTTTCAGGAAAAGATTGGTGTTTTGGTTTAGTAAGGTATTGAGGTGGTACCCTAAAGAGTTCACGTCTACTTTTTCCAAGCTTTAAGTCGCAGATAAGCTTCTGCTGATGTACTGGGCCCACCAGTATTTAAGGCCCAGTTCGAGTCTAATTACGCTTATAGGGACTGAGAGCCCCAACACTTGTTTTAGAATTTTGCCTTCTAACACATCAAAGAACTTCCTGTTCGAGATGTTCACCAGCTCACACCCATAGAGCACGATAGGCGAAACATTCGCTTTATAGTACTCAATTAGTGGAACCAATGAATAGGCACATAGTTTGCTCTTTACCATTTTCAAAAGTCAGAGACATGAGGCAATCGTTTCTTCAATTAAGGCCATTTCTATTGCACTTAGATTTTTTTTTTACTGCAACATCATCACCTAAATACTGAATTGAATCAACTCGCTTAATTGTAGAGCTATTCAATTTCTACCTGCATTTGTTCTTGCTAGTGCTGACCATTATATAAGATTTTGCAGAATTTATTTGCAACAAGTTTTCTTTCAGATATTTGTCTAACAGATCCAATTGTAGTTGAAGACCCGCAGGGGTATAGTCCATTAGAAGAATAACATCAGCGAATGCAATGCACCTAACTTTCAGTCCCGACCACATGGGCGCATATCCTCCTCACTCTTTGCTGGCCTCCCATAAATCACGTAGATGTGACGCGCCAGCATCAACGCAGACTGTGTACGAGTTGACACGAAAAGAAAACGAGAGGAGAACCACAGAATCAGGGTACCTGATGAATACGAGGCATATTACAGGCGGATGAAATCACATGGAAAAGCATTGAGAGATTTATTCTGTGGCAATAAAAAAGATATGAAGATGATTTCCCATGGTATGGGCCCTATCTAGACACCTGGATGTGAATTTACATTTGGCAGTCTAAGAAGAAACCCTCGACTCTTGTTTATAAGATATGACATCCTTATATGAATATGACAAAGACAGTATAGAAGCTGCCCTTGGCGAGTGTTGATACTCACCCTACTTGGTTGAAGGGGAGCGATAAAAAATCCTTTTCCACAGTCCTGAAGAAGGTTGCCTCAAGAGGACGAATTTATAAATGTCCGATGAGTCAACTGAAACATATGTAGACTATATATATATTGTGTGTAATTGTGTAAAACACAGAAAGAACCATCTGCCATTGAAGTGAAGGACTTTGCACATAACAAAAATAGATGAACTGTTGACCAAGGGGTAAATGAGTATAGTTCTGATTTCCACGTTTTTATAATTGGTGATGGAATGAATGGTAGGTATGACTGAGAGTGAGTCGATTTAATGTGAATAATATTTTGTGATTTATGAATTTTATGAAATTGGTAGTTTTTATATGTTAAGGATAATAAAATGAATTTGAATCTAATGGGTGACATTTATTGGTATTTGTTTAAAAGATAAATGAAATAATATATTCCATTCCCTAAATCCCACTGGCCCATTGTGTTTGGTTTTGATACTCCCATAAGTCAGCCAGATAGAAATTAAAGAGAGTGGGGGCCAGCACACAGCCCTGACATACGGTATGCGGTCATTATGTCAAAAACATTTTTTCGACATACAAATATGTCGAATCAAAAGTGCCGAATTTCTTTTTTTTATATTTCTTGTTTTTTTTATTTTTAAGGGTTTAGTTTTGTTTAGTTGGGCAAAAAAAAGATGTTTTCTAAAAAAAAAAAAGGGCAGTCAAAAAAAATAATTTCAGCAATTTTGATTCGACATATTTGGGTTTTCGAAATAGTGACTGTCGAAAAAGTCACTGTAAACCCTGACATACGCCTTTTTCTCAATGTGATTTCCCTAGATAGTTCACCCGAGATGTTCAATCTTACTGTTGTGGAATTATTAGAGTATAGCAGTTGGAGCAATGCCAACAGGGATGGATCGATGTCCAATTTTAGTAGTTTAGACCACAGCCTAGAGATGTCATTGTCAAAAGCAGATGATAAATCGATAGCTGCTACATATACGGTACGCCCTGAATGAGACCCTACATCTGACAGACAAGCTTTTAAGGTGATTCCACTGATAATTGTGCGCACACCCTTTTTAAACCCCGTCTACAGAGGCCTGAGCCCAAGTGAAATTGGTTTGTACCACGAGGGTTCTGCATGATTCCCTTTTTTAAAGATTGGAACAAGTATCAATTCTGACCAAGACGTAGCACAGATATAGTCTAATGTTATATGCTTAAATAGATTAAACAAGATGTCTGCCCAAAGGACGGGATTGTCCTTAAATATTCCATTAGTTACACTGTCAGGGCCACTTGCTCTCAAGTTCTTTAACTTACTAATTATTATTTCTATATCAAGATGATCAAAGGCAAGGGATGATAATTGGGAGCTTTTATCGTACATTCCTGATAATACGTTGGTGTTAGCATAGTAGTTACTAGAATAATACTCACCCAAGGTATTTCACCACTTTAGGAGATGTAAATTAACATGAATCGAGTTTAGAGAATATTGGAAAACCTTATTTCCAGAATTTGAACCTATCAATGTTTTTTCAGACATCAATTCTCTGGTATTATTGAGGCCATCAATTGTCAGGGCTATTTGAAGAATTGCGTGATCGCTTGTATTTGTGGGGTCCAATCTGCTTTTGTTCAAAAGATTTTACAAAAATATAATCAATGACTGATGATGCAAAGGTGTTGGACCACGTGGGTGTGTCTTTAAGGGTGCCCCCATTCAGTAAGTTGGTTTTTGTGAAGGCCCATCTTGAGAGAAATTGTGACCAGATCCTTCCGTTATTTGCTTTTCCTGCTTTATACGAAATAGGCATTCCTCCCTCCCAAGGTCAACATTTTCCCATTCAAAATCACCAACCAAGCACTGAAAATTGAAGTCTCCTGCCATCACTACACCCACTTTTAGATTTGCGGTTGACCAACTGACCAAGATGTCCTTGATTTCATTTAGAGTCTCCTCAAGAGATGCGGTCAGTGGATTAAAGTATACATTGATCACCAGCACCAGAGGAACTCCTGGACGTTTCCTTGTGTCAATGATATTTTTGATCATGGTAGCGCTGGAGTTAGTTACCATTTCAATCACACCTAACCCGTTTGATACTTTTACAGCTGTGATAAGCCCTCCCCTAGGCCTAACTCTGGTAACCTTATTCACAAACATAGAGACAACAGTAAAACCATTCCATACAGGCATTGACATCAACCATGTTTCTTGCAAAAGATCAAGGTTACATTTATCCCATACCACATTAGTTTCCCTGTTCGGAAAGGAATGATGACCCCTAGAGTTCCAACAAGAAATATTCCAGGGGTTAAGCGAAGGCTGGTCTGCTTCTCCCTGTAGCAAGTAGGACTGAGGGAAGCCAACCCCAGTTCAACGCCTCATGGTTACGGGCGTTATCCAGCTTATTGTCCAGGTCAAAATGATGTGTTACTTTGATCGTAGGTTTAACTGGAACAGAGCCTTTCCCTTCTACTTGACGTGCATAGTAACATTCAAAACCTTCAAGTAGTATAGCTTCTTGTTGATCTATGAATGGAAATGAACTGCACAGTTCCCTAGGTGTTCATAGACCGACAAATGTACAAACCTAATGTCTGCTGATGAAATAGAACGCAGTTGTTTTATTCGAAGTAAGAAGTGCTAGCAATCTGTTCTATTAAGTGGAATGTTGTGGTCAATATCACGTATTTATTCCAAGATTGTGAGATATTCAGATTCCTTTAGAAAAAGACTTTCAAACCTTTCGTCATGTTTAAGTTTTTCTTCAAAGGACTCACAACTTGAACTTTTACATCTTCCTCCTTGCTATGATAACCCCGATGTTTGCGTCCACTCATTGGTGGGCGTTTGTTTTTGGTAAGGTCGATTAGTGAGGTCAAACTTCTAAAGTAATTTGTTTTCGTAATTTTTTTGGTTTGGCTATCAGTGTTTCTTTATTTTTCCCTTCTTCCCAGTTCTGAGGGACCACCATTTGTTGTGTCCCTGCCCGTTTAGGGATTATGCCAATTTGATTCTTCGCTGCCCGTTCTGTGTCTGGGTTTAAAACCAATGTGTGCGATGTCAGTTGCATTGGGCCTTTTGGTCCTCCTTTGGTTTTGCACCCATTTTTGATGGTTTTTGCCCCCGTTCTTTGACCCTCATCATTAATGCTGATGATGTCGCTGGAGTTGTCATCACATCTTTTTTGTTGGTTGGTAAGCTTTTCTACCTGCAGAATATTTAGCAAGAACTTGCAAGACCCCTTGTTGGAGGTCTTATATCCTCCTCTCATATTTTTTGGTGTTGTTTTTATTGACTGCCTCTTTTGAGTGCATTTTCAGTCGTTTTTTGTTTAATGCAAGGTTTGATTGGTAAAGGAATGTCGTTTGGGCTTCCATCTTTAGAGGCGTTAAAAACGTTTTCCTTTCCCTGAATGACTATTGAATCATGAACATTTGATGGAGCCTTGTTAAAGGGATCATTAACAGATTTCTCACCTTTTTGAGGTGCAAATAGATAAGGTTCTTTGGTCAACAGTGATTTTATCTCATTCAGAGACTGTGTTCAGTCGTACTTTGTACACTACAGTTTCATAGAGACGAATAAATGATTGTAGGACCATGTTAAGGGCGACCAGAGAAGTAGAACCACCTTCTATTGAATCATTATTCAATGTGTAATTTCCTTGGAAAGGCAATGAGGTATGATCTCTTGATGATGAGTCATTTATTTCTTGGTTCTCAGATCTGAATGTATCTAAAATTACTTCAGTGGAGGTGCCTTGAGTTCTAAAGTGTCCTGGAGATGCACTGAATCGATCATGCAGACTTTCGATTGCCTGTATCTTGTTCTCCAAGCTCTCACAGGTCTCAAAAATCATAGTGTTTGCTTGATGTTCGACTCCCGTAAGAACATGACCTGAGATTTCAATCTCAGGATTGACCATACATTTGTTGTTTGATTGCCCATCACTTATTGCTGTTGTGGTGTTGTCAGACACCATGCCCCCTTCCTTAATCACTTTACTAAATAATTTTAGCGGTTGAAGGGGAAAGAATGTGGTAATCTTTCCTTGTTTCTTACTACCAGGAGGCTCTGTGTAATGTACCTCGTTACATTCTGCCGAGTTGCTGGCGAGCTGGGAGTCTGCTCTGAAGCGGATACCGTTTGTTTTTTCCTCGCATTCTTGCAATAATTGATTCCAAGGATCAAAGGAACTAGCCCTGCAGACTCCTCAAAATCTCTGATTGGCAATTCAAATGGACTTGACGTGTAAGTCGAGGGTATACAGGCTTTCAGTTACTGATGCAAACAAACTGTTTGAAAGAGTCACTCGTGTCTTGCAAGCGTAGTAATAGCAGTCATGCAGTAAAAGTGGAGCTTGAAACAAATGTGGAAAGGTCAGGTCATGTAACTCACCATTGAACAACAGATGAATCAACTCAGAGACACGCTCACCACGACGCTGTACGCCTGCTCAGACTGCAGGGACTGCTCTCCACTCTGCTCTGCGAACTGGGGACGTTTTTCCCAAAGTACGGTCTGCCTCTCAGAGATTGCAAGTGAAAACAGCCCGCTTCCACAGCATGCTGCAGGGACTGCTCTCCACTCTCCCCCAGAATTTAAGGACTTGCAAGAGGTCTAGCTAGTGCAGGGCACGTTCAGAGCTCGTAGTGAGATTGCCAAAGAAGGTTGGTAGCACAATTCATTCTGACCGTCATTTCTGTAACCACTTTCAGGAGGAACTTCGGGTGTGGCCTGAGGGATACACGGTGCTTGCGGAAGACGGTGATCGGAAGATCTGTACATAAGGCTTGCAGTTCGTTAATGCATCTCACTGAGGTGATTGCGACTAGGAGAGCAACTTTCCATGAAAGGAACTTCAAAAAACATTAATGCTGTTAGGACTGTATTGAGGCTGTAGCTCGGGGTAGGTGGTGTTACAGGCGAAAAGGTCCTAAGCAAACCCTTCATAAAGGTTTTCACTATGGGATCGGAGAAAAAAGACGATGATCCTGGGCCCCTAGAATATGTTGTGATAGCAGAGACACGTACCTTTAGAGAGGCTTGTGATAATCCTGCTTTAGCTAAATGGAGAAGGTAGGGCAGCAACTGGTCTGCCATGACTAACAGTGGATGGATGTGGCCCCGGGGGGTGGGGGGGCGTGACTAACCACCATGCGAAGCAGACATGTCTCGTGGTAGCTCCTGCAGATCAGTAAAAAGATAAGCTAGAAACTGCATAACTAATCCACAAACTGCTGAAAATGCAGAGAGTGCGCTTATATAGACGAGGTGTGGAATGTTTGAGCCCGGAGAAGTGCATACTACGAGGATTGATGAGATGACAGGCTGCGAGTTCTAAACGGCCCAGCAGAAAATAGCGGCGAGCCATACAGCCTAACCGCGATAACACGGCAGAGCTAACAGTGCCACCAGAGAACTGAGCGGAGGCAAGATTGGAGGAGGGCCGCCAAGACCGAGAGGATGTTGTGAGTGTACGCGAGGCTTAGGGCTACAATATGAGAAGTGCACACCGGGCAGACACTAGGAAGGCGTATTCAGCATTGAATAATTTGGCACTGCGAAGTTCGAAAGGAGGCAACGATGGAGGCGACTGAAGATTGAAGAAGCCAGAGACACTTCCCAGAGACAATGCGGCGGGTGGTGAGACCCAGCCAGAAATGGGGGATCAGAGCTGTCTGGTCCACGCAGTGATCAAGGCAGACACAGAGGATTACCCATGAAGGCGAACAACAGGACTTGGCACCAGAGGAGAGGATGGCCTGGAGAAGGAAGAGGAGTGCGGGACCAGGAGATAAAAAGTGTGACGTTACTAGCCCGGGACGCGCCCTCATTGCTGGAGCCAGGGACACAGCGGTAAGGAGGGAGGGAGAAGGAGGGATAAGACCACAATCGCTTTTTGGGCAGTGAACCGACCTCCATACGCTATGGGGCACAACGCCCATACCCCACTGAGCACGGGTGAGGGGGAAGGAGAGACAAAGCTACATTCTCCTGGCTGGCTATGACCTGACCCCAGCACACTACGCAGAGCTACTCCCAGACCCTGTGGTACATGGGTGGGGAAGGAGGAGGGACAAGGCTGCATACAACCACCAAGCAGAGAGCTGTCTCCGGCAAGCCATGCAGCATAACTCCCAGACCCATTCAGCATGGGGGTGGGAGAAGGAGGGACAAGGCCACAATCACCAGTCAAGCAGAGATCTGACATCTGCATGCTGTGGGTCACACCTCCCAGACCCTGAGTACGTGTGAGGGAGAAGGAAGGATAAAGCTGCACACAACCACCTATCAGATATCTGACTCCTACAAGCTACGCAACACATCACCCAGACCACACCGAGCACTGGGGAAGGAGAAACTTCCCCGGTGCTTCCAACTTCCGGCCAATCTCCCTTCTTTCCTTTATTTCTAAGCTCCTCAAGTGCCTTGCTTACTCTAAACTTTCTGCTTTCATCTCATCCCACTCCCTCCTCCCCGCCTCTCAATCTGGTTTCCGCCCTAAACACTCCATTGAGACAGCCCTCACCTATGTCCTCAACTCTCTTCACCGCTCGCTACGCTAAGCAATCTTCAATTCTCATCCTCCTTGATCTTGCTGCAGCTTTTGATACTGTAGATCACCCCTTACTTCTTAGCACTCAGTCCTCCTTCGTCTTCAAAGACTCTGTGCTCTCCTGGCTCACCTCTTACCTCTCCAATCGATCCTTCACTTTCTCCTGGGGTGGCCACACCTCCTCCAGCCTCCCCCTGAACTATGGCATCCCTCAGGGTTCCGTGCTGGGACCCTTTATTTTCTCTCTCTTATACCTCCCTTCTCTCCCCAGTCAGTTCTTCTTTCGGCATGTCTCACCACTTCTATGCTGATGACACCCAACTCTTTCTTTTCTTCTCTTCCTTCACATCTTACCTCCACCTCACTCTTTCTTCCTGCTTCACAGCCATAAAAGATTGGATGTCATCCCACTTTCTTTCCCTCAACACTAACAAGACTGAGGTGCTTTTCTTCCCTCCTAATACTCTCTCCCCTTCTCCTCCTCCCTTCATCCACTTTCCAACTTCCAACCTCCCTATATCTTCCCATGCCCGCAATTTCGGCCTCCACCTCGACTCCTCTCTCTCCTTCTCCAACCACATCTCTCTAACCTCTCGAGCCTGTCGGTACCACCTCTATAACATCCCCAAGATCCACACCTCTCTCACATTCCATGCTTCCAAACGCATAATCTCCTCCCTCATTTTCTCCTGCTTCTTCTACTGCTCCTCTCTCTCCTTTTTGGACTCCCTGTCTCTCACCTAACTCCCCTAAAATCCATCTACCACTCCTCTATCCATACTCTATGCCTCCTCGGCCCTTGAGACTCTATTTCTTCCTCTCTCTCAACTTGGCTGGCTTCCCTTCCTCTCGCAAATGAAATTTCAATTCCTCTGTTTTGTCTACAAATCTCTCCCTGACCTGGAGCCCCCCTACCTTTCCTCCCTCCTGTCTTTTTACTCTCTCTCTGCTCTCTCCGCTCAGCAAACCTCTACCTCCTCAGTGTACCCCTGCCCCATGTGCCTCCTCAGGCTTCCGCTCCTTCCAATTCTTGGCCCCCCTACACTGGAACTCCCGCCTGCTCTCCATCCGCTCCACTCCTACCTGCTCATCCTTTTGCCACCCCCTGAAAGCCCATCTTCTACACTCCCCCCTGACTTCCCTTCCTTACCCCTACTCTCCTACCCTTGCCCCCCTCCTTACTCCCATCCTCTCTCCTTCCCCGCCGACCTTAAATTAGTAACAAATACTACTTAAAGGCAATGAGGACATCAGATCACACCCCCTTCCCCTCCCCCACCTCAAATCCTACACTGTAACTCCCTTCACCTACCCCCTCCTCTACCCTATCCCCTCCTGTAAATAGTTCTACTTATTGTTCTAATGACCTGTTCCTGTTTGTAAATATGCTTCTCTCACTTTTGTACCTGTTATATTGTGAAGCGCTTTGGCTTAAAGCGCTATATAAATTCAATAAACATAAACATAGAAAGAGGGATAAGGCTGCATTCACCCGTCAGTCTGAGACCGGCTGCTACTTACCACGCAGCACAACTCCCGGACTCCGTCAAACAAGAGGAGAGGGCTGGGGATGCCCAGCGGATTAACGTAAACAAGGAAAGACCCACAACAAGCAGCAGCACACGAGCGCCATTAAAATACAATCATTGATGGACACCTTGCACGAGCAGAGACAGAAGGAGGGGTCACGATGGGCACCTGATACAGCTGCCCTACACAAACGAGCTTGCAAAGTGGTATAAATTAAAAGGTGCAGTGAAGAAGATGGGGAGATACTCTGCTTGCTTCGAAGAGGAACAAGGAATGTAGTAGCCCAAGATACAGTAGCCTGAAACTGCATAAGCTTGACACGGGCAAGGCCCCAGCACGCAAAGGAGTGGTAAACTGTGTGGGTTACTGCCGATATTAGGGGAAGAAGAAAAGCGCTGCAGAGTGGGGAAAAAGGTCAACGCATGCAATAGGAGAGCCACAAGGATGTACATAGAACTGATCAAGCTAAGCAAGAATCCTGCAGAACAGATGGCGATGAAAGGCAACAAAACCAAAGGAAAACAAACTACAATGGAAGCATTTGTAAAAATTCAAATTAACAAGGGGGATCCTGGGAGTCCCTATGCCAGACATAGTTACGAGAGACTTGCCCAGAGTCTTTAGCTCACTATCTTTCACAGAGAAGAAATATCCCAAACATATTTGTCTTTGTCCTGCCCTGGGGCAGTCCAGCACCGAAATGCTAGGCAATTCTCCTCTGAACAAGAGTGCCAACAGCAACCCCAGACAGGTGTTTCGGTCAGGTTGGACCTCTTGGAGGAACGCACTGGGAAGCTGGAAGAGCAAGTGCCATCGAACACCAAAGAAGGGGCGCAGACAGTGACGGATATCAACATTCTGCAGCAGAAAATGAAACTGCTTGAAGAAAGGGCTGAAGATGCCGAAGGGCGTGCACGCTGCAACAACATTAGAACCCTGGGACTGCCAGAGGGAATGGGGGGACCCGACCCCACCAACTATTTTGAAAATCTATTGCTACAAGAAATGAGGCCTGGGAACCGCACACAGGGGTTCGTTATTGAACGCACACACCGATCCTTAGTTAGGAAACCGCCACCAGGAGCTCTCTACCCAGGCTGATCATCGCTAAAGTCTTAAACTACAAAGACAGAGAGAAGATCCTGGCGTTCTCTATGACAGGGGGCAATATACAAAGAGCCTCTGCTAAATTAGTAATATACCCTGACTATACCTTCCAGGTGCAGAAGAGAAGAGCCCAATGTATAGCAACGAAGGAAAGACTGAAAAAAACGGGACTGAAATACATGCTAATATACCCGGCTAAATTGATGATCCTACATATAACGGCAGGGCCCTTTTTTTTAAAAACCCGACTGAGGCGCAAGACTGGATGGACAGTTTGAAAATACCAACATCGTACAAAGACTGACCACAGTATATGCAAGATGCTAAAAGAATTCCCAAGCGCGTACTAGCAGGATCAATGATACGAAGCCTAACAAGTTTGAATCAATCACTTGAGCACAAATAAGGTTGATCTTATGAAAAACGTATTCTCGATCACATACCATTGCTGCTGTTCAAAATCAGAACATCAACCAGGACTATAACATAGCAGACACCAGCTGCTTGGTAGGAGGGACACAGAGATCTCCTACTACCCCACACACTTTTGTTAGAGTATGATATAAAGTACCCACCGGTTGGGCACCGGACGCCTAGTCCAGCGACTGGGCAGACAAGGAGCGGAAGCGGTGAAGTCTAATCATGCACTGCATGGCTGGACAGTTTAAGTTGGCGGATTGTTGAGCATGAGGGGGGGTGTAGAGTTGTTTAAAGTGGAAGGGGGGGAGCCTGTTTGAGAATCACAAAGTCCTCACACACTAACACTCAATGTCCACGCGAACAAAGATGCAATGGCTGGAAGCATACGAGTCATGACCTGGAACATCCCGGTCCTGAATAATTATGGGAAAAGGCAAAGGGTGATTGCATACTTGCAATATAGGAATTGCCCTATTACAGCAGACACATTTGACTAAGCCCAGACAGGATAAACTTGCACAGAAGTGGGTAGGAGTGGTGGCAGGGTCCACATATTTAGTGTATGCCAGAGGTAACCTCATCGTGGTCACCCCGATAATCCACCTGAAAGTCCTACACACTAAAGCTGACGACGAAGGCAGAATGATAATCATATACGGCATGCTTGAGAATCGAGGAATATGTATAGTGAATACATACGCACCAAATCATGATGCCACAATATATGTCCTTATATGGAAGGCTAGCACTCTATAGGAACCAGGTCATAATATGGGGCAGAGACTTCAATTGTACACTAAACCCCTTATTAGATGGGTCAGATGAGAGGTTCAAGAGGCCGGCCCCACCAGCTAATATTCTGGGCACCCTCCCACTCCTACACCAATTCCACCTGGTCGACATGTGGAGGAGCCTGCTTGCTGAAGAGAGGGACTATTCTCACTACTCTGCCCTATACACAAGATTAGACTACTTGTTCACGGGGGGGAGGGGAAATTTGAGGGAATTTGAAGAGGCAGACTACAAGGAAAGGGTGTTGTATGATACTCAAATACCCACTAATACTCAAATGGGTGATTACAGCCCCCTAGACCACATATACCAACCTGGAGACTCAGGAGTGAAGCACAGCTAGATAGCATGTAAGACACACAATAGAGTTCCTTAAGGTTAACAAAGGCAGTTTCAAAAGAGTGGGCACTATATGGGAAACATATAAAGTGGTGATTAGGGGAGAGATGATGCCTAAAGCAGGGGGTGTGCGTAAAGCCATCACCTCATAAATACACGAAGCAGGATTAAAACTTGCTGAAATTGAGAGGAAGACAAGCGCGGGAGAAGATCATTTGAAAGTTAAATTAAGGCAAGTGTGCCTGACCCATTGGGACAGGCTGGGCAAATTCAGCTATCCACAATACCGAGAAAGGAATCACGCACAAGGAGATAAACCTAGAAAACTGCTAGCTTAGTTATATAAGAGTGACAACAAGAAAACCCCAATATACTCGATCCCAACAGCAGAGGGCTATGTAGATAATGCGCAGGTAGGAGTGAACAAGGCGTTTTACGAATATTATCGAGAGCTACACGAAGACTCTCACGTGGATAGAAAGGGGGAATTGCCAGAAGCATTAGACCTCATTACCTTACCACACCTCAACGACCAACAGATTCATAGAAGAGCCCATAACTACAGAAGAGGTGGTAGCTATAATAAGAACACTGCCCTCGGGAAACGCACCGGGTATGGATGGGTTACCAGGTGAATATTACAAAGAATACTCAGAGAATCTAGCGTCGATCCTGACGCGGGTATACAACGAAGCATTTGATACAGGGACACTCCCAGATAGCATGAGGGAGGCTGTAATTATCCCTCTCCCGAAACCTAATAAAAACGCAGAGCAATGTGGATCCTACAGACCCCTGTCTCTACTGGATCAAGACAGCAAAATTCTCACAGCATTGTTTGCGAACAGGCTCAGGAAAGTAATATCAGAAATTATACACCCTGACCAAACAGGATATGTGCTGGGTCAGAACATCTCCTGGAACCTAAAGAGGTTGCATCATTATATATAGTACTGAGGGGAAGGGAAGAGCAGTGTGCAGTGGCTTCATTAGATGCGACCAAAGCATTTGACTCGGTGCACTGGGACTGGCTATATGCCACAATAGCTAGACTCGGATTTGGACCAGCTATATGAGATGGGTGAAACTGATATACACTAACCCAATGGCGAGAGTTAGAACAGGAAGCACTTTTTCGGACAGATGGGAGTTACAGAAAAGCACCAGACAAGGCTGCCCATTGTCCCCAATGTTGTCATAATGTCTGTGGAACCAATAGCCTAAGGCAGGAATATGAGGAAGAGGGAAGACTTGGAACGACACATTGTGTCAATGTACGTGGATGACATGCTTCTATATTTGCAGCACCCCGAGGAGAATTTACAGCACAATTTTAGCCAATTGTCAGGGATAGCAATAAATAAGAATAAATCCTGCCTGGTCCTGATAGCTAAATTAGCTATAGGCAACAACGCAGAGTTGCCGGCCCTACCAGTGCCATGGAGCAAGGACTCCTTCAGGTACCTAGGTTTAGACATCCATCATGACCCAAAACAAGAGCACATACACAACACTATTAAAACAAAGGAAGGGTTAATAAAATCTATGCATTTCTGGGGGAAACTGCCACTGTAGGTTCTGGGGAGAGCAACGCTATTAAAAATGGTGGCACTACCGTGACTAATGCACTGCTTCGGGAACATACCATACAACATTTCGAGGCAATTCTACATTGGGCTAGACAAAGAGTGCAGAAGCTTTCTATGACAGGGGGGCAGGCACAGAGTGGCACTTAATATGCTACAAAGAACCTATGAACAAGCGGGGCTGAGGATTCCAAACTTTGAACTGTACTATCTAGCATGCCAGATGCAATACGTAGTGAGCTGGCTGGCAGACGGCCCACAGTAGACGCAGCACTCTTACAACCTGACCACCTGCAATAAAACAATTACATTTGAAAGACCTAATATGGGTTGCTCCGCCAGAACCACACGAATATCCACAATTAGTGAGATTAGGCATACAAATATGGCAGAGGACTTGCAAAACACTAGTAATTAAAAACCCGATATTGCCACAGATGATACTAGCAGCAGTGATGACGGATAGGAGGGGACTACGAGCTAGCATGCGTACATACTGGGAGACTTGTGGCATCATCAAGATAGGGGACCTCAGGGAAGAAAACAAACTGCTAGAATTTCGGGAACTACAAGAAGTGACCGGCATACATAAGGGACAATTCCTACTACACAGCTCTATGATAAATATGATAAAACATAGATGGCCAACTATAGGAGAAGACGCAATTGGTAGTGAGGAAATAGAAACAATAATAGATATTTCGTATTTCATATCAAGGCTGCATGATGTGCTGATAGAGCACCACTCCAGGGAGAAACTAAAATGCCCGGTGAGGTGGGAGGCAGAACTGGGGAAGCCCTTCACAGACAAAGACTGGCAGAAGGTAGCCCATTACCATAAGAAAGTCTCCAGGAATTCCAGATTACAATGAATACAATTATACGTCACACAAAGAGCATACCTGACGCCAGAAGTGATAGCCAAATTGAAGGTAGCAGGCACAGATGGTCAAAATGTAGAAGTGAACATGCAGGAAGGAGACACGTTCTGGGAATGCAACGTCATACAGGAGTTCTGGAGACAAATTGCTAACAAGGTACCCCTGGGAGGCATAAACTTAGATATCCAATCCCCGGAGACATGCATACTGGGTCTCTTCCGAAGGGACACAAAAGGTAAAACAATGGGAAAGATCAAAGATCTCATATATGTGTTGGCTAAACGTAGCATTGCCATGAACTGGAAAGCGTAGAGACCAATTGTCATGGATTAGTTTCAACTGAAATGCACTTTTACATGTTAAAAGTAGCATTTCAATACTGTTTTGTTTGGAACGTTGAAACGTTACATGGAGCTGTCCAGTGCTGAAATTACAGGACTGGACTGCTCCATGTAACGTTTCAAAGTAAAAGAAAAAAGGCATTTTAATGCCAATATACACAAATAACTTTGAAACGTCACATGGAGCTGTCCAGCCCTGTAATTTCAGCACTGGACAGCTCCATCTAACGTTTTAAGGTTTTAGTGTATATTGGGGGGGCGTGGGGGAGTTCCCCCCAGACCCCCCAACCCCCACGAAACCCTCCCGCCCCCAACCCTAACCCAAGTCCCAACCCAAAACCTAACCCAAGTTTCGAAAGGCAAACTTTCGAAAAAAAATTCTAATAAATTGTCTTTCGAAACTTTTGTATTTCGAAAAAAGATTCGAAAGGTTGCCTTTCGGAACTTTTGTATTCGAAAAAATGACTGGACACCCTTGTGCACCACACCAGACTGTAAATCTTTTCCACTTTTTGTATATGTTTCGCGTGTAGAAGGAGCTCTGGATGCTCAGATGATATCCCAGCATTCGTCTGGTAACGTTAGGTAGAGGTTTTCGTTGTTCAGCAAGCCCTCAGAGAGACAGCTGCAGCTTTGTGGTGAAGGATTTGCCCGTTATGCTGCATTAACGCGTGATGTGCACCTGAGATTTATGGGCATGGTGCATGTCATCCTGAGGAGACTCGAGTACAAGACCTGTTGAAACCAAGCTGGGGCGATAAGAATCATTCTGCAAGGCAGGTCTCTCATTCGCCTGAGCACCCTGGATAATAATGGGATTGGTGGGAAGTTTTACAGAAACTCGTCTGTCCATGTCAGTGAGAAGGCATCCCCCAGTGACGCTGGCTCTGGGGACCTTTATACAAATAAGGGACATCTTCTGTTCCTCTTGGTGGCAAAGAGGTAGATATGAGGGTAACGCCATTTTTGATTGATCTCGTTCCAGTCAAATTCTCATCATTCGTAGGCTGTGGAGAATTCTCTGCTCAGTTGATTCACTAGAATGTTCGCTCTGACTTGAACTCCCTCTCTGAGAGCCCATTTCCAGAGTTCCTGTGTTTTCGTGGACCGTAGCGCTGACCTCCTGCCTCCTTCCTTGTTTGTGTGGTGCATCGAGGTGGTGTTGTACATCTGTATAGTTATGACCCTGCCACTGAGGTGACTTTAGAGCCCATCGAATGGCCCTAGAAACGAGATGTGTAGGTCTGATTCCTGTCTGGTCCATGTGCCTTCTGCTTGCAAGTTTCCCAGATAACCTCCTCATCCTGATAGGGACACATCTGCCCAGAGGATGAGTGTTGCATCAGGAGATTGAAATGGCATGCCGTGTTGGAGGTTTTGGAGGTTTTGCTTGCTCCACCACCAGCGTAGGGCTTGATGGAAGGTGTGAGATAGTTTAACTAAATCCTCCCATGTCCCTGAGGTTTTGTTTGCACTGTCAATCCAACTCCTCTTGAATGGGATGCATTTCTCAACCTGCAATTTGGAACCAGCAACATACATGAAGACACCATGCCCAGCAGGGACTTGTCCTGACATACTGTGGAAGTCAAGAACCAAGTTGCTAGTAGCGCAAGTGTTACGACTCATTCACTGGACGGTCTCACCATTGGAATGCGGGATCCAGATCTGCCCCTAGAAAGCAGGCATTTTGCCTGGGTTTGACCACTGATTTTTCAGTTTTGAAGGAGAAACCGAGAGCACTGATGGTCTCCTTTGTGTGATTGATACTTTGAATTTCTTGTTTCTCTGATTCTGCCTTTAAAAGCCAATTGTCCAAATATGTGAACACTTCCACTCCATATCTTCTTAAATGTGCTGCCACCGTCGAGGCAGTTGGGCAAAGACTCTAGGAGTTGACCGAAGGGAAGTGCGCAAAACTGGTAGTGCTCATTGCCCACAGTGAACCTTAGGTAGCGCCTATGCGCCGGATGGATTAGTATGTAGAAGGTAGGCATCTTCTAGGTCGATCTTCTCCAGAAACTTGTCCTTTTTGAGCCAAGATATGACCTGTTGTAGTGGGTCATTTTTTAACTTCATGCGCTTCACATATTTGTTTAGTATGCATGGGTCTAGAATAGGATGCCACAGCACGTTCTATACTAGGACAAAACAAGAGTAGAAAGATGCAGATTAGAAAGAGCAGTGTCAGGGTGTGAGTCAGCCGCAGTGGTTGGAGGAGCAGTGAAAGTAGAGGCAAAGGCATCCACTGACACACGCTTCATGCGCCGAATGACCGAGAAGGTAGGTGGCAGTGCTGGGGGCTGGGGGGCTTTGCGTGAGGGATTGAGAGTTTCAGATGAGAGGAAAGTAGAAAGTAGTCAGTCCAAGAGGGAGGAGTGGTGAGAGGGTTAGAGAGGGGGATGTCTGAGGTGATGAGAACATCCAAAGTATGTCCAGCAAAGTGTGTCAGGTCAGAGGGCAGAATGGAAAGAGAGAGTGTGTCGCAGAGGTTGCTAAATAGCCCAGAGGAGGGATTAGAAGCATCCAGGTGGATGTTGGCATCTCTGAGGAGGATAAGTTGAGAAGTAGAGGCGAGAAGAGAAGAGGAGAGGTCGGCTCATTCAGAGAGGAAGAGCGCAACCTGGGCAGGTGGACTGTAGATGGTGGCCGCAGTTAGAGAGAGGCCAGGAGAGATTGAGAGCCTACAGACCAGGCTTTCAAAGGAGGAGTAGGCCTGCATAGGGATGACAGAGGCTTGGGCCCACTACAGAAATATCAGGGCTACTCCACCTCCAGGACAGTTGGTTCTGGGTTCGGAGAGGATCTCGTAGCCCACAGGGAGGAGAGTGTCAAAACTCATGACAGACCTGGCCGTAAACCATGTCTCATTGAGAGCAAGAACATCTAGGTTGAGTACTTCGAGGAGGTGACTGATGTCAGAGGAGTGTTTGACAGCAGAACAAGAGTTTAGAGTAGCGACATGGAGCCGGTTGCCACATTTGAAAGACTTCTGTGGAGGGTTACAGGCTTGAGGAACACCCTGCAGAGGAGGTAGAGAGGCCCGAGGGTGGACAGAGGAGTAAGATGAGGGTGCCAGAGAGGTGGCGGAAGGAGTAGCAGGAGAAGAGAGGAAGTTGATAAGACGCAGGAAACGCCTATCAAGAAGGAGGAGATTGAACTGAGGGCCCTGAACCAAGACAGTGCCGCTCAGATAGACATTAATGATGGTTTTGGAGGAGTCTAAGGGGCCAAGAGGACCTCCCACCTAGTGCCTCCGTTAGTGGGAGAGGAGGAAAAAGGAGAGGGAACAGAGACCATATGAAGGGTCCATAGGTCTGGAGAGGGGACGACACAGAGAATGTCAGTGAGAGTATGTCCGGAGGAAGCACTGGTGTAGGTATAAGCGATAGGGAGGCCTATGTTTGACTAGGATGTCCCTCTTGAACTTCTTCCTTCCAGACTTAGTGAGAGGGATAGGATAAGAGATAGAGTAGCAGTTAGAGAAGATGGGAGAGACAGAGAGCACAATAGAGGGTGCAAAGGAGATAGGTGGAGGAGAAAGGGGTGAGAGAAGAGAGTGAGATGCACAGCTGTGTGGCAAACAACTCAGAATGCGCAGGGGGAGGACAAAGAGGGGCACTGAGGTCACAACAAAGCAGGAGGGGAACAAGTAACTCGTAACAAAGAACACGCCTAGGTGGGAGCCTAGAGAGAACCAGCAGCAATACCACAGTTACCGGAATGCAAAAAACACCCAGATTCAAGGGGAAGAAGGCTGTATTTTAGCAAAGCACAATACAACACACCCAGATTCGACTTAGCTGATCAGTCACAGCAGGTCGATGGCTGCAAGCTACAAGCTACCACGGCGGACACCGGCAGAAAGCACTGGAGTTGTCCTTAGCCTATGGTCCTTGGCCGATGGGGCTGCCACAGTAGGGGGTCTCTTGGGTGGCCGATTTAAAGGGCCCACCAACCAATGAGAGCGCAGTGGGAGGGTCAACAAACAAGGAAGCAACCGGGACAAAGGGAGGGGGGAGCGGGCACACACGCTCGGCTGCGTGAGAATAAAACATTTACAAATGCACAACTTCCTGTGCCACGGGGCACCTGTCCTCACCCCAGCACCGGAGAAGTTGACGTTGCCTGATGAAGGTGGGGACGGTCTGTGGGGACAGAGGGAAAAAACACGTGTTGGTCCATGCTTACCTGTTGTCTCAGCAGTGGTTTGTGCCCTTGGTCGTCCTGATCTGAACAGGCCCAAACAGAAATTGCCCTTTTCTTGGTCTGCCCTTTGCTTCGGATGTCCGGGCGATAGATGCCTTTGATTTAAGAGTTAAGAGCCAAAAGGAAGAGGCAGGGCTAAGAAGGTGGGTGGTGCTTAGGCCAGGTGACATAGATCCACTTGCACCTGCTCACCCACTGCAAAGGAAAAGAGACTGGAGGCCTGCTTATGTAGGGAAAAAGAGCGGCAACCAGGAAGGTACCAACAGTTTAAAGTGATTGACATGTGGACAGGGCTTAGGCCAGATGACTTAGATCCACTTGCACCTGCTCACAAGCTGCTGAGTGATGAAGCAGGGTTAGTAAGCTTTTTTCTGGCAGCCACTGTGATAATGAAATCAGGTTGCAAGTGTTCTTGCAGGCATAGAAGTGCATCATCTGGGGCCTTTTACTTTTTCTCCAGCCTAGCTTTTGTAACTGGGATAGATAGTGAATTGCATAGAATCTGTTGTTCTGCCTCCCATATGGTATCCAGAATGGGTATGGCGGTGGTAGATCTCCCTTTATCTCTGTGCTCATAAAGCACAGACTTCTTTTCTTCAGGTGACACTTGGAGATCAAACATCCTTGCTGCTTTACCAATGATAGAGTGGAATGATGCGATATCGTCGGGTGGAGAGAAACTTTCCAGGGAGTCTCGCCTTTTCTGTTTTTCAATTATGTAATCCTTCCATTCACCAGTGTACTGTTGAGGTGAATCTTGGAATCTATCCGTCCTCTGGTTCGTCTGCTTGAATCTCTGGTTCTGAGAAGTCTCAGTAGGCATCTTTTCGATGGGATACTGCCATTGATAGGGAACTACTGCATGGAGTGATAGTAGAGATTGTGATCTGGTAGATCACGGCGGAGAGAAGCTCTGCCTTTTGGTTGGTACCACCTGACTATGTTCATTAGTAATAGGCATTCAGCCTTGATCTTCTTTACTGGCGCATGCCCTAGAAGCTATGCAAGCCCTCTGCCTCATTTAGAATGTATCCATGATATTCTTAAGGGATTGCATTAGTGAAGGTTGGAAAGGTTCTGAGGTGTCTTTGAAAGTTGTTTGCCATGGGTGGGCTATACTCTTTAGGCACGGACCTTGGTCTCTCTGAGACCTCGATGTCAGGAAAGTCTTCCTGAAGAATTGTGTCTGTTAATTAGATCATTTCTTTAATTAGAGACCGGTTTAGAGTACTGGATCCTGAAGCCTGTATTAAAGAGGCCTGTTTATTCCTTTCCCCCGCTTGATCCGTTGACTGGGGTGGCAGTGATGTCAATATGTTTTTTCCTTGGACGGTGTGCCACTCGTGACCGAGCATCTGCTTGATGATGATTTTCCCATAGACTGTATTCTGGCTGTCGATTAAGGGTCTTTTGTAGTCCTGGGTGAGGGGTCCATCGTGGACGATCCTTTCGCCGTGGATGGGGATTTTCCCATCGATAAGGGATCCTTCGTGGACAATGTCGTTTTAGACTGGTACTTCGTGGATGATGCACCTGTTGACCGCAATTTTTCCGTAGACTGGGATCTGCCTGACACTTCATCATGGACAGTTTGCCTGTTGATGACCCTTTTCACGTTTTCGTGGAGGAGGGGGTCCTACCTGTAGTCGACAAGCTTGTAGAAGCTCTTTTCTCATCAGATACTGGATGTTTCGTCCTCTTGGACATATCAGAAGGTGCCTTTACTTCATTTTCACCCTTTTTCTTTTTCTTTTGTGCAGCCCCCCTTTCCAATTATGAAGCTCTCCTTTTGGGAGCATGCTTCTTAGGGGTCCTGTGGGATGTCACAGAAGCTGTTCTGCACATTCCTCTCTAAGTCTCGGGTCTTCTGGGCGAAGATCTGACATATCTGACATCCTTGTATGTCATGGGGATAAAGGCAGTAGAAAGCAGTGGAGGATTCCCTAGTCAGACTGCTGTGAAACATCTGAAGAAGACTGCCTGCGGTGGAGCCTAAGCCCTACCACCTCGTTGGCTGGGTAGAAAAGGACCAACATGAGGTGGAGGGACCACAAAAGTGAAAGCCTTTCAGGTTTTGTTAGCAATATACATTGGTTTCTATGCAAAATTACCAGGGATTCCCAGTTTGACAACGGGAATATTCAAGCATGTGAATCTATGAAAGATCCAATGCTGCAGCAATGGCAGTTGCCCCCCTATAACTGTGAGGAGCCTTAGATTTGCAGTGAACAGCAAACTCATACTAGAACCACAGGTTAAAGCCATTGTAAGGAGAAGCTTCTTTCAATTCTGCACTATGAAACTTATCAGGCCCTACCTGACCTTCACACACAGGACCATGGCAGTTCTCTCATTTGTACTATCAAAGCTGCATCAAAGCTTTTACCTTGAACTGCCAGAATATCTATCAACAAAAGTGCCCAAAATGCTCCAGCCCAATTGCTTCAAGACTGAGAAGATAAAAGCACATCACTCCAACACTACAGAGGCTCTTTTAATCCCCTAATCGCAGGGGCCCTGAATTCACCACAAGGTCATTTGCACACTACCTGCCATCTAGAACAGTGATGATGTTCTAGTAACGGTGTCAAGCTTTTACCGGAAACTAAATGGAGGGTCAGTCTTCTCCTTCCTAGCAACCAAACATGGACGCTCTGCCCATACAGCTCTGCTTTGGAAAAAGGTCACCTGACCTTCAGTGGCAAATAAAAACCTGATTGTTCAATTGACACCAGCACCAAAATCTATTCAATTGACACCAGCATCAACCAACCACGCTGATTTCTCCAGCATTATCATAATGGTTGACATTCCCCATAATTCAACAATCAGAATAGGAGCCATAGCACACAACACCAACTTAGACTCCTGAAAAACAAACTCATGCTGGTGGTATGCCACAAAACTGATAGGGACTCCAAAGAATGCTTCACAAACATATCAAACCGCCCTAATCATCTCACTGGACATTACCAATCACTCCCATCCTAATGTGTGCCCAACATCCCACCCACCTGTACGGCTCCACCCACCTGTGTGCCTGTTTTGTCGATCAACCTTCTCTCCTTAAATAACCTAATGCCTTCTAAAATCTCTTATCACTTTATGCTACACACACACTAATCCCCCCCATACATGGTTGCTGCAGGCCTATCAATTGCAACTTCAACATTAATCAAGCTATGACCTAGCTCCCAAGTTTAGTACTATCAACTCGCAAACACCCCTTAACACATCAGTGGCTAACTAAATCCCAAAGTTCAGATAACATAGTTTGAGGGGTTTGGGACCTCCGACGTATTCCATATCTATGACAGGTAATCACCACAGCTGTGCTGCTTCAGAAAATGTTCAGCTCCTGCGTCGATGACGTTGATACGCTGTCCTCGAGGGCCTCCATCGAGCCGACGTCACCGGATGTTATAAGTAGGACGCACGACGCCTGTAGCCTCAGTTCCGTTTTTTCCGCAAACGTGTTCGCTTTGGAGATCTTGGCATGCCTCGGTTCTTCTGCGTTTCTATCGGTTCTTCGAACTTGGTTTGTGAAGATTGTATCATGTCTTCCTCTTCTTCTGTCCCGCGGTTGGGTTTCAATAAGTGTCGGGACTGCGGTTCCAAGAAGTCGCTGACGGACCCGCATGACGCCTACCTCTGGTGCCTCGGGGAGGACCACGCTACGGATGATTGTGACGAATGCCAGTCGCTCACGTCGAAGGCCTTGCGGGAGCAGAAGAAGCTTTCGGTAGGTAGGGTTTCCAAACCCCATAAGCCGAGGTCCACTGGACTTTCCACCGACGATTCGAGAGGCGACTCTCCACGTCGTCGGCGTAAGTCCAGGGGTCTCGGTCCCAGAGTGGGTCCCGCCATTCCTCTGCCTCTTCGAGGCACTCGCGGAAGCACTGTCACCGGTCGCCTTCCCCGTCCTCGTCCGAGGACTCCGCCCGTCGGCAGGTTGCTTGTCCCAACAAGCACTCTACTCCTGCGGAATGGGAGGCATTTCGCAAAAAAATGTTGGTGATTTTTGAATCACAGGGCTCCAGTCCATTCGCGCCTTCGAGAGAAGCTGGCCGTGACCGTGCTAGAGCCACTGCTCGCACACCTTTGGGCTCGGGTGGTCAGCGCGATCATCGAGAACCTCCGAGGTCTCGATCGGACAAGGTTGATCGCTGTAGCCATGCCCGCTCCAGGTTCCGGTCCTCGACGCCCTCGAGACCGTCGGAGTCTGTGAGGTCTTCTTCGAAGACGTTGACGCCATCAGCGCCATGTCCGTCAAGAGGTTCACTCGAGGCTCTGGCTCCGAGGAAACCCTCTACGCCATCGGCGCCGAGGCTGTCGAAGGACACGCTCGGGGCACCTCCCTCGAGGAATGTGTCGAAGCCGTCGGCGCCACACTCAACGCCGATTACATCGACGCCCTCGATGCCTTTCGAGGATGCTTTGTCAGAGGTACCCCGTGGCACGGTGAAACCCCCGAAAAAGGCTTTGGCCAAGTCCAAAAATGCTTTTGTCCCTTTTTCTGTGCCCCCATTCCAGCCTCTGGATTATATTTCGGAGGTGGAAGAAGGGTCTGAGGAAGGTTTGGTTCCTGATGAGGTACCTGACGAAGTATTAACTGATCATAGCCAGTTTGAAGACCTTAGTCAGTCGTTGCACGACGCCAGTGGTCTGGACACCTCCCTGGAGGTGAAGTTTGATAGGCCTGAGCCTGGTACGCACGCCGAGTCTTCGTACCGGCGGCTTATGTCAAGGGTGTCGGAGAACTTGGGGTGGTCTGCTCCCCCAGTGGATTTTCTGTAGGATGACCTGACAGATATCCTGGACCTTGGTCCACCAATTGACCCAGTTCTGCCATTCCATATGGCCTTGCAACGAAGGGTGGCGGTGGCTTGGACTGCTCTGGAGAATCTCCCGGCAGTAGGAAAGTCATTGCCAAACAAATACCCAGCCAGTGGCGACCCCGGCTACTTGTCTGTGCACCCTACGCCGGAGAGTTTGGTGGTGCAGGCGACCACGACACCGGCTAAACAGGCGTCGTACCCTACCATCCCTCCTGATAGGGACGACAAGCGTTTTGACGGTTGGGCGAAGAAAGTGTTTTCTTCAGGGGGTATGGCTTTGAAAGCAGTCAACTCTGTGTGTGCCTTAGCATGTTTCACTCATACTCTTTGGAATTGTGTTTCCTTAGCGGCTGAACATATTCCCGAAGGGGAGGAACGGGATGGCTTTCTTGTTCTTGTACAGGATGGCAAAGATGCCATGTGTGAATCCGTTCAGTCGGGTCTGGATGTGGCAGACTGCATCAGCCGGTCCATGGCGGCGAGCACCGTGATGCGCAGATTTGCGTGGTTGCGGAAGTCGGGGTTTGCTCCGGATGTACAAAGCCAACTTCTCAAAATGCCCTTTGATGGTGACCATCTTTTTGGCAGCAAGGCTGACGAGAGCCTTGAGAGGTTGCAGACCTCGAAGGCTGAAGCAAGTCGTTGAGAGCTGCAGTTCACCAACCTCTGCCTTTTCTTCCTAGGGGACAGCAGTGGAGGGGGGGGTTCCTTTCGATATTACTCGACCTTTGGTAAATCGAGGGGAGCTGCAAGTCAAAGAGGCCAATGTAGGAGTACCAGAGGTGGAAAACAAGGTACTCGCGGTGCCAAGGCCGCTCGAGCAGTTGCCTCTTTGCCCTCAGGCACTGCCGCAGCTGCTTCAGCTCAGTCATGAGGCCATGTCCCATGGTTCGCCGGTTGGGGAAGGCTGGCGCAGCATCTTGTAGAATGGCGTGCCATTACTTCTGATGTGTGGGTTCTGGAGATCATAGCCCACGGCTACTGTCTTCCTTTCCGGCAGAGGCCTCATGACAATCCGCCAGGGAATCTCTCTTTGAAGAGTCCGGATCCGCTCCTTGCGCAGGAAATCAAATCCCTGCTGGAAAAAGGCGCCATACAGCTGGTGCCTGTAGCAGAGAGGAACAAGGGATGGTATTCCCTTTATTTTTTGATTTCGAAGAAAGACTGGGGATTGAGACACATCATGTACTTCCGTGGTTTGAACAAGCTCCTCAGGAAGGACAAGTTCAAGATGGTTACTCTCTCTCAAGTCCTCCGGGCCCTTCAACTTCAGGACTGGTTGGTGTCTCTCGACCTCAAGGACGCTTACTTTCATGTGCCGATTCATCCCAAGCACAAGAAGCACCTGAGGTTCGCGGTTGGCGACTCGCACTTTCAGTTTCGGGTCCTGCCATTCGGATTGACCTCCAAGCTCATGGTGGTGGTGGCAGCGTATCTCAGGAAAGGGGGGATTCACGTCTAACCCTACCTGGACGATTGGTTGATCAGGGCGCGCTCTCCTGAGCAAGTCCTGGATCATCTGTCTGTCACCTGTCACTCCCCCCACAGGCTGGGCTTCTCCCTCAACTTAAAGAAGTCCCACTTGATGCCAACCCAGCGGCTCCAGTACATCGGAGCAGTGCTCAACACATCCCTGGGGCAGTGTTTCCCTCCCCAGGTGAGGGCTCATCACATTCTGTAGATGGCGTTTCAACATGCCCAGAGTCTCCCGGCGTTCGAGTTCTTGAGGTTGCTCGGCCTCATGGCATCCTGCATTCTTTTGGTGCCAGAGGCCAGGCTGCGGATGAGATCTCTGCAGTGGGCTCTCAAGATGCAGTGGTCACAATCCTCCGGCAGGATGTCGGACCTCGTTCAGGTGCCGCCCTTGGTCGCCCAGGATTTCCTGTGATGGGCCGTCGAAGACAATCTGATGAAGGGGGCTCCGTTTTGGCTACCCTTGCCAGAGGTGACGATCGTAATGGAGAGGGAAGAATGTCCTGATTCTGACGGACAACACAGTGGCCATGCACTACCTCAAAGAAAGGGGGGCAACAGGGTCACTTCTTCTGTGCAGAGAGGTGATGCAGCTCTGGTTCTGGGCCATCCAGCAGGAAATTTCGATCTCGGCAGTTCATCTGGCCGGAGACGAAAACGAGATTGCAGTCGCTCTGAGCAGGCAGAGCACAATCTCTCACGAGTGGGAGCTGGCTCAGGAGATTCTCTTGGAGATCTTCTACCTTTGGGGGGCCCCACAAGTGGATCTCTTCGCCACCAGTGTCAACCGGAAGTGCAAAAGGTTCTGCTCGCATGAATTTCCTCCAAGAGGAGCCTTAGGAGACATGTTCGTGGTGGAGTGGTTCTCCCCACTGCTGTACGCGTTTCCTCCAGTCCCCGTCATTCCGCAAGTGCTGCGAAGATTACAGAAGTTCGGTTCCCGGATGATCCTCATTGCTCCGGCATGGGTCCGGAGAACGTGGTACCCGGACCTTCTCGACTTGTCCATCTGCCCTCCACGCCGTCTTCCCTACCGAGACGATTTGCTCTCACAGGAGCAGGGTCAGGTTCTCCATCCAGAGGTCAAATCCCTCAACCTTCACGCTTGGCTTCTGAAAGGTTGAGGTATAAGGATTGGGACCTCCCTGAAGACGTGATGGAGGTGTTGCTTTCAGCCAGACGGCCTGCAACAAAGTCCCTGTACCGTTGCCATTGGAGAAAGTTCTGCGACTGGTGCAGGGTTAAGAATGTGGATCCTTTTTCATGTGACATTCCGGTGGTTCTGTCTTTTTTGCTTTCCTTAGCCCACAAGGGCCTGCAAGTGGGTACCATTAAAGGATACCTGGCGGCGCTGTCCATCTTTAAGCGTTCGTCTGAAGAGTGTTCTTACTTTAAAATTCCTTTAATTTCTCAGTTTCTGAAAGGGCTCACTAATGTGTTTCCACCGTCACCTTTCCAGGTGCCCGGTTGGGATTTTAACCTGGTTCTAAAATTCCTAATGGGTGCTCCATTTGAGCCTTTACATTCTTGTCCTTTGAGACTGTTAACCCTTAAAACTGTATTTTTAGTTGCGGTCACTTCCGCTCACAGAGTGAGTGAGTTGCAGACACTTTCTGTTAAGCCACCCTTCACAGTGTTTCATAAGGACAGGGTTGTCCTTAGGGTTCGTCCTTCCTTTCTTCCGAAAGTGGTGTTGAATTTTATTTAAGCCAGAAGGTCATTCTTCCGCCATTTTATCCTCCTCCGCATCCTGGTAAGGAAGAGGAGAGGCTCCATAGGTTGGATCCTAGGAGAGCTTTAAGTTTCTACATTTCATGCATGTCCCGGGTCAGCTCTTTATAGGATACGCTGGAAGGTTTTTGAGACAAGCTGTTACTAAGCAGACTTTGTCTAGATGGATTATCTTGGCAAGTTCTGAATGTTACCGCTTGGCGGGTAAGGACCCTCCAGTAGGTTTACGGGCCCATTCTACTAGGGGTATGGCTGCCTCTACTGCTCTGCAGAGGGGTGTTCCTATTCATAACATCTGTCCATACTTTTGTACGACACTACTCCCTAGATTCTATCCATGGGCAGGATCTGGCCTTTGGCAAGGCGGTCCTCTATTCTGCAATTTCATTGGGCATTCTAAATTTCTAAATTCTATATTCTTTTCCCTCCTCCATACGTTGGTACTGCTTTGGGAGTCTGTCATAGATATGGAATACGTCGGAGGACCCAATCCCATCGTAGAACAAGTTACTTTCTTACCTAGTAACGTTCTTTCGATGGGATGGTCCGACGACGTATTCCATATCGGTCCCTCCCAACCTGCCCCACTACAGAATTTCTTATGCCATTGCAGCTTACGTTTCCGCAAGGCTTTCTGTGGTCATACTGGCAGAAGATTGGTGCCACACGTTCTGGGAAAAAACTACAACTGAGGCTACGAGCGTCGTGTGTCCTACTTATAACATCCGGTGATGTCGGCTCGAGGACAGCGTATCGACGTCATCGACGCAGGACGCAGAACATTTTCCAAAGCAGCACAGCTGTGGTGATTACCTGTCATAGATATGGAATATGTCGTCGGACCATCCCTTCAAAAGAACGTTACCAGATAAGAAAGTAACTTGTTCTTCCACTTGTCACTGCCAAACCAATAGAAGCAGAATGTCACACATGACTCTGTTATTTACAAACTCCACCATCAACGCTGCAGGCTTCTCATCTGCTTCTACAGCTATCCCAATAACACCCACCCTCTTTTCTCGCAGGCCACTGTGAGGCCAACAAAAATGGCAGGACACTTTATATTATCACTTCACGTGACATTTCTATCCTGATCTTGTGATCCTGTAACATGTAACACCAGAAGTGGAATAAATAAACATGGATTACGTACTTGGGACTCCTGACGGACCTCTACAACCTGGTCACTTCATTTAGTGATAACTGTGCTTGGTAAGAAACTACGGCCTTGCAGGGGGTAGCCTGTGACACCCACCGCCCCTTAGGAAGATCACACTATCATAACCAACATCATCCAGCTCCGTTAAGCAAGTCAGGACCACAGAAACTGGAAGGTTGAACCTACTGGGTTCCTACTGTGACGCAGCCTCTCTTGAGGGCCAGGGGAGAGCCCATGCTATTCATCACCATGCCATCCCTACCTACAGCGGGACTGAAGAAATGGTCACATTTGGAGGTGTGAGGGATACAATGAGGAATACAAGTGTCCATAGAGCCAACTCTCACTGTATCTTCATGAAGGTATGAAGATGAGGACTATTATCCGAGTGGTGAGATACAGGGGTTGTCCACCCCACTCAAAAAGGGATAACTGTCTAGCGATGGGGGACTGCGAACATCCATCCCACATAGAAAGGGACACTCCCTCTAGCTTGGAAGAGCAGGCGATGGCCATCTACATAAAAATGAGCATCCATCTAGCAGTGAGGGAATAGGGATGTTCATGTCACCCAAAAAGGGACAGCCCCCCACCCCCCAGCAGTGAGGGACTGGTATCACTGTCCTCCACTTCACTCCGAAAGGGGACAAACCTCTGCAGATCCACCCCACATCATGAAAAGACATCCTGCTAATATTGCGGTCCTGGCAACTTCCACCCTATATCCTAGACATATTGTATAATGAGTGAGCAGGCAAGGCTACATAGATCGATTGCACTGTGGACATATCCATTCAATAGTCATTGCATTGTATGTGTGCCCAGAATAGCTGAACACATTTACTTGTGGCCTATAACAGTGATTGAGTGAAGAACTTAGTTTGTGACTAGTGGGCAATGGCATAGGGATAGCCATAACTCATGCTGCAATGCTCCATTTAGGAACATTGTCTCTGTTTGTAACATAGTTTGTTGCATTTGACTTTCAGTGATCTATCAGCATTATTTATGCATTTGTGATGTCATCTTTGATGTCCTGTGTGTTAGTCTTAGCAGTGCACGGTGGTGGCGTGAGTTATTAATGTTTATCGTACCATAATTTGTGAATTTCAAAGGTTTTTCGGTTTTACTTGGAACCATAACGTCTCTTTAACTTTTTTTATCTGAATTTCATATGTTTTTACCAGTGCACCCTAATTTGCTACAACTTCCTAATATCATAGGAATATCATATTCACCCCCCAATATAGCAGCATTTTCTGCCAATCTAGGAAGTTTGAAGTAAAAACAGTGTCATTCCCTACCTTCTAGCAACATTCTTAACACTTTTATCAACTTTTTACAGTTTTTTGTTCGTAGACGTTCGCGAACGGCGGACGGCATTGCAGACTTTCCGAACAGAGTCATGTGACTGTGCACGAGCGACTTGATGTGTCTGCGCTTCATGAACAGTTCGAAAGTGCATTTTCAGCCGATCTAGGAAGTTTTAAGCTGAAAGTTTACCCTTCCACAGCTCTTAGACCAATCCTTGCTCTCTCCTGGATTGCAGATGGAAAATAAGTATCTGCTTGGGAGAGTATTGGCACACCTGCTATTTAACTTCAAAAATGGCATCAGCCATGCCCATTCCTTTTCCCCAGGATCCACCCCCACCAGCTAGAGGGCCTGGACAAGGAAAAAGGCGCAATGATGCAGAGGAGGATCAAGAGGACCAGGAAGATGAGATAGAGGAAATGTCTACCTCCAGCACCCAGAGAGAATTATGGGTGTTGTGGTTTTTAAAGACCGTTCGAGGGGTACCAAAGTCTTGGACTACCCATGCTGAATGCATTAAATGTGGAATCGTACTCCTTCGCAGACAAAACAGGCAGTACTCTTTTGGTACCAAGTCCATGCGCCGCCACACCCTCTCATACGACCAACCCAGGTACTCTGAGAAAGGCTGTTCCTTTGTAAATAATTAGTAGGCTGTCTTCCTCTACCTCATCTTCCTCAATCGCCACCACACAAGCTACTCCTGTGGGGCAGACGAGCCTACCAGCTACCTTGCAAGCCACAAAAGAAGCTGTTGATCCATATCTTTCCAAGACAACAGTACTCTGTATATACTGCAAAGCACCACTCTGCAGTGGGGAGCAGTTTCAAAGTGCTTTCGAGGCTGTAATCAAGGAGCATGAGAAACACTGCCCCATAGCTTAAAATGAATGCATGCCCAACATCTTCCCCTGTCCAACTAGCCCTCCATATCTGTGGTTGGTGCCCCTTCCCTCATTTCCATGCCCCACCTTACTTCCTGGCCTCTCTAGCACACAAAAAAAGAAAATACAAAATAAAAAAACACCACAAAAAAGGTAGATAGAGAAAAAGGACTAACAATTTTCTCTAGCATAAAACAAGAACCATAATCCATGGACCTTAATGATTATCCGCGGTCTCTGCAGTCCCCTTTCCACACCAGGCATCATTAAAAGACCTGGATATCATGTGCACACCATCGCACAGGACAGCCCTTCTAACCTTTTCACTTTTATGTTTGTAACACTCCCTCATTACCTGCTTTCGAACAGTCACACATCAATCCGGCAATCACTTCCAAAAACCCTACATGTACCCCTATCAACATATTAAACTTCCACACACCAACTGCCACTTAACAATGTTCTAGAAATATTTTCCATCTGCATTTCCCTTGTACACAGTGCTGCTATAAATGCACATATGGATTGCACAGTGAGAGAAGTGCATGAGTAGAAGATGGAGTAGGGATGGGCAGGTGCTGATGGGAGCCCGGGAAGGAAGTACCAAGATGGTAGGCCACTGGCTAAGTGCTGGGGCAGAGGAGTGCCAAGAGTGGGGTTCACAGCCACTGGGCAGTGAGCATCTAAGGGCGGTACTGGTGTCGGCTGGGTATAGGGCGTGGACTCTGTAAGGTTCATGAGGGACCAGTCTCAGTGGCAGTCGGATAAGTTAGCAGGGAAGGGAGAGAGGGAAATAGAAAGAGAAAAGCAGAGTTTTGAGAAGTTTCCAGAACTTGAGGAAGTCTGATTCAGTCTAAGAGGGGCAGGCAGACTGTTCCAAAGAAAGGCACCAGCCGAACAGAGACCTGCCTCCCGCTCTCTGTTTGGAGAAGCATTTCACAAGCAGAGAATTGGAGTTAGAGAAGCAGAGGGCTCTAGCAGGGGAGTATTTAGGGAGAGAAGGTTGGAAATATTGTGGTCCCAGGCCCCAGAAAGCCTTATCGATGAAGCAGAGGGTCTTGAATTTCATCCTTGGGGCCACCATGAGCCAGTGTAGAGATTTTAGGGCTGTGTCATGGGCGCTACTCCCGAGGGGCCAGGACTGGCCCAGCGCCCTCAGAAGCAGACCCGTCTTCCACTGCTCCGGACCCAGCAGACCCCTACAGGGGCCCTTTGGACCGTGTCCTGGCGCCTTTGGCGCCAGGCTCATGAATGGTTTCAGTCCCGGCGCCATAGGCGCCGGGCTCATATTGATAAACAGTGTAATAATGCTTGGGTGGACTTACCTGAGGCAGACCATGCTGCATATTTACCCAGAACAATCCAGTCTGGTTGAAGTCCCCAGCTATCAGGGCTGGGAGGAACTATTCCCTCCATTCAGGAACTCTTTTCTTACCTGGGTGGAACCGGTGGAAGAACACACACTGGAAGCAGTTCTCTGCTATTTAAACCACGGCCGATGGAAAACACGTGCTTCGTGTTATTCTGCAGCAGCAGCAGGACGCTCACCGAGTCGGCTCCTGCATTCCAGGTCCAGAGTCATCTTCAGCTTCTGCGCAGCAACCTGTGGATGAAGAAAGACACAGAACAATACTTACCAGATCCCGGAATCCAGTCACCGGGAAAACCTGCAAAGAATAAACATAAGGTTAGAAAAGTGCAACTCGCTCGCAGCCGCGCCCGCTTACCTGATCCATCCGTGATTGCAACGGAGCTAACCGCAGCCTTCTCTTCGGCAGCTTCTCTGCACCTGAAAGGCAAAGGACATAATTAAAAAGGGGTTCGGGTGAAGGCAGTCGCATTCATCTTAACTTACCAGTTTTTGCACGTGCAGTAGCGGCCGCATCAACCTCGGCATCCCGGCACCTGAAAAACAGGAAAAAGACATTATTTGAGGTGCCATTAAAAGCGGCCAACGAACATTATACTTACGTGCATCGGCACGTGCAGCGGCAATGGAAAACTACGCCCACCGCATCCCGAGGCCTGAAACAAAGGAAAAGGGACATTATTGAGGTGCCCATCTTTTAAAGCCTAAAGACTACATTATACTTACAGGCATCCGCTCGTGCAGTAAAGGCGGCATCGCTCTTCGGCATCCCAGCACCAGTGCCACAACTAAGGCCGCAAAAGACTTGAGCCTCAACACTGAACTCATCCAGTGACGTATCTGGAATCCACGCACCCCTGCACCAGACGCAGGATGGAGAGCTCAGCATTTATACGCCTAAGGTGAGAGCTCGCCGAGACAAGTAGAAAGCTGGGCTGTGGGAGAAACTGGCGATTGGTGGGAGAAGAAATCCCATCAAACGGTGATTAACCCTTTTTCTTCCACCTGCAGAAAACTTACCCTGCAAGTCAGACATTCGATAAGAGGAAGCCCAGTCCTGAGAGTCGTCCGAGCTCTACGCTTCTCAATTGAAGAAACGATAGCAGCCCAGCCGGGATCAGCTCCTCCGTGGGAATCAGGTGAGCGTTACAGAACGCGAAGCCCACCAATAACCTCCTACCCAGGCGCTATGGAAACTTCCGACACAGACCAACTGGCCCAGTTATTAGGGGAATTAAGAGCTGAAGTTCATGCTGCCCGCCAGGAAACGTATGCCCTTAGGAGGGAATTGATAATATCAAAAGAACGAACTGATGATCTCGCCAGACAGTTATTACAGACACAAGCGGGGCAAACCCCGCTACCTAATTCAGGAGAGAGCTATATCCCAGCGGCTTCAGCCAATCCTGTTCGAATCAACCTACCCGGAAATGTGCCATTGGCACCGCCTGAATGCTTCTCTGTTGACCCTAAAAGGTTTGCAGTGTTTATAAATCAATGCCGATTGCACTTTCTTTGTAGACCTGCAGCCTTTCCGACTGACCAGACTAAGGTAGCCTTTGTGCTTTCGTATCTTAGCGGCAGTGCCGCTGATTGGTCGATCCCTCTGGTTACACAGGATGACCCGATCCTTCGTGATTTCCCGACCTTACAGGCAAATATGGAAAGACTTTTTGCAAGGCATTCCCAGGGGCAGGCCCTGGACAACGAACTCCTTTCCATACGACAGGGCAATCAAGATCTTTTGGCCTACATTGCATCATTCAATAGGCTAATCGTGGAAACCAGATGGCCTGAGGACAAAAGAATCACGCTTTTTCACAGGGGTTTGCTTGGCGAACTCAAAGACGTCCTTGCCCAGGTAGTGAATCCTCCTCAGGATTGTTCAGAGTACATTGATTTGGTGGTCCAATTGGATCACAGACTACAAAACAGAAAGGCGGATCGATCCAGGTTTGAAACACGAGTGTTCCCTAAGCCTCAAAGTCACACCAAAGGAGTGGAAGCCGTCGAACCTATGCAAATTGGGGTTGTAAAGGGTCCCCTAACCCAGAAAGAACGCGACAGGAGACGACAAATGCAACTATGTCTCTATTGTGGAAATTCAGGACATTTTCTTCGAGATTGCCCAGTGAAACCACCTAAGAAGACAGTGGGAGCTTCTGATAAGAGTTCTGAAAAGCCTGAGCCGGGAAACAACCTCACCCGACAAGTGTAGAGGTCCGCTTGCCGAGCGTAAAAAACAGTTCTTTGACCTCGCACTTCATAATGCCAATGGTCCTCGTAAACCCAGAGCAACCGGATCGTTTGCATGCAATTAAGGCATACATTGATAGCGGAGCAGTTGGAAATTATGTGGACCGCGAATTGGCTTCCAGGATGAACTTACCTCTTTGTCCAAAGGTCGTTAAAGACGTCATTACCACGGTGGATGGGACGGAAATCGCCTCCGGACCAGTGACCCATACCACTATTGAAGTGACGATACTAGGCCAAGACGGGCATCAGGAGGTAATTGTGTTCGACGTGATCAAGGCTCCTCAATTCCAAGTAATTCTAGGGATTCCTTGGTTGGAGAAACACAATCCTCAGATTGATTGGCGAGCAAAGACGATAAAGTTCCCAGAGTGCACACCAACTTTTATCCACAACCCAACATTGGCCTAGCGTCAGTGACGGCTGACGGTCCACAATTACCTCTAGAGTATCAAGAGTTCCAAGATGTTTTTCAAAAGGAACAGGCTAACACCTTGCCACCCCACAGATCATACGATTGTCAGATAGATTTGCTACCCGGTGCAACTCCCCCTTGCAGTAAGATTTACGCCCTTACCGAGCCTGAGAACCTTCATCTGCGACAGTATTTAGACCAGTACCTGGCCAATGGCTTTATCCGTCCGTCAAAGTCCCCTGCATCCTCGGCTCTGTTCTTCGTACCAAAAAAAGAAGGTGACCTCAGAACCTGTATAGATTATCGTGCTCTGAACCAGATAACAGTAAAAAACCGGTACCCCTTACCTCTGATCCCGGAACTCCTTGACCAGGTAAAAAACGCCTGTATTTATACTAAGCTTGATCTCCGGGGAGCTTATCACTTGGTACGGGTCAAGGAAGGAGATGAATGGAAGACGGCCTTTCGCACTAAGTATGGGCTATTTGAATACCAAGTGATGCCCTTTGGACTATGCAATGCACCGGCCGCCTTCCAATATTTTATGAATGATGTCCTCAGAGAGCTCATTGATGTCTGCGTTGTCGTCTACATAGATGACATTCTTGTGTACTCATCTTCAGAAGCTGACCATCGAAATCATGTTAGGGCGGTCCTTGAAAAACTTCGCCAACATAAACTTTTTGCCAAGCTCGAAAAATGTGTTTTTCATGTCACTGAGGTCGAATTTTTGGGATTTATTCTGACACCCAAAGGAGTCCACATGGACTCGAGAAAAGTAGACGCTATCCTCAAATGGCCGTCTCCTACTTCCGTGAAAGGCGTTCAAAGCATGCTAGGCTTTGCCAATTTTTACCGTAGATTTATTCCAGAGTTTTCACGAGTGGTACAACCCATCACCGCCCTCTTAAGAAAAAATAAAAGCTTTGAATGGTCCGCAGAAGCAGAACAAGCCTTCCAAGAGCTAAATGCTAAATTCACCTCGGCGCCAATACTGAAACACCCACGCCCGGACCTCCCTTACATCGTTGAAACCGACGCCTCCAGCTTAGCAATGGGAGCAGTCCTATCACAAAGAGATCCAGAGACTAACCAACTGCATCCTGTGACATTCTGGTCTCGGAAGTTCTCGGCGCCTGAGATCAACTACACCATCACAGAAAAAGGGCTTCTAGCGATTAAATCAGCCTTTAAGGCATGGCGGCATTATCTCCTCGGGGCCAAACACACCTTCACAGTGATCACCGATCATCGAAATCTGCAGTATCTGAAAACCGCCAAGGCTCAATCCTCCAGACAGCTTCGCTGGGCTCTATTCTTTGCTGAATTTGACATCGTGATCACTTATCGCCCCGGCAACAAGAACGGCAAAGCGGATGCTCTTTCCCGAATTGGAATGGGAGATAACGTTGCCAATCCAGAACCTGTACCAATAATTCCTGAACAAAGGATTGTGGGTCTGAATTCTTCACAATCCATTGAGGATATTGAAGAAAAAACTAAACAACTTGTAACCTCACCAGACTTACTGAACTGGTTACAAAAAGGAAAAGATTTCACCGTAAGCAATGACTTGCCTTATTTCCAAGGACGATTGTTCCTACCACACGCCGATTTACAAAGACAGGTAATCTCCTGCTATCATGATTCATTAATTGAGGGTCACCCTGGCATTGCCAAAACCACAGAAAAGGTGAAGAGAAGCTTCTGGTGGCCTTCGTGGAGAAAAGACATAAAGGAATTCGTGATGTCCTGCGGTGTGTGCGCTCAAAACAAGGGTCAGAAGAAGAGGCCGGCTGGTCTGCAATGTGACCTAGTCTAAATTGGAGCTAGGCTATTAAATTTGGTTTAAAATGGTTCATCTGGGGGACTCCCCTCTGTGTGCTACTTCTGCAACCATTAGACATCCCACCGTGTCCCTGGCATACCCTTTCCATGGACTTCATCACAGACTTACCCTCCTGTTCCGGGTACAACACCATTCTTGTTATTGTGGACCTGTTTTCTAAAATGGCCCACTTCATTCCGCTAAAAGGCTTACCTTCAGCATCAGTCCTAGCCAAAGTATTTCTTGAAAACATCGTCCGGCTACACAGCTTCCCGTCAGTACTAATCTCAGATAGGGGGAGCCAGTTTATTTCCCACTTTTGGCGTAGCTGTTGTCGATTAGCTCAAATCGATGTAAGACTTTCAACCAGCCATCATCCCCAGACCGACGGGCAAACCGAGAGAACAAACCAGACTCTCGAGCAATATTTACGATGCATGTTACAACATTCGGAGAGTAACTGGAAGGACATCCTTTGGATAGCTGAATATGCTTACAACAATTCAGTACATTCGGGTACCGGGAAGAGTCCCTTCTACATCTTGTATGGGATTCATCCTCGAACCTTCAACCTTGATCCACCTCAAGATCTTGGAAAACCCGCCATGGATCAATTGCACACCGTTATTACCCAAGCTTTTAAGGAAGCGACTGCATATCTACAACAAGCTAAAGAGAGGTACAAAAAAGGAGCAGATCAACACCGAAGCAATGCCCCTCAATACCAGGTTGGGGATCAAGTCTGGCTGTCCACCAAACATTTATCGCTTAAAGGGCCTCGCACCTTCAACCCCAAATACCTGGGACCATATCCAATTACGGCCATAATTAATCCAGTGGCCGTTAAATTAGAATTGCCAACCCATATGAGAATACATCCTGTATTTCACGTATCTCTTTTGAAACCCATGCAACCTGGAACCAGATTGACCAATCCTCCAGAACCCATTCAAGTGAATGGGGAGCCCGAATTTGAAGTAAAAGACATTTTGGACTCTAAAATCATCAGATCGAAGCTATTCTACCTAATCGACTGGAAAGGCTACGTACCTCAGGAAAGGTCATGGGAACCCTATGACCACGTCCATGCTCCTCGTCTAGTCCAGAAATTTCACCGAACCTTTCCCGATAAACCAAAACCCCCGGGAAGGACAAGTTTGGGAGGGGCCTTGAGGGGGGTGCTGTCATGGGCGCTACTCCCGAGGGGCCAGGACTGGCCCAGCGCCCTCGGAAGCAGACCCGTCTTCCACTACTCCGGACCCAGCAGACCCCTACAGGGGCCCTTTGGACCGTGTCCTGGCGCCTTTGGCGCCAGGCTCATGAAGGGTTTCAGTCCCGGCGCCATGCTCATATTGATAAACAGTGTAATAATGCTTGGGTGGACTTACCCGAGGCAGACCATGCTGCATATTTACCCAGAACAATCCAGTCTGGTTGAAGTCCCCAGCCATCAGGGCTGGGAGGAACTATTCCCTCCATTCAGGAACTCTTTTCTTACCTGGGTGGAACCGGTGGAAGAACACACACTGGAAGCACTTCTCTGCTATTTAATCCACCCCCGATGGAAAACACGTGCGTCGCGTTATTCTGCAGCAGCAGCAGGACGCTCAGCGAGTCGGCTCCTGCATTCCAGGTCCAGAGTCATCTTCAGCTTCCGCGCAGCAACCTGTGGATGAAGAAAGACACAGAACAATACTTACCAGATCCCGGAATCCAGTCACCGGCAAAACCTGCAAAGAATACACATAAGGTTAGAAAAGTGCAACTCGCTTGCAGCCGCGCCCGCTTACCTGATCTATCCGTGATTGCAACGGAGCTAACCGCAGCCTTCTCTTCGGCAGCTTCTCTGCACCTGAAAGGCAAAGGACATAATTAAAAAGGGGTTCGGGTGAAGGCAGTCGCATTCATCTTAACTTACCAGTTTTTGCACGCGCAGTAGCGGCTGCATCAACCTCAGCATCCCGGCACCTGAAAAACAGGAAAAAGACATTATTAGAGGTGCCATTAAAAGCGGCCAACGAACATTATACTTACGTGCATCAGCACGTGCAGCGGCAACGGATTTAAAGCCCGCAGCATCCCGGCACCTGAAAACTAGAAAAAGGACATTATTAGAGGTGCCATTAAAAGCGGCCAACGAACATTATACTTACGTGCATCGGCACGTGCAGCGGCAACGGAAAACTATGCCCACAGCATCCCGAGGCCTGAAACAAAGGAAAAGGGACATTATTGAGGTGCCCATCTTTTAAAGCCTAAAGACTACAGTATACTTACAGGCATCCGCTCGTGCAGTAACGGCGGCATCGCTCTTCAGCATCCCAGCACCAGTGCCACAACTAAGGCCGCAAAAGACTTGAGCCTCAACACTGAACTCATCCAGTGACGTAACTGGAATCCACGCACCCCTGCACCAGACGCAGGATGGAGAGCTCAGCATTTATACGCCTGAGGTGAGAGCTCGCCGAGACAAGTAGAAAGCTAGGCTGTGGGAGAAACTGGCAATTGGTGGGAGAAGAAATCCCATCAAACGGTGATTAACCCTTTTTCTTCCACCTGCAGAAAACTTACCCTGCAAGTCAGACATTCGATAATAGGAAGCCCAGTCCTGAAAGTCGTCCAAGCTCTACGCTTCTCAATTGAAGAAACAATAGCAGCCCAGCGGGATCAGTGCCTCCGTGGGAATCAGGTGAGCGTTACAGGCTGCTGCAATGCGATCCCTGGGCTTGAGGCCAAGGATAAGTCTTACACCCTATTCTGGATTAGCTAAAGGGGGCAAGGGTAACAAAGGGGAAGGTTGACGAAGAAGCTGTTGCAGCAATCCAGCCTAGAGAGGACCAGGGCTCTGAAGGCGTTGAGCTTCTGAGAGAAGGTGAGGAAACATAGAATGCCTATAAGGCGGTGAAGCTCAAAATTGCCCTTCATGAAAAGGTCCAAGATCTGAGGAGTGAAAAAAAGAGAAGAGTCAAAGATAACCATAAGGTGTTTGGGATCTCACAGTATGGTGAGGGTAGAGGGCCCAAGGTGGGTGGCCTGAGGGTAGACGGGAAACAGGGCACAGGTGTCCCAATAAGAAGAATCTCTGTCTTACTGGCATTGACCCTGAGATCATTAGCCGCACACCATGCCTGGATGGTGGACAAACAATTGGGGATCAGCGAGGGAGAGGAGAAAGTAGTACAGGGAAGTTTCAAGGAAATCTGTGTGTCATTGCCATAATACTGAAAATGAAGAGGAAAGGAGGAGATCAGGTGAGCCAGAGGGACAAGATACATATTGAAGAGCCACAACGATAGGATAAAGCCCTGGGACACATTTCAAGTAGAGCGTAAAATGGAGGAGAAACGGTCCAGTTACAGCTGAGAATGGCGGTTAGTGAGGAAAGAGGTCACCCAGTGCAGTGCCCCGTCCGTAATGCCAAAGGTATCATGCAGCCATTAAATAAGGCTGGAATGGTTGACCATGTCAAAGGCGGAGGAGAGATCAAGAAGCACTATCCTCAATTGTACTACAATCATAAATACAATATACACTTCAATTATATCCTTCCACCATGTCACAAATATGGTATTCTCCCCTTATGTTACCTAAAATAACTATAAACATTTCTATTGTGTATGTGGCCGTGGCCATGGCCATGTCCCCATGAATCTGGGCACTGGCCACAACCACCACAATAGAATTAAACCATATAACAAGTATGTAGAATACACCTTCAAATAACAAAACTCACCCAGATCCCCACACCTCCTAATCCCAATAGTATCCCCGGACAGAAAAATTCACGGCGTACATGACAGCACCTACACAGCTTTTATTCACCTATAAAAAGAGCTCTATATCAACCTTTTTCCACTCTCCCACCCTTTCCATGCCGTCTTTCATCCACAAAATAACCCCACGTATATTTTCCAGGCTTCTTTTCCTCACTGCGCTGTCTGCGGACAAAGGCTGTGGTCGGCCCATCCAATATGGCCACCGTTTAAAAAATGATGACGCATTTCACTTTCTCAAACATCCAATCAGCGTGAACCTCTCTGCAAAGTTTTGTGACCTTTTGTTGGACTGCGCCAAAGTTATAAGCTGCACAAAAAGTACTCTTTCTGTAAGTGATATGGAGGAGGATGACGAGGAACATGAGGAAGAGGTAGAGGAAGTACCTACATCCAGTGGGTGTGGCGGTTCTTTAAGACCTTATTGGGGTTCAAAAGGCTTGGGCTCCCGTGTTCAATGCATGGAGTGTGGGGTCATACTCAGTTGCACACAACACGGGCAGTACTCCTTTGGAACCACCTCAATGCACCATCACACAAGATCCAACCACCCGGGTGCTCTCAGAAAAGCGGTTCCTTTCTCAGGGAGAAACAGGTTAACAGGCTCTACCCCATCCTTCTCAACCGCTCATGCCACCACACAGGCTACTCCTGTGGGGCAGAAGATACTGCTGCCTGCCTTGCAGGCCATACAGGAGGCTGTCGGTCCTTACATTTTGAGGGTCACAGTTCTCTGCATGTACTGTGACACACAGTTTTGAAGTGCTTTCAATGCTTCGGTCAAGGAGCACGAGAAATGCTGCCCCCATACCTTAGATTTAAAGCCCGCCCAAAATCTTCCCCTGTCCAGCTGCCCCTCCATATCTGTGGTTGGTGCCTCTTCCCTACCTTCCCTCCCCCACCTTAAAGCCATAAACACAAAAAAGGTTCCTTTAGGAGCCACATTTCCCAGTTAAAAAATAGAACAAACAAAAAACACTGATCTTTTTTGCAACGTGCTTAGTCCGCGGCCTCTACGAGTGGGGTGGGGGGATTAAAATCATTTAAATTGTTTTTCATTCAAAAATGGTGACTCTTAAAAGAACCTTTTTTGTAATTTTTTGGGGGTTTTATATACTGAACTAACACATGTTCTACTGAACTTATTTATTTTTTCCAACTTTCACAAAAACTGCTTCTAATGTTACTTCTGTTTTTGTTTTTTATTTACAACTACTAAAAAATACTTCATAACATATTTCACGAGTTCACAGAAATTGTTTCAGTGCATTTTGGATATTCAAAAGAAAAATGTGATTTCAGACATCAGTCAAATGCATTCCATCTCCTCAAATTATTTACATCATCCAACTTCATATTTTCGTTGTCAAACAATGCCATTCCTAAAGCATATAAAAAAGCACATAAACCTTTATTGACATGCTGTCTACATTTTTCCATTTGAGGACAAAACCAGTTTGGGCGTCTCCATATTTGTCTTCGATTGATTTCAGAAAAAAATATCTTTACAGCTGGAAACAGTCTTATTAGGCTTCTCAACATATACTTCAGGGCAAACTGCAAAGATCCTGGAGTCACATAGCCCAATGAGAACCTACAAAATGTAAAATGATAATTTAGAAAAAAAGAGCAAATCTGTCTCAAATTGGGAGATGAAACTAGCTGCCTGGCAGCTAAATCAGCTCTGGCCACTTAGAACAAGAGATGGTGCTTGCAAAATCCCTTTCAATGCAAAATCAGATTGATTTAGCTGAAAATAGACCTAAAGCACTGTTTCATGCTATGAAAAACGTCTCTATTACAGAGAATGCTAATTCTCACCTTCCAGCGTCAGTTACTGTGGCTAATGAGCTTAATCGTTTCTTTCAAGATAAAAATAATACTATTTGAAATAACATGACTGCCTGCTCGGTTTCCATTGAAGCTGCCCTGAGTACTTCTTATTCTGCATACTCACCTAGCCCATGCCCCAACTTTTCTTTTCTTCTGTTGGGACTGATGAAATCCTTGAGTATTTGGAAAAGCTGAACCCTACGAACTTCAGCTATGACCCAATTCCAGCATACTTGGCTAAACAGCATGCCCTGGCCCTTAGTGGACCTTTGGTTTCTATGGTAAATGCCTCATTATTGTGTACCTCTAGAATTAAAAAGATCTTTTCTTACACCACTATTAATAAAACCGACATTAGATCATAAGGTTCTCTCCAACTATCCTATGGCCTGCCAAAATCCTGGAGATAGTGGTGACAAAACAACTTCAGACTTTTATAGAAGAACACAGAATCCTTGACTGCTTTCAGTTGGGTTTAAGACCAGGCCATAGCACTGAGACTGCTCTGGTGTCAGTCTGGGATGATCTGCTAGGGGCTGCCAACGAAGCTACTGTTAGCATGCTTGTCATGCTAGGCCCGTCAGCAGCCTTCGACACAGTTGATTTCGAGATCCTCATTGCAGGGCTGTCATCAGCGGCACATATCTCAGAAGAGGCCCTGAGATGGTTTGTGTCCCTTTTGTCTGATCGCACTCAACAGGCGAAGATGGGTGATTGTTTTTCAGACACTGTGCCTGTTGAGTGCGGGGTACGTCAGGAGTCCTCACTATCGCCTTTGTTGTTCAAAATTTATATTCAAACATTGTTGAATATTTTTACTGAATTCCAGTTGCCATACCACTCAAATGCGGATGACACCCAAATGTATGTGCGACTTAATCAGCCTATGGAAGCAGTGAATTTAGTCTTGTCCTGCGCCAACAGGATTAAGAGTTGGATGCTGGAAAATAAATTGCAGCTGAATCCTTCAAAAACAGAGGTTATTGTGCTGGGTGCAAAGAGATTAGTACAAAAGATGGTTCAGACTTTTCCGTGCCCCTCTCTCTTTGGTGTCCCTACTAGATATTCAGATACTGTGAAGAACCTCGGCTGTATCTGGCAGTCAAGTATGGACTGCAACTCTCAGGTCAGTCAAACGGTAAAGTCAGTCTATTTTCTATGGAGACTTCTAAAACCAATGATGTCTCTCATTGCAGAGAAGGATCTGCCAACAGTGGTTGGAATACTAACCAATGCTAGGCTCGACTACTGCAATGCCTTCCTCTTGGGGGTTCAGAAATGTCAGATAAAGAGATTACAGGTAGCTCAAAACTCTGCCATCAAACTGATTTTCTCACTAAGAAGAACTGAGATTTCTCACTTTAGAATGAATTTACATTTGCTTCCAATATCCCAGAGAATCCTGTTCAAGGTGCTTTGTTTGGTCTTTAAGTGCATACATGGGATGGAACCAGTTTTTTTTAGCGCAAAGATTCAGCTTCACCATCCTTAGAGACTGCTACGCTCTTTAGATCAGCACCTTTTGCCGGTCCCAATGGTCAGAACGACCACTTGGGGCGAGAGACGGTTTTCTGCTTTTGGCCCCCGAGCTTGGAATGCTCTGCTTCTGAATCTCTGACGTCTTGATTCCTTGCTAATCTTCAGGAAACAACTCAAAACCCATTTGTTTGCCTAGATTTGGTCCCTTTATCATCAGTCTGAGCCTCTGTGACACTGTGATAAATTATGTAAGACTATCTCTGCGTCTAGGTGCATTCTTGCCCGATCCCTTCAGGGGTATGAACGTTACAAGTTGTCAAATCAAATCAAAATCAAACTGTTGCCTCCATAATGCATAACAATAATATCTGGATGTTTAAAGTGAGCCATCCCCTCACAGAATGGTAATAAGGTTACCCAGTTTAACCCACAAACTGCATACCACAAAACCTCCAGTTCGTCAAATCCAATAGTAGCAGAGATGCCATGAGATTCACTATACACCTTCAATAATGGATCCAGGAATCTCCCACCATCCACACATTCTGCTTCTCCATAGCCATCTTCACTACACACAACAAAGAAAACACTTCCTACCCTGTACTTCTGTACACTTCAACTCCTCCAGACCCACAAAACCTGATTGGCTAGTCCCCTGATGTCGTCTTTCCATGCCAGGCATCCTTAAAAGTGCAGGATTGGCACGTCTAGGTCCGCAGACTTGGCGGCACCTGCAGCACTTTTATACACCTATGAAAACAGCTCCCTATCAACTTTATTCCACTCCCGAACCCTTTCCAAGCCCTCTTCCGGTCACTAAATTGCCCCAAATGTGTTTTCCAGAATGTTATCTCACTGTGCTGTCCACAACTGTAAAATTGTCTATGAACTTGGCGGCACCTGCAATGCTTTTATTCACCTATAAAAACCGCTCTCTATCAGCTTTTTTCACTCCCCCACCCTTTGCAGGCCCTCTTTCGGCCACAAAATAACCTCAAATGTAATTTCCAGACTTTTTCCCCTGTCAGTGGATCCAATATGGCGACCGTTGAAAAAATTATGACGCATCTCATGTTTTTGAACATTCCATCAGCGGGTGCTTATGCTGTCCGTGCATGTCACTCTCCCCTCTGATTGGTCCAGGGGTTGTCCACAGACCCTGAATCAGAAAATGAGTCAGCGAACCGGACCCAGATATCACGAATTATTTTTAATCTACTTTTTGCCTATTTTAAAAACGAATACTGGATGGATTTTCACAAAATTTGCAAAAGCACACTTTCGGAACCAAGCTGCTGGTGCAAATTTGGTGAAAATCCATCCAGCGGTTTGGGCTGTAGGCGCAAACAAAATCTTTTTTCCATTGCGTCTGAGGATTTGAAAACATTTGGTACTCCCCCCATAACCTAACCCCCTAGGCCCCCCCCCCACCCAGACGAGACTGCACCAAATCATTCTGAGGGGGCCATATGCTTGTTTTGCAAAGTTTGTTAAGGATTCATCTTGGGGCGAGAGTGCGAAGTTATACAAAGCCCAAAAAGTGCTCCTTCTATAAGCTTTGGAGTCTGCTATGTTTGCACCTTTATAACGCTCCCTGCCGCGTCTCCACATCCTGTTGATCTTTCATCAGGTCAGCCAGGGTAACACTCCAATTTGAATAAGGAGCATTGTTGTACACACTGGTATTCTCTTTGCATTTCGTAACACCCCTCTTCACCAATGAGCTTTGGACAGCTCTCCACAGCCGCTGGCCTCTGTCCTGTGGTTTGCAGCCCCCACCCCTTGCTGTTGTTATGACCATTCAGAGCAACAATCTTCTCTCTGGGCTGTAGCAACCCTTTGCACCAATACAAACCTATTAGCTACACCTGTCATGGGGTATCCACCATCCTTTGTGTTGTCTTTCTTCCTTCCTGAGCCAACCACTGGGTGTTATTTTTAATCTCAGTTACTTCTATACAGGCATTCCTCCCTGGCGAGGTTGCTGCTTCCTGGCAATTCTTGACTTGTAACCTACCAAAGGAAAATTGTTCAACAACTGCAGTTTGCCCCTTGGGCATATCCATACCCTGTCTTACTCAATTTTAAATCAGTAAGCCACCTGACTTGCTTTGCTATATCGCATTTCTCTTTCGCTGTTTGCTTCAGTTCCTCCTCCCCCAAATGCCACCCGCCCGCAGTGCGTCACCCCCAAAGTTTCAGACATTCCGTTGTCCCCATTTGGCACATGATGTATTTCCCCCTACTGTCGGCTTCAATGCCAATGTGTTACCATTTGCACTCATGTTTGCCACCGCATCCATGGTGGTTAGATTTCGAAAGAAGAGGTTTGACGATTTTTTATTCAAATTAACTGCTGTTGAGTTCTTTGAAGGACTTTTTTTTTCCCTGTAGGCTTAGGGACTTCCCCCACACCAAATGATTTACTCACCACATTTACAGGCTGGACCCCTACCTCTACTGGGATTGTTGTTGTCTGTTGCTTTTGTTTGGCCAATTCTGCAGTTTTCACCCTTGTCTTTTGGTCTCTACTCATTTCCACCAGCATGACTTCACTTGCACCTTCATTCATGGCTTCCATGCTCTGGCTTGAGTGCTGTAACATCCATACCACTGGTGACAGATCTGACATTTCTTGGGCTTGTGATCTTTCTTTTATTGGGAGTAAAGCTTTTAATATCTCTTCATTTGGGTTAGCTTCATTTGTGTGTTTTTGAACTTCCATTTGTATGCCTTCGTACATGGTCACAAAGAGGACAGTACATCATTTAGTGTTATAAGTGCCTTTTCCGCAATCTTAGGTTTCATTTGTTCTCCTCCCACAATTGATTGCTAGTTATTTGCTAAAGGTGGACTACTAGACAAATGTTCAATTTTCTTTGGGTGGGGTGTAGAAATGAAGGACAAGAAGGTGAGCTCCGCATCTAATGCGTCCTCATCACTCTCTGAGAAAACAACCGAGCTCGACAAGTCTTCTCTTCAGCCAAGCAGGAGGATTTAAAATTGCTATGTAGCATCTGTTCCTCATTCGCTATTACGTGAGTTATTAATCTGTACCTCATATCTTTGTGTGTCAAACCCCCATCAAAGTCCTGTGAGACACTATCTCTGTTGCTTCTTTTACAAATTATACATGCACATTCAAAGGGTCTGCAGCCATCTTTTCCCACGGTGAGAGTGGCAAGGAGAGATTGTTTGCCATTTCAAACATTTCTTCAGCAATTGTCTTTTGAAATGTTTTCGGAAGGCTTTATAATGCATACATCGCGGACATTGATTTGTCACTTTGTTAATGTTAATGTTAAAGGACATTTGTACCATGCACTATCACCACCGAAGTGGTCCCCTGGCGCTCTGCGGCTCTGAAAGAGGAAGGGAGGGGGGGGGTTAATGGGAAGGAACTGTAAATGTGCAGGAGAGCAGTGATGTGCTGTTGACGGCCTCAGCCCGGTGGGTCCGTTGGCTGGGCCTGGGGTGTTTTGCGGCCGGTAGTCGTTGTGTACTGTTGTGCGAGTGTCATACAGCCAGTTCACCTGCCAATGTTCACAGCTCAGCTATTGTGGTGATTGCCAATATCCTGATAATTCTAAACACTGTGGTACCTAGTGGCAACTAAGGGGTGAGTGTGGATGGTGGGTCGGATTAGGGTAGGGTTGTTGATTCGTTCGCAATGGGTGTCGCCGGTGTTGCACTCTACCCGCACAAGTTTTTTCTTGAGGTATGGTTTTGGTTCCAAGCGGATTTCGTTGCATAATCTGAGGAGTCTAGTTGGTTTGTAGATTGTTATTTTTTTTTTGTAGGAATTCTGCTCCTTGTCCGCTGATTGCCCTGTGCGTTATGCACATTGTTTTGAAGGCGATGCAATGTTTTACTTGGAGCCAGTGTAGTGTTTTTAGAGCAGGAGTGATGTGTTCTCTTCTTGATTGTTTGAGGAGTAGTCTGGCAGCTGTATTGTGGATCCGTTGTAGTTTCTTCAGGAGGTATTCTGGTATTCCGAGGTAGAGGCTGTTTGCATAGTCGATTTTTGACATGATGAGGGCGATGATAGTGAGTGTTTTGTGCATGAAGTAGAGGAAAGGTAAGATTCTTCTTGCCGTTTGGAGGAGGAAATAACATTTCTAGACAGTTGCATTTATTTGTGGTTCTAAGGTTAGGGTGTTGTCCATCAGGACTCCCAGATGTTTTACTACCTTAGATTGTGATGGTGCGTTTGGTTCCCATTTCAGTTGGCCACAGGATGGTGGTTTTGTTTTCTTGGTCTTTGGATATGATCATGATTTCTGTCTTCCCTGGGTTGATTTTCAGGTTGTTGGCAGTCATCCAGTTGAAGACTTCTTTTTGACACTCGATTAGTGTTGCGTGATCTGCTTGGGTGTCTTTGATTTTGTAGATGATTTGAGTATCATCGGCGTAGTTGTAGCATGTGATGTTGTATTTTTTGAAGATTCTGATAACCGGTGTCTGGTAGATGTTAAAGTACAGTGGTGATAGTGAGGATCCATGTGGCACACCACAGTCGTTAACTCTTGGAGTGGATTTGAAGGGTTTGATCCAAACGGTTTCTGTTCTGTCTGCTAGGAATGATTTAGTCCAGAGTAGTGCAGTGTCTGTTATGCCAATGTCTTCTAGTCCTTTGGTTATGGTGTCATGACTAACTGTGTCGAAGGCTACAGAGAGGTCGAGTAGGATAAGGGCTCAGGTTATGTTTGAGTCTGCATTAGTTTTTAGGTGGTCCCAGATGGATAGTAGTGCTGTTTCCGTTCCTCTTGCAGGTCTGAAACCGACTTGAGCTTGGTCTAGCAGGTGGTGTTTTTCTACGTGTTCTTGGGTTAATTTATATACGTAGGTTTCCAGGGGTTTTGCCGGGTAGGGAATGGTGGAGATCGGCCTGTAGTTGGAGAGGTCTTCTACATCGCTACTTGTGTTTTTTAGAAGTGGTTTGATATATGCTGATTTGAAGACCCTCGGTACAAGTCCTGTTGCTAGTGATTGGTTCAAAAGGTTTCTATAGTATTCTGCTGCGTTCCTTGTGTGAGGATTGATTTGTAGCTATCCGGGGGACAGGAATCCATGGGTGATCCAGATTTCTTGCTGTGTTTTACCAGCATTGCGAATGCCTCTGCTGATATTTCAGGAATGTTTTTGAGTTTGTGCTGAGGTTCTGTGATGGGATCGCTCGGTAGTGTGTTGTGGTCGGTTGGTATGTTTTGTATGGTTTGTCGAATGTCATTGATTTTTTTCTTGAAGTGGTCTGCCAGGTCATTGCATAGTTTCTCTGAAGGGGTTGGGGTGTTGTTACAGCCTGGTGGGTTTCTCATCTCTTTAATTATGTTAAACATTTCTTTATGTGTGTTGGTGGCATTGGTGATTCTGTCATCATAGTGCCTTCTCTTCGCCTTTTGAATTTCCTTCTTGTATGCGCGGATTTGTCTCTGGAACATTGTTTTTTTGTCTCGGTTGTATTCTTTCCTCCATTCCTGTTCCATCTTTTTGTTTTCCTTTTTCATGGTGCTTAATAGTGGAGTGAACCATTTTGCCATTGCTCTTTTTTTTGATGGGGTGAATGGTTTTTCTGGGGAGATCTTGTCGATTGTGTCTGCAATCCATTTGTGTAGTAGTTCCTCTTTCCAATCTAGGTCAGCCAGCTCTAGTTCTGTAGTTGTGGGTTTGGTTAGCTCGAGTTGTTCGAATAGGTTGCTTTCTTTGATGCGTTTCCAGTTTCTTTTTGTGGTGGTTGTGAGTTTGGGAGGTTGGATGTAGACTTGAGTAGGCAGAGTGATCACGAATGGGATGATGAGATGGTCGCTCCACAGTATTTGTATCGGCAGTGCCGTGGTGAGTTTTTCTTGGTGAAAATTGCATCAAGGGTGTGTCCTGCCGAGTGTGTTGCCCCTTTAACTAGTTGTCGTAGTTTCATGGTATTGAGTTGTTCAAGCAGTGAGTTTTGGGAGTTGGTGTGACTATCTTCAAACCAGATGTCGAAGTCCCCCAGGATGATTAGGTGTTCGTGGTTCATGGCTATGTTGATGATGGCTTCTATGAAGTTGTCGACAAAGGTTGCATCATATGACAGTGGTCTGTACACCAGGATGAATGTGACGTTGGTTTTTGGGCTTGCTGTTAGGTGTATTACCATGGTTTTGCAGTTGAGGATGTTGAGCGGTTTGTCTGTTTTTATTTTTAGGTGTTCTTTAAATGCTATTGCGATTCTTCCTCCTTTTTTTTTTTTTATTATTTGTGGGGAATGGCTGCGTGTGGCCGATGATTGAGTGTAGGGAAAGGCTGAGTGTGGAGAATGGCTGAGTGTGGGGCAATGGCTGAGTGTGGGGCAATGGCTGAGTGTGGGGCAATGGCTGAGTGTGGGGCAATGGCTGAGTGTGGGGCAATGGCTGAGTGTGGGGCAATGGCTGAGTGGGGGGAATGGCTGAGTGGGGGGAATGGCTGAGTGGGGGGAATGGCTGAGTGGGGGGAATGGCTGAGTGGGGGGAGCGGCTGAGTGGGGGGAGCGGCTGAGTGGGGGAGCGGCTGAGTGGGGGGAACGGCTGAGTGTGGGAAAGGGCTGAATGTGGGGAATGGCTGAGTGTGGGGAATGGCTGAGTGTGGGGAATGGCCGAGTGTGGGGAATGGCCGAATGTGTAGGAATGGCTGAGTGTAGGGAATTAGCTGAGTGTGGGGAACGTACATAATATGCATTGATTTGCGGGAACATTCGAATGAACATATATGATACCACACCTCACACCTACTCTCCTCTTTACACCATCACTCAAATAGAACACAGGGATACTATGACACCATTCGGTATAACTGTTCTCATATCAACATCTCCCGCTCACTCCCCATCACTCTAAGTAACCACCGCTGGTTTAACACCCCCAGCCAGGCGTTTCTCCTCAGGCCTAACGCAGCCACTCTCGAGCTGGATTAATTCTGCCGGAGCGTACACATTCTCCTGACCTCTCAACCACCACACCTACCGCTAAGAAGCAGCTACCACATTAACCCCGCACCAGCTGCACACATACTTTGTGCGCACACGCACCTTTTGTCTCTCTTCACCCTCTCTACTGACTCGAACCTCGGTTCCCAAGGGCGTTCAACCTACCAGCGCCTTCAGACCATACCAATGGTATATAAGGCGCTATATAAATGCAAAATAACAATAACAATAACAATTTGACGGCATTTGAAGTCGTTTGGAAGTCAGCCCTGGAGTGTGATTTTGTAGTTGTCGTCCAGCCATGTTTCTCTGATGAACAGGATGTCAATGCCGCTGTCATCGAGTAGGTCGAAAATCTCTGTTGAGTGTTTTGACATGGATCTAGCGTTTATAAGATTGCAGTGGAGTTTTGAGGTGTTGTTTGGTTTGGACTTTCTTGCTGCGGTCGTCTTTTGATCGGTGTTGGGGTTTCTTTCCTGGTCGTTCTCCTGTCGAGGTGTAGGTTTTGGGGTGTCTGCGTCTTCAAAGAGTTCTTCTAGGTTCTGTCTTGGGTTCTTGTTTTCATCGGGTTCGTCTTCCATGAGTTGTGGTTGTCGATTGGAAGTTCTTCTTGCTTTGGTGATGTAAAGTGTTATTGCATCGGTCGTGTGTTTGTTGTTTCTTGTGTTGTTCATCCTTCTTCTGCGCATTTGTGTTGGGTAGTTTGATGTTGCTGCTTCTAGTGTTGGGTTGGTTTGTTCTGGTGACCAGTTGTCAGCGAGATAAGGTGTTAATTAGAGGGATTTGTCTCTTCTCTCAGTGTTGGTTCGGTCCTTGTTCTTGACTGCAGGGTTGCGTTCTGTAGTTGTGGTTCTTTGTTGCTGTTCTGGGGTGTTTGTTCTTTCCTCTCTTTTTCTTTCCCTTGGAATGGGTCATTTGCGCGGCATTATAAGATAGAGAATTGTTTAGTCTTTATTTGTTTGCTGATGTCCGGTTGGTTCCGTTTTTGGTCTGGTTGTCTTATGGTGTAGTAAGGGAGTGGAGGGCTGTCCGCTAATAGTTGGGGTCCTGTCTTTGTGGCTGATGTAGCCAACTTGTTCGGTCGCTGTCTTGAGAGGGATAGGTGGAGGTAGTTAGGAGTAATATAGTTCGGTTTTATCGGTGGCTCTCTATGGTGTTAGTCACCCTATACGCGATTCACTGCAGTGGACAGGCAGTGTGGGTTTCAAGAAGGATATCTACTAGTTGAGGGAGCAGCTAGAACTTAAGCCTGAAGAGGCGTGAGTCCCTAATCGGGTTGTCGCTCCACAGTAATTCACTGGTGGGTTCTGTCTCACTTCAGGAGTGAGTTAGTTAGCAGGATTTGGGAGACCTGTCTAGAGGTCTATCTATGAGATCTGAATATTGTACTATGCAGCCCGGAAATAGAACCCCTACTAAACTAGCAGGATTTGTGAGACCTGTCTAGAGGTCTATCTATGAGATCTGAATATCGTACTTTGCAGCCCGGAAATAGAACCCCTACTAAACTTGAGAGACCTGTATAGTGGGAGAGGGGCCTATCAATGCGATCTAAATATCACATGATGCAATATGGGGACAGAACCCCTATTGACTTGAGAAACTTGCGCTGTGGGAGAGAAGCCTATCAATACAATCTGAATATCGCACAATGCAGCCTGGAAATAGAACCCCTATCAAATTTGAGAGACCTGTATAGTGGGAGAGAGGCTTATCAATGCAATCATAACATCACACAATGCAATGTGGATCGAGAACCCATATACAATTGGAGAGACCTGTATAGTGGGAGAGAGGCCTATCAGAGCAATCTAAATATCATACAATGCAATGTGAACCCAGAACCCTTATAGAATTAGAGAGAACTGTATAGTGAGATGGAGGCCTGTCAGAGCAATCTAAATATCACACAATGCAATATGAACCCAGAACCCTTCCTAAACTTGAGAGAGCTGAATAGTGGGAGAGGGGCCTATTAATGCATTCTAACTGTCACACGATGCAATCTGGGGACAGAACCCCTATTGAATTTGAGACACCTGCATAGTGGGAGGGAGGCCCCTTAATGCAATCTGTATATCGCAATGCAATATGGACCCAGAACCCCTATACATTTGAGGGACCTGTATAGTAGGAGAGAGGCCTATCAATGCAAACTGAACAACACACAATGCTGCCTGGAAATAGAACCCCTACCGAATTTGAGAGACCTGTATCGTGGGAGAGAGGCCTATCAATACAATCACAACATCACACAATGCGACGTGGACCCAGAACCCCTGTACAATTGGAGCGACCTGTATAGTGGGAGAGAGGCCTATCAATACAATCACAGCATCACACAATGCAATATGAACTTAGAACCCCTATAAAATTTGAGAGACCTGTATAGTGGGAGAGGCCTATCAATGTAATCTGAATATCATACAATGCAGCCTGGAAGCAGAATCCCTACCAAATTTGAGAGACCTGTATAGTGGGAGAGAGGCCTTTCAGTCAATGCATTCACAACATCACACAATGCAATGTGGACCCAGAACCTCTATAAACTTGGAGAGACCTGTATAGCGGGAGAGAGGCCCATCAATGCAATCCAAACATCACACAATGTAATATGGACCCATAACGTCTATAGAAAAATTAGAGAGTCCTGTATGGTGGGAGAGAGGCCTGTCAATGCAATCTAAATATCACAATGCAACATGGACCCGGAATCCCTATAGATTAGTGAGACCTGTATAGTGGGAGAGGCCCATCAATGCTATCTAAACATGCAACATGGACCCTGAACCCCTATAAACATTAGAGAGACCTGTATAGTGGTAGAGAGGTCTATCAATGCAATCTAAATATCACAATGTAGTATGGACCCAGAACCCCTATAAATATTAGAGGGACCTGTATAGTGAGAGAAAGGCCCACCAATGCAATCCAAGTATCACAATGCAATATGGACCCAGAACCCCTATAAAATAAAAAATAAATTATAGAGACCTGCACAATGGGAGAGAGGCCTATCAGTGCAATCTGTATATCACAAAGTAGTATGGAGACAAAACCCTTATAACATTTTGAGGGACCTGTATAGTGGGAGAGAGGCCTATCAATGCAATCTGTATCTCACAATGCAATATGCACCCGGAACTCCTACGAAATTTGAGAGACCTGTGTAGTGGGAGAGAGGCATATCAATGCAATCTGTATATCCCTATGCAATATGGACCCAGAGCCCCTATACAAATTTGAGAGACCTGTATAGTGGGAGAGAGGCCTAGCAATGCAATCCAAATATCACACAATGCAATTAGGCCACCAAACCCATGTTAAGCTCGAGAGAGACCTGTATGGAAGGAGAAAGGCCTCATCACCCTGTGTAATGTTGGTTTGCTACGTGGCTAGGATTCTGGGTAGAGTTGTAGCTCTCCCCTAAACCGGGCCACTTCTACCTTACTGGTCCTTGTAGTTAATGGTTGACGGCTGGTCACTGGGGGGCACCGGCTGACACTTCCCGGAGCCGCCTCTGGTGGGGGCGCCCTTTTCCTTGGGCTGCTTGGGCAGAGGGCTGCCCTGGGGGGTTTGTTGAGGATAAGGGAGGAGGCAGTCACTGGAGGGGGAGGGTTAGGGAGGTGGGAATAAGGAAGTTGGCGAGGGGAAGGGGAGTGGAGTACACAGGGCAGAGGGGCACATAGAGGTAGCAATTAATGTGAAGGGCCCAGAGGATCTCCCAGGGGCCTGTTCTCACCTGCCTTGCACGAGGGCGGTCACAAGGGGAAGCAGGAGAGGGGCATAAGGGGAAGCAAGAGAGGACGCGGCCTGCGCTGTGGGGAAAGTGGGACCGATAGTGATGGATCTACAGTGAAGTGCTAGCTCAGGGAAAAACATGATGGTGGGCAGGTCTCAGGGCATAAGGGCTTGCAGGAAATTATTTGTTGAAGAGGAAACCTTTCAGTTTCCTTCTGAATTGCAAATGGCTCTCTTCTTGTTTGCTTCTATGGAGCATAGAGCTTTACCACATACCATCTTTTTGAAAGGTATGACAATAATGTTCTTTGGTACTGCAGACCTAAGCAGTCTAGCAGGGCAATACATGTTTATCTTGGCTTTGAGGTAAGCAGGTCCTGTGTCCCAGAATGCTTTGTGTGAAGTACAGTGCCTTGAAACAAATATGAGTGGCTATAGGGAGCCAGTGAAAGTAGATTAAGGCAGGAGTGATGTGATCCTATCGTTTGGGACAGAGCATTGATGTGGAGATTGTGCATTTACCATTTGGGCAGCTCCAAGAGCAAGCAAAACATCCACAGAACAATATACCTTCAGGTATGAAATGGGAAATTGGCACAGACATGGATTATCAATCAACTTCTTATGAATCTTTCAACAGTCTTATTTATTAGAATGTTCTCATGATTAAATAAAATAATTCACCAAAACGTTTTAGGTGACCAAGGTTTCTCCTGCCATCTGTGATGGCCCAGGATATCAACAGGAGAAGGGAAGGAGAAGTGAGGGGTTCAAGAGCTTCCAGTAGAGGTGACTGCTTTACCAGCCTCCTACAATGCTTAACTAAACAACCTTTATGGAACCTGGTAGAACCATCCTGCTCCCTCTCACATCCACATTTGTGACTTGACTTGGGAGCATAACATGGCACTCCAGCATCCTTAAGTCCCTTTTCTATTTTGATGTAGCACACGCATCTGGAGATATATGGCATGACTTTCAGCACATTTACTACTTTCTGAAGAGAAAACCAGTCCCCATCAACACTCACTTGTTGGCATTGGACCTTGCCCCCTATTGAGATAAAAAAAAGTCATTGGGGGTCATTCCGAGGTTGGAGGTAAGGGATTACCGGCGCCTGTAAGGGCACCGATGGCGGTAATCCCTTACCTCCGTATTCCGAGTTCCCTTTGCGGGTCCCTCTTTACCTTCTGCTTTTAGCAGGAGTAAATTACGGGACCCGCAAAGTGACCTTGGAGTAAATTACGGCACCGTAATTTACGGTGCCGTAATTACCTCCTTCCCCATTCCCATTGAGCCCTATGGGGGCAGAAATGGGGATGGGGAAGGGCTATGGTGAATGGGGAATTACCGGTCCATCCAACCTTGGAATGGACCGGAAATTACTCCATTCACCATGCCGGTATTCCATGGAGTAAATAGCTCCATGGTTGCCAACCATGGAGCTATTTACTCCATGGTGTAGTCCTAACTCGGAATGAGGGCCATTGATTTACAGTACCTTCTTGTGTGGCTGGATGTGAGCGTTTGTGAGGACTTATGTCCTTGAGAAACCACGTATCTGACATTATAGTAAGATCTTTTATTCGAAAAGAGAACTGAGAATGTGAGATTACTGGAAATTATTTAGTTCCATACGCAGTCAGATTTGGAAAGCCTCCATAGTCTACTGGTCAAGACCAGTTAGCACACACATCACCAAGAAAGTGCTTTATATGCCAAAGATCTATACTCCCATAAATCATGCCTCGTCATTACTACCTTCAAATTGTGTAGATTACCTGCTGCACTCCTTAGATAGCCTGATAGATATATTTTGGAGGGCATACGTTGTGTTGCACTTGGCATTTTGGGGGTGGGCAGTGGGTCGCACTTACATTTATTGGGGGGCAGGAAAAATGTTTCACTTATATTTATTTTGGGGTAGGCAATGTATTGCACCTTGATGGATTTTGGGGGTGGGCTATGTATTGCACTTAGATGGATTTTGGGGTAGGCAATTAATTGCACTTGGATGGATTTTGGGCCAGGCAATGTATTGCATTTCGATGTATTTTGGGGGTAGGCAGTGTATTGCACTCATATGGATTTTGGGGGTGGGCTGTGTATTGCACTTAGATGGATTTTGGGGGTGGGTTATATATTGCCCTTAGATGGATTTTGGGGTGAGCTATGTATTGCATTTAGATGTATTTTGGGGATAGGCAGATTATTGCACTTATATGGATTTTTGGGGGGGCTGTGTATTGCACTTAGAAGGATTCTGGTGGGGGGCAGTGTATTGCACTTAGATGGATTTTGGGGTGGGGTATGTATTGCATTTAGATGTATTTTGGGGGTAGGCAATGTATTGCACTTAGATGGATTTTGGGGGTGGGCTGTGTATTGCACTTAGATGGATTTTGGGGGTGAACTATGTATTGCACTTAGATGGATTTTGGGGCAGGCAATGCATTGCATTGAGATGTATTTTGGGGGTAGGAGGTGTATGCACTTATATGGATTTTGGGGGTGGGCTGTTTATTGCACTTAGATGGATTTTGGGAGTGGGCTATGTATTGTACTTAGATGGATTCTGGGGTGGGCAATGTATTGCACTTAGATGCATTTTAGGGGTAGGCAGTGTATTGCACTTAGATGGATTTTGGGGGCAGGCAATGTATTGCACTTGGATGGATTTTAGGGCAGCAAAATGCATTGAATTTAGATGGTTTTTGAGGGTAGGCAATGTATACCAACTATATACTTAGTTGGATTTTGTGGGTGGGCTATGTTTTGTACCTAGATGGATTCTGGGAGTGGGCAATGTATTGCACTTAGATAGAATTTGGGGGTAGGCAAAGTATTGCACTTGGATGGATTGTAGGGGTTTGCAATACATTGAACTGGAGGTATTTGTGAGGGTGGCCAACGTGCTGAACCACATTATTAGAAAGATGGCCATTGCTTCTGCTCTTAGAAGTGTAGCCAATGTTTTTCTCTGTGAATATCTATTAGGGCAGCCAACATGTTACACTTAAAAGACTTGTGGGGTTAACCATTGTGATGCACTTTTTATAATTCAGGAGGGCAACCTGGGTGCTGCCCTCTGAGTATTCTGTGAAGGAAGCCTTTGTATTGCACAGATCGGTGCCTTTGCACCAGTAGAGCTTGTATAATTGTCATTGTATAGCAGTTGGAAGGGTTGGGTAGTTGACCAGGGTGCTGCACTTAGTCAAGTCCATGAGGGCGACCATGCTATGGTTTCTAGTGGATTGCAGAATCTGTTCCACTACAGGGAATGCAGGTGTTGGCAGCATCTGCCTTTACTCTTAAGGGGGGTCTTAAATGTAGCCACTTAATGATAGCAGGAAGCATGTAAAATATATCCACCATAATTTATCAACCCAGATGTATTTGCCGAATGTACCAATTCTAGGCTTTCACTTGATTATAACAAATGCACTTTACCTCTCACACTCCTCCACGCTTTTAGAATTAGCCAAAGGTGTGGCCACACTCCCGTATGCATCTGCTTTCACATACAACTTGAATGACACTTTGCACAACACTTCTGCCATAAGAATGTAGCTACCTTTCATGACAGAAATTCAAACTATCTACACACATAAATGATTATACACTTACACAGACCCTCCAGCCTATTTCCCTAGTGTATCTATCCACCCATGCACATGCCAATTAGACATGGGTTGCTAGCAGAGACTCGGCCAAGCCCTCACAACCTTTAATGGCCATTATACACGCACACCTACTAGCACCTTCTAACTTTTCCCGTACTTCCTACTTCCAAGGGCTTTCAACGTACAGTGCGTTGGGACCATACCCATGGTGAAAGGCGCTATACAAATGACGAAATGAAATTCAATTAAAAAAAGCTAGATATTAATCTCTCATTCCATTACACCATCTACCAATCATCTAAAGGAATTCCATTTGAATTAACAAATTAATCCAATTCCAAATGTTGGGGCGCTGGAAGGATAATAATGCTCCGAAATGATGAACAAAGCAAAACTGTAATTAATGACTTCTAATTTGACGGAAAAAAACATTCTCTGAAAAGAATAGTGCTAATAAATTTAGACTCAAATGGGCTAACTTTCATGTTGAATCTGATGATTTACAGACAAGAGAACAGAAGACTTCATTCTGAGAAAACACTAAAAAATATACATACACAAGCACGATATGGGGGACATGGGCTTAGTTAAGTTTGATGTACAGTTCTTTTTTCATATACTTAATTTTCATTCTTTATTTTCATCTTCTTAAAACTCTCTTCTTAAAACACTTGTGTATAGGCGCGTTATAAAGGCCATATCATATCATATATTATCTTATTTATTTGTATTAGCTGCAGATGCACACAATGTGTACATCAGTAATGATTTCAAAGAGTAAGTAATCCCCAAATTGTAGGCAGACTTTAATACCTTAGCAAAGTTTATCCGGCGTCACAGGAATGCCTTTTCAATTCACATTGTCACAATAGTGCAGGTAGGATGCTGGCATATGGGGACTTAGGTTTCAGGGCGTGGATGAAAGTGCAAGACTGCGGGGACGTCATTTGAGGGTCGCTATCTCCCTTGCGACCCCTGGCATTGCCTTTTCTATGTCTAATGAAAAAAATGTAATTTCTTTTTTTTATACAGTGTGTTTTTTCATTATTGAATATGAGAATTGGATATGAGAATTCTGGTACACTGCTGTAGGAATTTACCCAAAGCCAGTAGTTGGCTAAATGTATATAAATGAAATGTAAAAAAGAATTTTTTTAAATAAAAAAATAGCGTCATGGCTGCCTGGGCTGCGGGCACCACTGGGTTTCGCGTTTTTAAGAGTTCTGTAACTTTTCAGCCACAAAGTTACAGAACTCTTAAAAGCATGAGTCCATGCTTTCACCCAGCGTGACCCGTTCTACGGCCTGGGACTGAGAGCAGTATGGCAGAGTAGAGCAGCGTGCTGGATCCGGGCCTTCTCCCATCAGTCGCCCCCACAAGGTCTCCTGCAGTCCTCAGCCTCCAGGCACAGCCGTCCCTTCGGACATAGCAGGACCCGCAGCAGCTGGCAGAGGGGCATTGACATTCTTGGAAGGAAGTTTATCGGAGACTTTCAATGGCTCAGAAACACGGGTGTTAAACGCACCTGAAACACATGGGGCTAGATTACGGTGTCAGAGTGATTTCCCGGGGGCCAGCAGAGCCGTCCGCGGACCTCCAGGGCTGGGGAGGCCACAACTCCTCCCACATCCCAAAAGGAGTATAAGGCACACACAAGAGCAAAGTAATTACTGCTGTTTATTATAGTAACGGCAGGGATTGTTCTCGGCCCGTATGCATCCAGGGAGACGCTCTGACTGTTAGTGGGCTCGCAGGCCCTTTCTACCGTAGTATGACGCGCTACTCGCGTCACCTGGGAAAATCGTCACAAAACCTAGGGCCACTTCGGGTTGGCTCCCCGAGTGGTAGGGTTAGTATAGTTACCTATATGAAGGAATATTAGTGGATAAGGACGGGTCAGGTGGTGGTACACTTGGGCTGTTCCTAACAATTGCTACAACAAATTGGTTACAAGGGGACACATGGTGGTTGGTTAGCTGAAATGGCGTCAGTGAGGTGCCCCTTGTACTCTGATTGGTTCCCTCGCGAGCCCCCAAGCCTGGGACCATCGCCGTTCGCAGCTCGCGATGTACCTGGTGCTGGCAACAATGTGCAACTATGTTTTAATGGTGGACAATGGACAGGTCTTGCTAGTGGCTGATGATCAGGCCTTTCCCATCGGTGCAGGTGTCCAACTTGTCGCTTCGTTGTTGCAACCTGGGTCCCACACGTGGGACCCCGGCGACTTTCTGTCTCATGAGCTTGGCATTTTGTCAGTTCGGCTTGGTCACGTGTGGAGAGAACATAGCTGGAGCAGAATTATGAGCATTTGATTTGTATTTCGGCGCTTGGCGGTGGCAGGTGTAACCTTGGCTTTGAGAGCGCAGCATGTGGGTTGCAACATTGCAGCCTTGGCTGTGGGCTCACGTTGGGGATCGTTCTGCGTGATCAGCGCTTTGCTTTGTCGTCTTGGGAGGATTTTCGTCTGAGAGGCTCCTGCCTGGGGACTCTTGCTTGCGCCTTCCTCAGGCCTAGCTTCATGGTGGCGGTATATAATCCATAACATGGGATCACGAGGCGACAGGGTGTCACAAGCAGCAGTAGATATATAAGATGGTGTCCCTATGGGGATAGGTAGCAATTAAGTATCTGCAAGCATGAATACACAAGCTCTTCAGGTGTCTTGCGTTTCTGTGGTGCTGTAGAAGGCCTATGTGAAAAAATAACAACAATGTATGTCCGTGGGTGTGCCAGTCCGCTACGTCATAGCACTGAGTATGTTCTTCGTGTAGGTTGATGAGTGAGTGACCAGTGTGCATGGTGGCACGTGTGTTCTTGTCTGTTGGCTATGTCGTCATGGCATCTCTAATGATGTTGATGTTTTGTGGTTGTTGTTTTAGTCGAGCTGGTCCATGTCGCAGGCGTCGGCTTGACCAGGGCGTGGTATTGGGCATGCTCCTCATGTATGTGGGCCATGAACACATGGTACCTTGTCGTCTGGTAAGGAAGTGAATGGGTCGAACTCCTCTCGCGGGGGGTGTTTGGGCCGTGATCCTCTAGGCCAGGGTCTGGATGAAAATGGGGGGAGGGTGTTTTCCCATTTTCCCACTTCACTGGTCTGGCGGTAACCGTGTCGGTGCTACCGGCGGGTTGCCGCTGGACCTGTGTCACCGGGCTATTCCAAGTCCAGCGGCCGGGAAGTCAGATGCCGGTAATTACATTAATCCCCACTCCCATAGAGTCCCATGGGAGTGGGGACACGGAAGCACCGGCATCATTGTGTAACGCTCACCTGATTCCCGCAGAGGCGCCGGTCTTGACTGGGTGAATGCTGTATCTTCAAAGGTGATGTGTAACACACGGTTGGCTCTTTGGGCTGGACCTCTGTGCACTGTATGTCTGTCTCGAAGAGTAAGATGTCTGCAGATAGAAAATATGGGATTAATGAACTGGGGTTATTGGGTGCCTCTCTCCTCTTCCCTTTCTCTTCTCCTGTAGAACCCCAAAGGTTAACGCCCTCACCTTAGGTAAGTGAACGCCGAGCTCTCCATCTGCCTCGGGGCAGGGTGCCGTAACCAGTTTCTTCACTGGATAAGGGTGCAGGCCTCTTGACCTCAGAGGACTGCTGTCCGTCGTTAACTGCACGAACGGTAAGTTCTGGGCACATCAAATGTCTTAAAAGTCTTTTGTAATGATATCTCTTGTTTTGCAGGATTCCGGCGATGGCGGATGGCGGGCTGATGAGAGTTGAGGATCGAACCCGCGTGAGGAATAGAAGCGCCTGGAAGCACGTAAGTAAGCGCTTGTAGCCTGCTTCACGATGCGCACTAACTGTCCCTTTTATCTTGCAGGTACAAGTTCGGAGCATTAGAGAAGCTGAAGGGTGCTGGAATACCCACTGGATTCGGCGTGGGAAGGAGTAATAGCACGTGAGTAATAAAGTTGCCCAATGTCTTTAAAAGCACCTTCTTTTGTTTTTCAGATGCCGGAATGCAGAGCGAAGACCTCCGGAGCATGCGAAGAGTAGGTAAGCCTTTGTCTTTCAGATGCCGGAATGCAGAGCGAAGAGTAGGTAAGCCTTTGTCTTTCAGATGCCGGAATGCAGCGCGAGGCGTTGTTGACAGCCGATGGACCAGGTAAGAGATGCGCTGCCACTGAAGATCGTAGTGCTAACCTGTTCTTTCTTTGTCTTTACAGGTGCTGCTGAAGACTGGATTCCAGAATGGTAAGCCTTTGTTCCCTTAGGCCCAGGATCAGAAGCAGAAGACACGATGAGCGTTCTGCTGCAGAGAATGCAGAATAACGCAAAGCAAGATTCATCCATCGGGTGTGGTTTAAATAGCCTCCTGTAGTGCTTAGGTCTCTCCTTCCACAGCCACGCCTAGGTAAGAAAAGAGTTCCTGCTTTCCAGAAGAGTTCCAGTGTTCTGAACCTAGGGAGTGGCTCCTGCCCCACCCAACAGGAAAAGTAGTCCCAAACAGAAGAGGATCAGGGGTTCAACTGGCAGGTAAGTAAGCAGCATGGTCTGCTGCAGGTAAGTCCACCCAAGCATTATGAGCCCGGCGCTTCCAGCGCTGGGACTGGGCATCTTTATGAGCCTGGTGCCACTGGCGCCAGGACAGAGTCCAAAAGGTCCCAATTGGGACTGGCTGGCACTCGGAACCGGGGTTATGGGTCTGCTTCCAAGGGAGTCGGGCAAGTCCTGATCTTTTGGAAGCAGAGATCATGACAGCACCCCCCCTCAAGGCCCCTCCCAAACCGGGCTTCTCCGGGGGTTTGGGCTTGTTAGGAAATGTTCGATGAAATCTTTTGATTAGACGAGGCGCGTGGACATATTCTGCAGGTTCCCAGGATCTTTCTTGGGGATCGTAGCCTTTCCAGTCAATCAGGTAAAATAGTTTAGATTTGGAGATCTTGGAATCCAGGATGCTTTTGACTTCAAACTCGAGTTCTCCATCAACTAGAATAGGTTTTGGAGATGTAGTTAGTCGGGTTTGAGGTTGCACGGGTTTTAATAGAGAGACGTGGAAGACCGGATGTATCTTCATGTGAGGGGGCAAGTCCAACTTGACCGCTACTGGATTTACTATGGTAGTGATGGAATAGGGACCAAGGTATCTTGGGTTGAATGTGCGTGGTCCTTTTAGAGGTAGATATTTGGTGGATAACCAGACTTGATCTCCTACTTGATATTGGGGGGCTTCCTTCCGATGTTGGTCTGCTCCTTTCTTGTATTGTTCTTTAGCCCTTTGAAGGTGAGAAACGGCTTCCTTAAAGGCTTGGGTGATTGTAGAATGCAGGTGGTCTACTGCTGGTGTTCCAAGATCTTGGAGTGGATCCAACTCCGAGGTTCGAGGGTGACTACCGTATAAAAGAAAAAACGGGGTCTTCCCAGTTCCCGAGTGGACAGAGTTATTGTAGGCATATTCGGCTATCCAAAGGATATCTTTCCAAGTTTTTTCAGTTTGTTGTAGCATGCAGCGCAAATACTGTTCCAGAGTTTGATTGGTCCTCTCGGTTTGTCCGTCGGTTTGAGGGTGGTGGCTGGTCGAAAGTCTCACATCAATTTGAGCCGACCGACAGCAACTTCGCCAAAAATGAGAAATAAATTGACTACCTCGATCCGAAATTAGAACTGAAGGAAAACCGTGCAGTCGGACGATGTTTTCGAGAAATTCTCGGGCCAGAGTTGCTGCTGTTGGTAAGCCTTTGAGTGGAATGAAATGCGCCATCTTGGAGAATAGGTCCACGATTACTAGGATCGTATTGTATCCGGAGCATGGAGGTAGATCGGTGATAAAGTCCATAGAAAGCGTATGCCAAGGGCGAGGCGGGATGTCAATAGGGCGTAAGAGGCCAGCTGGTTTTTCCTTTTGACTCTTGTTTTGGGCGCATACTCCACAGGACATTATAAAGTCTCTGATATCTTTTTTCCAAGACGGCCACCAGAAGTAGCGCTTGATCTTTTCCGAGGTCTTGGTCATACCGGGATGTCCTTCCATTAAAGAATCGTGATAACAAGAGATTACCTTTTTCTGTAAATCTGTGCTGGGCAGGTATAACCGTTCTTGGAAATATAATAGGTTGTCCTTCACCGTAAAGTCCTTTCCCTGCAGATGCCAATTCTGTATGTCTGCTGGAGTTACCAGTAGCCTGGCTTTATCCTTAACTTCCTCTATGGATTGTGTGGCGATTACACCTAGAATTCTTTGTTCGGGAATGATAGGTACAGGTTTAGGATTGATCAAATGTTCTTCCACTCCCATCCGAGAAAGGGCATTAGCTTTACCGTTTTTTGTACCAGGTCGATAGGTAATTATGAAGTCAAACTCGGCAAAGAATAGTGCCCAACGGAGTTGCCTAGAGGATTGAGCTTTTGCGGTTTTCAAATATTGCAGGTTTCGGTGATCTTTAATCACAGTAACGGTGTGTCGGGCCCCCAGAAAATAATGCCGCCAAGCCTTAAAGGCGGACTTGATAGCTAGAAGTTCCTTATCAGTAATAGTGTAATTGATTTCAGGAGGCGAGAATTTGCGGGACCAAAATGCCACGGGATGCAACTGATTGGTTACTGGGTCCTTTTGTGATAGAACTGCCCCCATGGCAAGGCTCGAAGCATCAGTTTCAACGATGTAGGGGAGTTCTGGGCGAGGATGTTTTAAGATCGGTGCGGAGATAAATCTAGTCTTCAAATTCTGGAAAGCTTGTTCCGCCTCGGTAGACCATTCAAGACGTTTGTTTTTCTTTAACAAGGCGGTGATGGGCTGGACTATTCGAGAGAATTCGGGGATAAACCTGCGGTAAAAGTTAGCGAAGCCTAACATGCTTTGAACACCTTTTACGGAGGATGGCGATGGCCATTTGAGAATTGCATCGACCTTCTTTGAATCCATACGCACTCCGCTAGGTGATAATATGAATCCCAAGAATTCAACTTCAGTCACGTTGAAAACACATTTTTCCAACTTAGCGAAAAGTTTGTGTTGACGCAATCTCTCGAGGACCATTTTCACGTGTTTCCGATGTTCAGTTTCCGATGAAGAATAAACGAGGATGTCGTCAATGTAAACAACAACACACACATCTATGATCTCTCTGAGGACATCGTTCATAAAATATTGAAAGGCGGCCGGGGCATTGCAAAGTCCGAAGGGCATGACCTGATATTCAAATAGCCCATACTTGGTGCGGAAGGCCGTCTTCCATTCATCGCCCTCTTTTACTCGTACCAAGTGGTAGGCTCCTCTAAGATCCAGCTTTGTATATATGCATGCTTTTCTGACTTGGTCCAGGAGTTCAGGGATCAAAGGTAACGGATATCTATTCTTAACGGTGATCTGGTTCAGGGCGCGATAATCTATACAAGTTCTAAGGTCCCCTTCTTTTTTTGGAACGAAGAACAAAGCTGAGGAAGCAGGGGACTTGGAAGGACGAATAAACCCATTCGCTAGGTATTGATCCAGGTATTGTCGGAGGTGAAGATTCTCAGGCTCGGTGAGGGCATAAATTCTACTACAAGGAGGAGTAGATCCAGGTATCAGGTCTATCTGGCAGTCATAAGACCTATGAGGAGGTAGAGAGTTAGCCTGATCCTTCCGGAAAACATCTTGGAATTCTAGGTATTCAGGAGGTAACTGGGGAGCCTCCGAGGAAATTGCTGCCAGTGCAACACCAGGTCGAGGGTGACAAGTAGAGGCACATTCTGGAAACTGAACCATTCTTGCTCGCCAATCGATCTGAGGATTGTGCTTCTCTAACCAAGGAATTCCTAGAATAATCTGGAACTGAGGGGCCTTGATCACATCGAACACGATCTTCTCATGGTGTCCATCTTGACTTACTAGCGTCACTTCTTGGGTGGTATGCGTTACTGGTCCGGAGGCTATCTCCGTACCATCCACCGTAGTAATGACGTCCTTTACAGCCTTTGGACAAAGAGTCAGATTCATCCTCAAAACCATGTCATGATCCACATAATTGCCGATGGCACCGCTGTCGACGTAAGCTTCAATCGCATGTAATCGATCCGGATGTTCAGGGCTAATGAGGACCATAGGTATCACGAAATGCGAGGTCACGGAACTGGTTTTAACCCTCGGCAAGAGGACCTCTATTCTTGTCGGGCGAGGTCGTTTCCCTGCTCAGAGTTTGTGACCCTGGTAACTGCAGCTCCTACTGCCTTCTTGGCTGGTTTCACCGGACAGTCTCGAAGAAAGTGCCCCGAGTTTCCGCAATAGAGGCATAATTGCAGCTGTTTTCTCCTTTCCCGCTCCTTTTGTGTTAGTGGTCCTTTCAGGCCCCCTATTTGCATGGGTTCCCCGGAGTCTACTCCTTTGGTAGGTGTTGGTGGTTTGGAAAATACTCGAGCATCAAACTTGGAACGATCGGCCTTCCTGTTCTGCAGTCTGCGGTCAATTTGAACGACTAAGTCAATATAGTCCAAACAGTCTTGCGGGGGATTCACTACTTGGGCTAACACATCTTTGAGCTCTCCACGTAGACCTCTATAAAACAGCGTAATCCTTTTGTCCTCAGGCCATCGAGTTTCCACTATCAGTCTGTTGAAAGACGCAATATAAGCCAAAAGGTCTTGATTACCCTGTCGCAATGAAAGGAGCTCATTGTCCAAGGCCTGCCCCTGTGAATGTCTTGCAAACAGTTTTTCCATACTGAGCTGAAAAGCTTGAAAATCATGGAGAACCGGATCATCTTGATTAACTAGAGGGATCGACCAGTCTGCCGCATTGCCACTAAGGTACGAAAGCACGAAAGCTACCTTAGCTTGATCAGTTGGAAAGGCTGCTGGCCGGCATAAGAAGTGCAACCGGCACTGATTAATAAATACTGCAAACCTCTTTGGGTCACCAGAAAATCGTTCGGGCGGAGCCAGAGGTACATTCCCAGGTAGGTTGATCTGCACTGGGTTCGTAGAGGATGTTGAAGGAAGATTTGCCCCTGATGCGGGTAACGGAGTTTGTCCGGCTTGTGACTGTAGCAATTGTCTAGCGAGATCGTCTGTTCGCTCCTTGGAAATAATCAGTTCCCTTCTTAGAGCATTCGTTTCCTGACGGGCTGCATGCACTTCTGCTCTTAGTTCCCCAAGTAACTGGGCTAGCTGGTCGGTATCCGAGGTTTCCATAGCGCCTGGGTGGGAGTTTTGCGGTAGGCTTTGCGTTCTGTAACGCTCACCTGATTCCCGCAGAGGCGCCGGTCTTGACTGGGTGAATGCCGTATCTTCAAAGGTGATGTGTAACACACGGTTGGCTCTTTGGGCTGGACCTCTGTGCACTGTATGTCTGACTCGAAGAGTAAGATGTCTGCAGATAGAAAATACGGGATTAATGAACTGGGGTTATTGGGTGCCTCTCTCCTCTTCCCTTTCTCTTCTCCTGTAGAACCCCAAAGGTTAACGCCCTCACCTTAGGTAAGTGAACGCCGAGCTCTCCATCTGCCTCGGGGCAGGGTGCCGTAACCAGTTTCTTCACTGGATAAGGGTGCAGGCCTCTTGACCTCAGAGGACTGCTGTCCGTCGTTAACTGCACGAACGGTAAGTTCTGGGCACTTCAAATGTCTTAAAAGTCTTTTGTAATGATATCTCTTGTTTTGCAGGATTCCGGCGATGGCGGATGGCGGGCTGATGAGAGTTGAGGATCGAACCCGCGTGAGGAATAGAAGCGCCTGGAAGCACGTAAGTAAGCGCTTGTAGCCTGGTTCACGATGCGCACTAACTGTCCCTTTTATCTTGCAGGTACAAGTTCGGAGCTTTAGAGAAGCTGAAGGGTGCTGGAATACCCACTGGATTCGGCGTGGAAAGGAGTAATGGCACGTGAGTAATAAAGTTGCCCAATGTCTTTAAACGCACCTTCTTTTGTCTTTCAGATGCCGGAATGCAGAGCGAAGACCTCCGGAGCATGCGAAGAGTAGGTAAGCCTTTGTCTTTCAGATGCCGGAATGCAGAGCGAAGACCTCCGGAGCATGCGAAGAGTAGGTAAGCCTTTGTCTTTCAGATGCCGGAATGCAGCGCAAGGCGTTGGTGACAGCCGATGGACCAGGTAAGAGATGCGCTGCCACTGAAGACCGTAGTGCTAACCTGTTCTTTCTTTGTCTTTACAGGTGCTGCTGAAGACTGGATTCCAGGATGGTAAGCCTTTGTTCCCTTAGGCCCAGGATCAGAAGCAGAAGACACGATGAGTGTTCTGCTGCAGAGAATGCAGAATAACGCAAAGCAAGATTCATCCATAGGGTGTGGTTTAAATAGCCTCCTGTAGTGCTTAGGTCTCTCCTTCCACAGCCACGCCTAGGTAAGAAAAGAGTTCCTGCTTTCCAGAAGAGTTCCAGTGTTCTGAACCTAGGGAGTGGCTCCTGCCCCACCCAACAGGAAAAGTAGTCCCAAACAGAAGAGGATCAGGGGTTCAACTGGCAGGTAAGTAAGCAGCATGGTCTGCTGCAGGTAAGTCCACCCAAGCATTATGAGCCCGGCGCTTCCAGCGCTGGGACTGGGCATCTTTATGAGCCTGGTGCCACTGGCGCCAGGACAGGGTCCAAAAGGTCCCAATTGGGACTGGCTGGCACTCGGAACCGGGGTTATGGGTCTGCTTCCAAGGGTGTCGGGCAAGTCCTGATCTTTTGGAAGCAGAGATCATGACACATTGTTACTGGTGCCGGTGCTTCCATGACGGCATTGCCTGCCGTGACCGCTGTGCCCGGAAGGGTCAGGCCTGTCAGGCACAGCGGCTCAGGAAGGCAAACCTGCACTTTGCCTTTCTGCAAACAACAGTGCTGGTAAGCTTACCGGCACCGTTGTTTCCGCACCGGCAAACTTAGAATGAGGTCCATGGACATTTCTACAAGTAATATTTCTGTAAAAAAAAGCATATGTACTATGCCACCCTTGTACATGTGCAGATCCTCGAAGCGGCTAAACCCGCAGAGAGTGCTATTCAAATGTTTCCACTCTCTCACGTATTCACATCTTTCCTGTCATATAGTTGTGATCTATGGGGGTCTGGAAGTCAATGGGCCTCATTACGACCCTGGCGCTAATGGGTTAACGGCGCCGTAAAAGGCTGCGGCGCCGTTAACCCATTAGTGCCTGATTACGAGGTCCCTTTGCGGGACCCGACCTTAACGGCTGGTGTATACCAGCCGTTAAAGTAGGGACCCGCAAAGGGACCTTGGTGCTAAGTACGGTACCGCAATTTGCGGTACCGTACTTAGCGCCTTCCCCATTCCCATTGAGCCCTATGGGGCAAAAATGGGAATGGGGAAGGGCCATGGAGGAAGGGGGAATTACCGTTCCGCCAACCTTGTAATGGGGTGGTAATTCCCCCTTTCTCCATGGCGGAGTCGGTGAGTTACCGGCATGGACCATGGTGCTATTAGCACCATGGTTTTCCGCCTGGGTCGTAATGAGGCCCAATATATTGTAGAGTGTGTATAGCTTGTTATTGCTGTTTTGAAGGGATGTATATGAATTACTGAGCGCTGATGCAGAGTGAAAGACCCTATAGATGGGGCTATCTATGTGATTCTGAAATACACTGTCATAAATATGTTTGTAATATTTGCACCTTATCCTCCAGCCCTATATGGATGTAAGCTACGATTGCTGATTTATGTAGTCACTGCGTGCTTTTTTGCACCATGCATATCGGTTTTCTGTAGTGTGCTGAAAACTACTGTGCTAAGCATCTTTGTCCTCCATTAACAGCATATAGACTGGCGCTTAGGACCTATATGGTCTTGAAAGCTAATATACTATTCTCCCGCCCTATAGGTGGTACATACATGGCTCAAAAAAGGCACACACTATGTTATCTTTGCACTTTGTTTCTCTGTTCTGTGAATCATTCTCAAATCCCAGAAGATATTGAATTATGTCATGAATCCAGTGCTTAATTTGCGGAGGTGTTTGCCAGGGATCAGCCCTGGCACTTGTTTTTGAGCCCCAGCATGTATTGTCTCACCCTTAGTTCAATTTTGATGTGGAGTTTTGGCAACTTTATATTTTTAACTGTCAGTCAGTAATAGTCATACAACAAACAACAGTGTGCACTGCCCACAATATCGGCATCCTGGGCCAGCACATTGTAATTCATGAAGCCGATTACCCACTGTGGCTAGGCAGTACTAGTTATCCATTTGAATGAACATCAATAAGTTGGAAGGTGACAATCCTCATCGCTCATGCTGGTCATCCAGCACACTGCTCCAGTCAGCCTTCATTGCATTGCTGAAGCTCCAATACTGTATGAACTGTCAGCAGTTCCACAGAAGAGTGGATTGACAACAACAGGGACAGCCAGCAGCACCAACACAGGGGTATTCCTAGGGATATGGCCGTCGCCAAGGAGTGCCTGTTCAGAGTGCCAGTCTACACAAGAGAATCATGCTGCAATGTTTTCTAGGCAAGTTCACCAGTGTAATGATTTAGCCTCTATTTGGTCATGAAATTGTCATTGGAGGAAAACATGTTTGCCCTATTTTAAGTGGATATCTATAAGTGCTACTTATCGAATCATCGCAAAATGTTGACGATGATTATGAACTTAAACATGTGTTTTGTTTCAGGACACAACTAGTACGTATGTTTTATGTTATTTTTATTGGTATTTGTAAATCACCTATCTGCTATAGTCGGTCATCTATCATCCCCAATGAGCCAGTGCACGTTGCAGCTTTAATCCCAAAAATGTTGACACTGTGGGGTGCGGCCACGCGTGGTGGGAACAGTGGTGAGGATCTACCCGCCCACTGCGTCACAGGAATGCTTGAAAATATTTGGCACCTGCCACTTAATTAATTACTGCATCCAGCCCTTGGTTGCGAGCACCCTTTTGTTCTGGCTCAGTTTCTAAGGGTTGAATTTGATGACACACCTTCTTTGATTTCATGGAACAGTCGCATGTATTTTCTTTCCATTGCATGGCATCATTTGGCCATGGACGTCTGCTTACATTCACAGTAATTTGGTAAAATGGTCCTATACACACTGATATTAACGCTACTTATGGTGAGCCATTCTTGTGTGAAATGTAAATCATACTACAGTGATACGTTAACCATATTTTTCTTAGGGTACTGAGGAACAATGCTATGTGATGCCACTTCCTGTTTTGTCAAGGGTTGAAAGGATGTGTGCCATCACTTCCTGTGATATCACTTGGGGGTGGGTCAAACATCACTTCCTATGATGCGATCAGAGGTCAAGGGGTTGTGTGATGTCACTTCCATTGGCATTTTGGTGAAATTACGTCCCTGCAAGACTACTAGGACAACGACAAGGGAGATTTTGGAAAATGATTACCCCTTTGCAAAAATGCTTCCCTACAACTGCTCTGGAATTGAACTTGGCATTCAAGTCATCACAGAAAGACTGCATAGCGCACCATTGCTACATACAGCCAAAAGGACTGCAGCGAAAATAAATTGCTGGATTAATTGGCCGTGGGCAAATGCTTGAGCCAAACATGATCATCACAATAAAGGACTCCAGGTGGAGCTGAGTAGACTGGATTTACATTTTCATCTAAGTGATGCCCGGATCTTCCCGCATTACCCTAAAGATAAAACCTGCCGCTATGAAACAAAATCAACTTCTCCAGAACACAAAGGCAGTTTGGGAAAATTAAACACAAACCACTGGTGTGACTCTTCAAAACTGCAGAGGAACCACAAGTATATCTATTTGCACTTTCCAAATGATGGTGAAAGGTCTGGCTTCTGGCCCATTGCATGACAAAAAGAAAGAAAGCAAATATTTGCTCTGTACCTAAGGCCATGAAAAAGGAACCAAGACAACTTATAACCCTTTACGAACGTAGCCCGTTCATAAAAGGAACATCCTAAATTTATCGTCGAGAAAAGGAAGCAGGTTAGTCTTCATCCAAGTGGGCGCGGGAGCGGTGGCGGGCTACCACACAGGTATGGAAGATAAGCAAATGCATAGTTGTCTACTGGAAAGTTGCTGCAAATGGACCCAAGAAAATGACATGATGAAATGTAGTCCTTGCAGTGCTTGCTCTTGGGGAATGAACCTTTAGGCCTCTCGGGTGCTCTGTGGGTTATCGAATAGCTTCTGGCACAACCAAAGAGCATTACAGCGAGGAGGGGATATTCAGAAATAATATAAAGCCGGGCAAGGTGACGTCTTCCTTGGGCTCAGAATGTTATTGTGTTGCTGAAATCCTCTTAACCACATATATTCCTCGCCGCATTTGCATGGTGCTGTCATGGATTTATGTAGCTTAGGTAACATCACAAACTTGAGTAGGCTCGCGGCATGCTAACAACAGATGCCTCCCCCAGGCTAGATGTTTGAGAACATTGCGTTATTGAACCTTTAAATATCAATTCACGCTTCATTTTAATGACTAGGGGAGACCTTTAATAGCTTATAATAAATGTACTGATATGTAGCAAATCCACGTCTTGCAGTGCCTCTCTTCCCTCATGCAGTACTTCTCGCTGAGCACATGAAACGGAGCCTAATGCATTACGTAATAATGACTATTGGTCTTGCTACTGATGTCGTGCTGGATTCACAGATCTGTAAATGCGCCAATAGCGAGAACAATTTAAAATGCAACCTTCGCGTCTTTGCCGTTTTAATGCATCTGTCTGCGGGCTGCACGTCCTCTCCTCCTCTGATGTCACTTCCTGTTTTATGGTCGGAAAGCCGTCCAAAAAATGGAAGACAACTCAGGTAATAAAAATCCTTGCAAAAATGCTAAGCATGAGATGCATGTGAAAGGTTTTTGGTTGGGAAATCGATAGAAAATAAAAGGTTAATAGCAACAGACATTTTATTTTTGTTAGAGCACTATGCACCCTTTTCGAAAAGTAAAGCGGTCGCAGAAAGAACAAGTTCCCATGTAATCAGTTCAAACACTGGACCCTAGCCCCATTCACTGTCTGTCTATGAAATCAACAGGGAAACTGACACCCCGTGCGCCCTGAGCGCAGTCTTGAACTGTGCTCATTATTTTGAATGCAGGGAAGGGCCCACCTGCTTCCACTGTCTCGTGCTGGATAAGGAGACAAAGGCTTGAGACTCTCTGGGTAAGATGCTCTGTTGGAACTTTTTGTGGCATTTCGGCTAAACAGATTCTGTGGTGGCCACAAAATGTGGAATAAAAAGGGCAATTTTCTGACCTCTCGTCTAATGGACAGACCAAAGTCATCTGAAAAATAAATGTAAGAGGCACAGCCCTACAGGCAGAGGCATTGTTAGGGGGCTATAGCCCTGGGTCTTCTGATTGTAGCCCCAGATAGAATATCAAAGGTTACAACCAAAAGGCTAACTAGCCCCGGGTCACAACGGTCCCGACATTAGTGTAGCCCCAGATCTTTGCCAGACCTAGCAACGCCCCTGCCTACAGGGTAATAGCACTGGTACCATTTGTTTGTAGGATAACATGGCACTTCCTCTTTTTCTCACCCAAGGACCAGGAAAAGATTTTGGATTTCCCACTCAATGAGAAATGCAAAGCTATAGAGATTACTGTGAGGTGACTTGCTTTCTTTTTCTCAAAATCTAGGACTCAAAGCCTTTGGTTTCGGAAAAGGCACAGTCATGCATTTGAAGGCTAACCAAACACAAGACCAGGCAGGATAGATTGTTCAGTGTCTAGAGTAGTAAACAGAAATCTCCAAAAGGATTCCTCTTCTTTAAGCGTATGCTTAGTAATAGAAACAAAATGGATTTCATATCTATTCAGTCCCAACCCAATTGGGTGGGCAGATGAGTCTCCTTGCACCTCAAGACTTGAGTCAGATAACTCAGGACCCTTGGACTCTGTATGGAAGGGTGGAAACTCAGACCGTCTACCACCTTACTGATCCTACTCCATTTTAGTCTCTCCAGAATGTCTAATAGAAATCCATTGCCTGGTTGTACTTGTAATAGAACAAGTTCCTTGGGTGGTGCTTCTTCAGAGGTTTTATGCCTACTAGTTTGAGATGTGCAAAAGGAGGAGCAGCTCTATGTGCATTCTTATTGGCCACCCTTTCCTACTGTTTTCTACTCAAGGAATTGTTAGACATGCACCAACATTCGATCTACCCGTTTTGGGACATACAAAAGGATCTGGGAACCCCATAGGAAATGGGATGGCTATGTAGGTTCACTACCAATACAAGCTTGCCCCTTTTGGTGTGAGTTGTTTATGAAGGTCAAGGCAGCAGGCCGCATATTTGCTTCAGCATAACATTTTATTTGTTCTATGGTTTGGAAGAGGAGTTGGTGAGAACCTCTTTGCCTTGGGTTCTCTTTACAAGGTGTCTGCTGTTCAATATGAAAAACACCCATATTGGAAACTGGGTGATAGGACTGAGGTAACCTTGGCACCCTGGTGCCACCACAGAGAATACCCCCAGGCCCCGACTCTATCACTAGCCATGGGATAGCATCTGAGGTCAGAACCCCAAGTGACCCGATGCCTTTTGGCCCCACCATCTAACAAACACCCATTTGCCCTGATCGGTTCGCTTAGTATGGAACCGGGAATGGAAAGTAAGAAGGTCGCACCCATTAGTTGGCACCTACAAAAAGGGAAAGGTAGACTATATTTCTTTAGAAGACTGGGAAAAAAGTAGTATTAGGTTCACCAGCTTGGAGTAACTGCTTTGGGATAGAAACCCCTACCCATTCATATTTGGTCAACTAATGTTGGTAAGGGGCCTCCAGCAGCCATGTGAGGAATATGGTATTTGTGCTGCTGAACCTCTGAAAATGTTTGCCTCTGAGCCCTAAGAAACTCGACAACCCGAAGAATGGCACCAGGATTCGTGAAATACTCCAAGTACAACACACATCTCCGTGCAGCAGCTACTAACTCAAGCTCGTGGTAGCAAGCCCAAAGTAGGTACAAAGCCAGGAACGCTTACCCTGGAGAAGACTGGAGAACTTAAACTAAGCAAACAGACTATGAGATGCTAAGTGAGTGAAATCAAGATGGTGGCCCCCCAATTTGAAACCTCAGGTCCCTGTTTCAGGCTCTTAAACATGGGAATCAGCTAGGGCTTTTATATTCCAGGCACATGACAGCGCTTGCTCAATATATAGCCCAAGCTGAAAAGTATCAAGATGTCAGCTAGAGTGACATGGAACATGCTATCCATATACAGAAGAGTGATCGGAGCTGATGAGTTACCAGCTTATAACATCTTAAGGACCACCATGAGTAAGGCAGGCGGATCAATCTTTGAAGAATGGAAACAAATATGCAATCTAACGTTACAGTAAATAAGTGCAAACAAAGAAGAGCTAATAAGAAATCCGAACATGGTAAAGAGAAAGCTGTGGGATCAAAATTGGTTCAAAACATCTGAACAAAGACTAAAGCACAGATGCATGGCCATTGATACCCCTAAAGCAAGAGCTAGGAATACTCTACCGAAATACCTAGAGCTTTTTCCGTGTTACAGTAAAAGGCAAACCTTCATGAAATTAAGATTGAACATATTCAAAACAAAAGAGGTTCTCAACTTGAGAAGTACAGTGGAGAAAGCCGATTCTATATGTAGATTCTGCAAAGTGAAAAATGAAACACCGAAGCACCTTGTGCTATTCTGCAGTAGCTTCAGAGATTTGAGAACTAAACATCTGGAATGGAGATTAAGAAAAAAACAAATCTTTGTGGAGAAGAATGGTGGGAAAATATGCTTGCGGGAAATGAAAGAAAACTGACTTTCGAATTAATATTCTACTTGGAGGATTTGGAAGTTAGACTGATGAAATAAATAGGCCAAAGAATCCATGAGGCAAATCACTAATAGAACATTTTCATGGAAAATGAGACCGATATGGGAACTCTTTGGAATGTGAATTTATTTTTATTTTTAATTGTTCATGGTTCATAATGGATATACTTGTTTATCTATTTTAAAAGTTATTAACTAAATGAAATTAAAAAAAAAAGATGTCAGCAGGACAGGCAGCTGGTGTGTAAAAAGCCAAATGAGTTTGGGAAGTGTGTGACAGGAGTCAAAGGCATTGTGACCTGCAAAGTATGTGGTAGTGCGGTCGGCAGGCTAGTAGTATAGAGGAAGTAAAGGCAAAAGAGGTGTGGGAGGTGCAGAGGAGAAGGAGGTGGAGAGAAGGCTGAAGGTGGACAGGGGCAAGAGAAGCTGTGAGGAGGAAAAGCCAAGCAATGTACAGGATGCCAAGAGGGAGGTCGCAAAGATAACTATGCCAGTGGGCAAGTCGAACAAAAGAAACAGGAGGGGTACTACCCAAAGTGCTAAAAAGTAGTCGAGGAGTAGAGCCAGTTCTTCTGGCATAGGAGCCGAGAGAGAGATGAGGAAAAGACACACTGGGAGGAGAACATTGCGTGTCTTTGAGAAAGTGAAAAAGAAGATCCAGCTTGGAGATGTGGAGGCCGAGAAAAAACACAAGGCAGGTGGTGAGCCACAGTTAATAAGGCCATGCCTAGGTCAATTCAGAGTGGTCGAGACCTAAGTGCTGGGGAAAGGCTGTGGCAGGGTATGCGTCTGTGACCAGCACCAGCAAGGTTACACGTGCTGATTCCCAGGCCCAAAAATATGGGAGTATATAAAGCAATATCTTCAATAAACTGGGGAAGTCTCAGTTCTTAAAAGTACTGCTCACTGAACACATTCAAAGTAACAGGGGAGCAGATTAAAACCTGGGGCCCTGGTGATTTAGGGGTTAATCAGTTGATGAGGCGCAGACAAAGGTCAAATCCCTAAACTCAATCTCAATCTCGCAGAAGAAATGGCTCCTCAGGGGAGCTATGATCAGTAAGAAAATGATTCTACGAGGCTGGAAATCTCGAGTTGCACCGCATATAGATGATTGGTTTGAGGAGATGTATAAACTTGCAGATATGGAGAATACAATTTACAAAACACTAAGGAAAATGCTGTTCTTTAACAAAATTTGGGGTACATTTTTGGATATGTACTATTTCCACTCTTATGATTTGTTGTTGGGAGAGGAGGGAGGTTTGAAAATGTTCTAAATATTTTGTGTTCTAATAATTTACTATTTATGTATAAAGATGCATTTGGGTGTTTCTGTTCTGTTATTGCTAATACTGTTCACATATTGTGTATATTTTTTTAATAGAAATAAAGAATCAACCAAAAAAAAACAAAGTTCAAATCCTGGTCCCCAATCTAGCAAGGGAACACCAGCTTGGTGTTTACCCTTCAACAACGCTGCTAAAGACAAGGACAGGCAAATTAATGCCTATGTGCTTGGCAGGGCTCCCTAATTCACAATTTCCAGGAACATCATTGGATTGCCACTGTACAAAATACACTTGTTGGCCTGGAACTGTAGGCCTCAGCACTCAGCGCTCAGTCAAGTGGGAAAGCATGGGGGTGGGGAACGAGGGCAGGCCTACTTCAGCTGAACAGTGCTTTTAAACATTCTGGTGCTGCTGGGAGTTGGAGTCCATCGACAAGTGGCTATTCTTTCTGTCTACACTATAGGATCTGAAAGAGAGGGGCAAGGATTAGGTTAAAGGGGGGAGAAGGGAAATGCAGGATTGCTTTCCCGTTTTGTTGATTTGTGCAAACTGAAAGTACTGTGAGCTCTTTGTGCCTGTGTTTCTAGGTGTTACTTGTCCGCGGCACCATGGAGTTCGTTTGTAGTGGGGAACCTCTTGTGTCTATAGTGCTAAGATGCATTGGGTGGGGGGGGTGGCTGCGTGAGTTGGTTGTAGTGGTGTTGTGTTGCTGGAAGTCTGTTGGGAGGAATCTTTGGCATGCTGCATGAAAGCAGGCTAGTTGGTATGGGTCTAGTGATTTAGAGTTTGGGAGATTGAAGGAGTTAGTGGGGGAGTTAGACTGGGACCCATTAGGAGGTTTGGACTGTTCGTTGGGTACATTTGTGCAGACTGCTGGGATCGTGCCATTGCTATCTCGGTGTGTTAAAAAGCCAGGTTTCAAGATTTTCCTAAAAGCCCAGTGATCCCCAATTGCACAAATTACCTTCGATGGAGTTGCAGAATTTCACCAATATGTTAGAGAAAGTTGATGCCCTGTATATTTTTTGGGCAAATTGAATGGTCTCTGAAAATGCATCTTTGCTGGATTTCAGTGTTTAACCTTGGTTGTTATGGCATAATCTTTCCTTGAAGGGACTCGGCTTTATGGCCTCTGTGGCAATGCAAAGTGCTTTGAAACAAAACTTTTGCTTGACTGCTGTGAACTTAGAGCTTGCATAGTGTGTTTCCTCCTGCTGAGTATAAGAAGTCTTGTTACTGTGTTTTGGATGCATTGGAGTTTCTTTGTGAAGTACTCAGGCATGCCATGTATATACTGTTTCCATATTTGATTCTAGACAGTACCAAATCAATGATGGGGAGTGTCCTGTGTGGAATGGGAGGAAGGGCCTTATCTACCCAATACAGTGTAGGTGGTACAAACATTTATCTACCAATTGTCACAGAGTGCGGATACAGACATTTTCACGGTGAGTAACTCAAGTATAATATTGGTCATACAAAAATAGCATAGGTAGAGGCGAGAACAGGAAACTACTCTAATTAGAGGTGTGGCAACTGAAAGTCAGCTTAGATTTCAGTAGGTTTACCAGTTCTACCAGGAAAATAACCTACTCATGAAAAGGAAAGCGGGTGAGGTAAGAAGGCTTAGACGTCTTCTCAAGACTGTCTCTCAACTGTAATGGAAAAAGTCTCTTACAAATATCCGTGGTTGGGCACGCCATCACCCCACTGTCCAATAGATGACCCTTGTGTTTAGGTTGAAGGTAGGGGGGCATGCCCAAGCCCTCTTCTGCTGAGTACGGGGTACAGACCCACCACAGCAAGCATGTACCGGGCTAGAAAAAGTCTGAAAGTTTCCTCCAGGGGTGCAGTGTTGCAGTTGATCATCTTCAACACAGACTCACTCTCCCAGTGTCTCGGGTCCAGCCTGGGAGTTCTCTGTCACCTGATCACCTCCCTGTTCTAGGTTCCTGGTCCCAGGGACACTCCAGTATCCTGATCAAGCCTGTTGTCATCTCCCTGACCTTTCACGAAATTGCACTCTCGGTCTTCCTCCCGCCTCCTCTGAAGTCTGGCCTGGGCCAACCTGATCTGCTGAAATAACCTGGTCTTGCTGAATGGAAGGACTACCTCTTCTCCACCCATCCACTCGGGTATCACAGCTTTGCCATGCTGTTTCTATTTCCCAGCAGTGGGACCCAAAAGTGCATATGCTGGCAAAATGTGAAAGAGGGAAACGTTATTTTTCTACGCTCACCACCACAAACCAAAACACGGACTGTTTGCACACGTGCCAAGGTATCAACAGGCCACAGTAAAACAGAAGGGGCTTGTGGCTGCACACACACATAGAGAACCACAATAACAAAATGGCTGATCAGCCATTTGAAGGCTTTGACCAGCACCCGGAGCCCAAATCAGCCCAGGTGAGTTAGCCTTAGCCAGCTAATGCCAGCCCTCCTCCCATTTACCCTCACAGGTGCAGACTGTCACTAAATGTCCAACCCCAGAGGAGGAGTTGCAGGGCTACAAAATCCCACAGCCCCATTTAAGCAGGGTGAGTGTTTTCTGAAAAGGGGGTGTTGTGCAAGAAGCAGGTGCTAGATCTGGAATGGAAGGGCAAGCACACCCCAAAGTGCATAGGCTGCAGGAGAGATTGAGGTTGCTGGATGCTGGAAAAAGAAGGCAGCCGAGAGCTGGAGGAGAGGCCCAGGGGAGTGGTGAAAGCAGCAAGCCAGTTTCACACCAGAAGCAAGTGCTGTGAGAGTAGTAGCCAAAAGGGCAACCGTTTGAAGGAGGGCATTCTAAAAAGGTGCCAAGGCGAATATCAGAAGATTGGCATGAGGTGGTAGAAAATCGGCCTCATTATAAGTTTGCCGGTCCGGTAACTGGACCGGCAAACTATGAGGTCTGCTCGCGAGTGCCTTCCCACCCGCCAGGTCTGACCTGGCGCGCTAACCGGCACCCGCGAGCAGACCTTGATGGATGCACCGGCACCGTTATTAACGGTGACGGTGCATCCAGCCTCCCCGTTCCCATTGAGCCAATAGTGCCGGTGTATCCAGCCTCCCCGTTCCCATTGAGCCCTATGGGGCACAAATGGGAATGGGGACTAATTAATACCAGCACCCAGCAATGGGGATGTACCGGGTCCACCGGGGCTGGAATGCCCCGGTACATCCCCATTGCCGAAGCATATGCACTGGAGGATTGACCCCAGCCAGCCAAAGGCCTGGGAAAAAAATAGTAGGCCATATCACATCTGTTTTAGTACCCCGCTACCCACATATATGTATATCATATTCCTACGAACGGGCGAGCCTGCCCTTTCACACTAACCAAACTCTGGACCCCAGGAACAGCGAATACGTAATGAACCCCTCTGCTGCTGGCTCCTACGTCTTACTGACTGAATTGCTCACCACACGCACTGCTTCATAATACACGGTATTGCTCATTATCACGTTCGGATCACATTTCCACATTCCGAAAACAAACGACTCCCCACCTCGACCTTTGACCCCCTCGCGCATGACATAAGCACAGACCAGAACAAACGCCTTTCTCTTTCAGGGGCTTTGCGCGTCATGCTAGCCTGAATCCGAGCAGGGATGACCTGGTTGCCAGACAGATGTCACGCCAATGGCATCCGATTGTCTCGTTTTCCTAGTGTCATTTTTAGCAGAGCATACACTTTTTGAAGGTAGTAATATCAGCCTTCGCATTACATCACGAATGTATTACTTGGAGCTTGTTTTACCAGAATGCATGGATCATGTTTCCATTATGTAAGGTACGCTCGGTGGTTCCCAAGATCAGGTTAACCCCAAGCATGCAACTCAAGTAGCGTTTGCATTGTAAACCCCCCCGACCGCCAGAGGGGCTTAATTCAAGTTCTCTCTTTCACAGGCCTCAGTTATCCTTCGCTCTCTTTGTGCCGAAGACCAAATATTCTAAACAGACGTGGCAGGCTTTTCCCTTTTTGGTCTCTGCGATTCAGAGTCAAGTGAAACGAGAAAACGCAGTAAACAAAGTTCCCCTCTCGTGTCTGCACAACACGCCCCAGCTTTCTATGCGAGAAAGGCTAGATTGGGCAAGAGAGGGAAAGACAGTAGTGGATCCAACCCGCCTCAAAATGAAAGGCCGTCCTTAAGTTTAAACATTTATGAAGCCATGCTCGCGAAGCCCTGTACAGGGCACGGAACATTTGAATTAGATAATGCTTGTATGCCGATTTGAAACTATCAAGCAATCGCTTAAAGCTGCAACTGTTTTTGTGTCTGCAAGTTCTATGCAAATAAACATGTACTAACACCAAATAATTGTAGAATGTAATAAACACTTTAGTAACCGTTTAATAAATGCTAATGAATAAACAGTCTATGAACATTTTATAGGCCATTTACTGAATGCTCAATTGACGTATTAACTGTTAAGTGTGGGCCCTATTAGCAGGTGTAGGCCCGCACTGCAAACAGAGTCACAGACTGCCCATTTATATACTGCGCGTGACTGTTTGTTGTGGGCTGCAGCCCACCATGTGCCTTGTAGGCGGGGTTACAGCCAAATCGGCAGTCAGCCCCTGAAGAATAAAGAAGGTGCCACCATATTCCTTGGGCTCCTTGCATTATTGAGATGTGTATTTATTTAGTCTCATTTATTCATATCCTCATGCGCGGATTGGACAATGGTGACGAGGATGAACACTGCCATGCATCATCTCTAACGGAGCTGGCCAGTTCATTTGTTTGAAGCAACGTGTCATCCGCAGCTACCGCGTGGACCTGAGTGAAGGCCGGGCCGACACTATTGCGCACAACACCGCTATCACGGGTGCCCCTCCCGCTTCGCCTGCAAGTCCAGTGTCAGGGCTCCACAGTGAGGCTGGTGCGGAAGAGAACGCACACGTGTGGGGACATCACATGATCGCGGGAGCGTGGTCTCGCGAGATCTCAGCATAACGAGATCTCGCGAACCCGCGCTCTGTAAGGAAACGTTCCCGCGAGTGTTGGCGAAGCGCCAGACCAAGTGGTCGACCCACAGCGCTGTTCCTGATAAGGAGCCATCAAAACGAGGCCCTGAAGAGCCTGATGACCCAGCTTCCAGGGCGTAAGTCCAAAGCCACAGAAGGCCACATGGGGGCCCTGGAAGCTTGCAGCGTGCCATCCTTGTGCACATCTAGCCCCAGTGAAGTAACTGAGAGGCCCTGAACTGAACTGTGAGTAATTCCCCTGCCTGCACGAGGACAAGTTTATGTTCACCTGTTTGTCTTGCAATAAAGACAGTTAGAACCCATTGAAGCATCCTGTCGTCCTTAAAGGCCACAACAACACATCTAATCCGTAAGCCTGAAGCAGGCCCTCAAAGAAGCCACATTTCGCACGGGTGCAGAGGATCATCAGCACACAGGCCCTGCCTGTGCTTATACGCTCGCTCCTACTGGCCCACCTGGCATGTGAAGTGCCCAATGCCGTAATAGTTTCACACTGCACCGCCACGGGGGAACTTATTTCAGCACAAATAAGCAGAACGTGCACACGACCTGGAAGGCCCCATTCTCCGCAGTCTGCACAAACACTGCTGCTAGCAGAGGAGTGACACGTGGCACATAAGCAAAGCTGAGAGTGCTCTGCCATCATGTCAGATAATGAGGGAGTTAGTAGCTCTATAAACCCACCACCAAGCTCATCCACTCAAAATCCATTACCAAGGGATGATGGGGGATATGAATTCCTGCAGCTCCAGGCTGTACAGCCATTCGACATCTCAGACACAAGTAGTTTGGCACCCCAACGGAGCAGGTGGTTTAAGGAACTTAACATCTACATTGATGCAACAGGCGTCAGAGAAGAACGCCGCCTCATAGGAATATTAATGCACTCGCTAGTCCCAATTGTAAGGGACATTGTGTTTGAAATGCCAGAGAATTTAAACGGACACATTTCAAGGCATCATTGATTCACTGAACAATTATTTTGCTACCCTGAAGAATGTAGACTATGAAAGACACATATTCCACACATCTGCACAGGATAAAAAAGAAAGCATGGAAAACGTCGTCCTGAGGTTACGCAAAAGAGCAAAATACTGCGACTTTGACTGATAATCAACAAATGAGGCCCAGAAGTCACAAGCGATCGCAGGTTGTGAGTCAGCTGAATTTAGAAAGAAATTGCTGCGGAAGAGCAGAACACTAGAATAAATTGTACAACTCACCAGAGCAGACAAAGCACTATTCATGCAGAATGAGCAACATTAAAATCACACAGGCAGCCTCAACAGCATCCCTGTGCCACGTGATATCGTCTGAACCCAATCAAGAACAGAAGAAATGTTATTGGTGCAGTTACAATTTCCCACACATTGGCCCATGCCCAGCCATAGGACACAACTGTGATACATATGGAGCTTGAGCTACATCCGGACTCTCGCTACATAACTACCTTCTCCACACATGTAGGGCTTTTTAAATGTAAACATCTCAGTTTTGGAGTATCTTCCGAGGCAGAGATCTTTCAGAATGAGATACATCAAATCATTAAACACATTCCCCAATGTTTGAACTACAGTGATGATATTTTAATTTTCGGAGCAACTCAAGAGGCCCACGATGATACGCTGAGGAGAGTGTGCATGGCCCTTCAAAGAGGCTAACCTGACCCTAAATGCAGACAAATGTGAGCTAAGCAAATCAATGCTCAAGTACTTATGGCACATCTTTTCACATAAGGGTCTGCAACCTGATCCAGACAAAGTTCAAGCGCTGGTAGAAGCACCCACACCAACATCAGCAGCTGCCATCAGATCATTCTAAGGCATGGTAAGCTGTTGTACCAGGTACATTCAGAACTTTGCCTCTGTCAGCACACTCCTACCTCTACTCATCGGCAAAGGACAGGAATTTGTGTTGTCCGCCTACTGCGAAGAGACGTTTCAAGAGATCAAAAGACGCATCGCCTGCGCCTCATGCATGGCCTACTACGACCCAGAACTAGAAACTGATCTAACAATGGACACCAGCCCTGATGGCCTTAGGGCAATCCTGGCACAAATAAAGCCGGGTGCACCACCATCCTCTGCACAACACATCCTATGCAAGCCGCAGCAAGTCCTCAATGGAGTGTGCATACTCTCAACCAGAGAAAGAGAGCCTCGCTGTAGTGTGGGCATGTGAGCACTATCATTTATTCCTGTACCGCCGGCCCTTTACCATAGTAACAGACTATCAAGCTCTCACAACCATACATGGAAAACCCACAGCTAAAATGCCACCTCGCATCGCAAGATGGGGATTTCGCTTTCAGGAATATTCATTCACCATCATACATCGACCAGGAAAAGACAGCAACCCAGCTGTTTTTCTGTCTAGGTATCCCCTACCCGCCAAAGATGAAAGACAATCTGTCAAAGCCAACCAATATCTCAATTACATTATGAGCAGTGCGCTGCCCAAATCACTCACCATACTGCAAAGTCATGGCCACTTAATGTGGGTTCATTGTCTGACTTCACAATGGTGGGGATTCCATAGTTTGCAAAAGTCATTGTGGCCATGAAGCAAGACCACGTCCTCACAACAGTAAAAGACTCTGTAACTTCTGGAAAGTGGCATAAAAGGAGCAACAATGAGACACCCCAATCAGAAACAGAGAAGAAATAACTCTGGACATTCCAACTGATAAGGCACACCCTCTCTGTTTCCCCGGAAGGATAATTGCTAAAGGAGAACAGAACTGTCATCCCTGTAAACCTACAAGATCAAGTAATCGCCATGGCACACACAGGACACTGTGGCATCGTGTCCACCAAGAGACAACTCAGTAAAAAGGTATGGTTCGCACAAATGTCACTAGGAGACTGGTAGGAGAGAGGGCATACTCCTTCGGTTTGTCCTTTCTTCTGCGGTTGGCAGATGCGGATGCAAAGTATAAAAATGATAAATCTCCCTATATTCATTCATGCAGGCCATCCGCACACTTCTCCGGGTTTATCGGTATACACCACACAGCTCCACCAGTGTATGTCTCTAACAATTGCCCTCCTCTTTTATTGTATTAAAATGTACACAGAAAGGCTTTGCCAATCATTTGCTCTGGCCTTGGCTTCATTGCTGACAGCTGCTTCGTTGTTGGGGTTGTGCGGGAGAGTGGTTCTCACAAAAGGCTCGTGTGGGCCTGGCACTTTACGGCCGCTATTGCTGCTGACAGTTGAAGCGCATCTATGAGCCTACCCAATAGGGTTGCGTGCTGCACTGGTGTGCCATCAGCACGCCGGATGCCCCTCCTCTGCCATCTTGACTGCCCAGAGTGCACTGTAAACGTCACTTAGTCCTCATCCCACACTTGCTATGCTTTATTCTGTTCTATGGAGTCTATTTGTCTCCATAACTCTTAAAGGCATCTGAATTTTACTATTGCAGCACACACCTCCTTATGGGCAGTCTGAAATATGCAGGATAGTGACAGACAGATAGGCGTGTTCGATGGGGTAGTGAGACAGATGCTGGACTTCTGGACCTCTATTAACACAGGCAGATAATGGAGTTTCAGGGAAGGACTCCGGCAGAAGAGAAAGAATTATGGGTGAGAAAGGGATGTTCAATATCCCCCACTCATGCTTTGTGGCGACAGGAGAGCGCAGGCAAGCTAGTAATCCCAACAGCATTACTGCTGGTTGCACTCACGGAACTGCACTATCCTACTGATGTGGGTAAAGATGTATTTGCTGTACACTTTGGGGAAGAGTGGTTCTGTCCAAATATGGCAGAGCATATAGCCGCATTCTTGGAAAACTGTGTTACCTGCAAACATTTTTCAGCAGGACATACCTTACGTGTAGTGGGATGAGCCATACCCGCCCAATTGGGCCTTTCCAACATCTCCACGTTGAGTATGCTGATGTAGAGGAGCAGCTAATTGCCCCTACACGAAGTGCCACCAACTGACCATCTGTATGCCGGAAGTCCAAAAATTGTGCCATGGTTGACGCCAGCAGTTGCGACCATTCCACGACGAATATTCGAGAAAAGGTATCCACTAAGAAAACCCTATCTAATGTATCCCTGAAGAGATGATAATCCGAGTGAGGAGCTCCCCGAAAGAATATGAAAATGAATGAAAGAGAAGCTGGTGACGTCACAAGAGACGAGCATGACACACTGACAAGACTGGCTTAAGAAGAGAATGTATGGACCTTATCGAATTTGATAACGAAGTAAAGAATCAAGTAAACTTTCATGTTCAAAAAGAAGATTGCATGTGTGAAGAGCACTGCAGAAAATGCAAGCCATTTAATAACTGTACAGATGCTGTAATGCAAGTAGATTAAGTAATCTTAGACGCTGGCTAGGAGTAGTGAATAGACTGCAGGCGAATCCGCCATTATATAGAAACTGGACATCGGTGTCATAACTTTAGTAAGCTTAAACCCATGAAGAGAAGAGCCAATGGCTGTGTCGCAGTAAAGAATTAGCCAAGATCATGGATGACTCTGGAAGGGCTGTCTGGCCTGGTGTCAAGGCTGAAGCAGCCAAGACTGGTTATCTATTCTTGAAGGCAGTGAACGTGAGATGCTGAATCATCCCTTTTTAAGGTGCAAAGAAAGAACACCATGCATGCCAAGTTTTATTCAAGATGGAAATAGAGGTGGGTGAGGAGTTCAAGAACAATGATAGTGCCTGCCCGTACTCCCTTATATTCCCAGAGACAAGGATATTTTGCAAGGCCAAGTTCAAAGACAATCTTCATGGCAGAAGGCATGGGTGATGAGAGATGTTGGGCTATCTGGGTGGGGAGGTACATTCAAGTCCACCTCATGGCACCTGGGGTATGAGCTTACGTGCTGCTAGTGAGCCGAATGTTCCAGACTTGCATGAGCGTGCCAACCAATTGTAGAGGACCGTATAAGAAGGGCCTTATAGTTTGAGAGCCAATGATATACTGTGTGCCCAATAGTGATGAAGATGACTTACAATAGAGGTGGGCATAAGTTGTCCACATGATAGTAGATGTCCAATCACAACCCAACTCCTCATAGAAAGTATACTTAGATGTTCCCCTTGAACGTATCACAACCCCTCATAGGTTTCTCTTATTTGCCTGCCATGTAGTCTGATGTCCCGTATGACACGTTTTTACTATATAAGTGTAATGTTTTGTATAATGCACTGAGAGCGTGTGCGATGTCTGTTGATGTCCGTTGTAACTCCATGTTTTAGCCAATTGATATTGAAACAGAAACCTTTGCTATCTTCCTGAGTTGGTTCCGTTATTTGGTGTAAGAGTTACTCTGCTTCCCATCCACTGCATGACACGCTACGCAAAGGGCCTTACGTTCATGTGGTAGCAGTGTCGGATGGTTTTGAGATGCAAACAAGTACAGCTCCAGAGTGTCAGATGATCGGGAATCCTTCGCCATTAACCCGGAAGATTGCAGGGTTTCCTGTGGAGAGCGGCCGAATAGAAATCTTGGAAGGACAACCGAGACGGTGGGCAGGTCCGCCTTTGATGAAATCCCTACCCGGTTTCCACGGGCGCTCTACAGATGGAAGGCGAAGTGATCGGTTGGAGGAGGAGACGATACCGAAGGCCTTGAGTCAGTTAACGAATGAATGGTGAGTAGACTAAGGGGAATAGCAAATTAAGGGGACAGGGTTGTTGTAATGTTTGAGTAACGGGAAATATTGTGTGAAGATAGAATAGCACCTGGAGGCCTGGCTCAAGGGAGTTTTCAAAAGGGGACGTCTCAAACTCCAGTTGGAGTAGAGTGAAATATATAACGCACTAACAGTTTTGTATAAGGTGACGTCTCAAGCCCTGTACAGGTTATTAAGAAAAAGCAAGAGGAAAAAAGGTGATCACTGGGTGTTTTTATTAATGTGTAAAGTTGACTAGTCTGTATATTGTGTATTGAGTAAAGGTGTCGATGAGCGATAAAAGTTGTGAAAGAATTGAGACGAAGTCAAGGAGCTATAAGTGACTATCTAGTGAAGTGGTTGGTACCAATTCAGAGGTAGACATAACAAATCGAGAAAATAGCAGCTTGAGCTTTGAGTGTTGATGCATACTCATATTTGTTGTTTTAAAAATATTGAAAAAGTGGTGAGAGTATTTTTATAAAGTCTGGTAAGTATTGACAGTCAATGGAGACTTGTTATAATGGGAGACACTCCTCTGATGCTCTTATGCAGGACACTGCCAAAGCACACGCCCAAGCTCAAACAGTATAGATAAAATGTTCTTGCCATGGCCACAGGGGGGATCACTGTCAAAAGCGGTATTGCAGCACACAACCACATACTTGCATGCTGCGTACACTGGGAAGAAATTAGAGAAAAGACTAGTGATCCTAGTGTTCTAGAAAATGTACTAGGAAGAAAGGGAAGACCTGACATGCTTAGTCAGTGTGAGGAGGAAGGTGTTGAGCCTTCAGCTTCCCTTACCTTTGCCTGAAGTGAAAGGTGCTAGTGCAGAAGAAATAGGGTTGTATCCTTTAAAGGAACTGAAATAGTATATCCGATATATGAACTGCCCACTTATAGCAGTGACGATAGTCCAGAGGAGAGTAAGAGAAAAGAAGAGATCCTTAAGATCATTCAAGACAAAGACGAGAAGAGTGAGCGATCGAATGTATCGACAGAAATAGAAAAGGAAATTAAGAGATGGAAAGGGAAGAAGGATAAAGCTGATAAGGTAACGCTTGTGTGGAATGAATTGATGGGAGGACAGATATTACTCAAGCTAGATGGGAAAAGCATCGAGGAAGTTAGGCAAAGAGTAGATAAAGACGAACAGGATAGAAAAGACAGGGAACGAGAATAGAGATTGAAGGAAGACGAGCATAAAAGAAAGAGCAGGGAGCGACAAGAACAGATATATCAGGAGGAGCAAGAGAAAAAGAAGAAGCGGGCAGACCAAAGAAATTCTGACAATAGGCAAAAAGCAATCGAATATAGGGATAAAAGAGAAAGAGGGAGGAAGCGCAGAAATTAAGGGACAAAAGGATACAGAGACGGAGGGAAGAAGAGGAAAAAAGGAAAGGAGTGAGAAGAGAAGAGCAAAGACGAGAGGAGGAGAGAATTAGAAGAGAGGCAAGAAGATGAAGGGAATTAGACAAAGAATTAGAATGAAGGAGGAGACAGCGGGTTCTTGATGCCAGTCTCATTTGTAAGGAACCAGTAGGGCCAAGCCCCACAATACATTGGGAAGAGTTCCTTCCGTGAAAGGGAGCAATATCAGGGGCATCTAGAATAGCATTGGAAGAAGAAAACTTTGATGCAGGTAGCATCGGAGACAGGATGGATAAGGCCCATCATGAATTAAAGGAAGGTAGCACATATGGAAGTCGAGGGAAGGGGGATCAATTCCTAGTATTTCAATCACAAAGCGAAGAAGAAAATCAGTTCAGTCTTGAACATAGAGCCTTGTCCTTAAGCAGACTGAACTTGGATAAGGGTGAAGGGGATGACAGTCACACTAGTTGGGGACTAGACAAGTCATACGAGGAAAGAGAATCCTTCCTTGGGGAAGAGGGAGGGAACGTATGCGCCCCCGAAGGAAGCCTGCAGTTAGACAAAGAAGTAAGATAGTCGGATCTGAAATGACCTAAGGACAGAACGCCAGATCCCAAAGCATGTATCCAAAGCGTCCCGAGGGCAATCATATAGTGAGAAGGGAGAATCCGCTGCATATGTGAACAGATTAAGATGGCTGCCATCAAGGAGATGGACAGGGATGGTCGTTCCTGCCATGGATAGGCTGATGATGGGAGCCGACTTCGGGTTAGGGTTTACGCAGTTTCCCTTATTGGAAAAAGGGAGAGCAAGACCACAGCATATTATATTGCCGCAGATGGACAAGGACAATTTAAGGTGCAAGCTCTGATCTTGACTTGGAGCACTGGGAAATGGATATGAGTTAGAAAAATTACCGGAGGAAACACATTGGCTATAGCGGAAATAAAGGCTCTCCTGGCCACTATTCTTGGGGAGAGAGCTCATGACATATGGAGGAGAGCAGGGTATGCAAGTGTGACAGCATAAAACACAGTGCATGGCGGAGCGCCGTTTAATAATTGCAGAGCCGATGTTTGGAGGGTTCTCAGGGTACAGTATCCCGATATATAAGATATGGGTGCAATTATGACACGTAACATGAAAGAAGATGAAGACCCCATTTCTTATACTCAGGATATTCAAGAAAAATGGCAACTTGAACCTCGTGAGCAGTGGGAAAAAACGGTGGCATTATTTTACCACATTTTATGTCAGGGGTTTGCCGGAGCCAGTACAGAGGCAAATGAAGACACAAGTGGGAATGGAAGCCAACCCGTGGGCTGAGATACAGTTGACGATAGTGCATCATTGTCAGTTGTTCCAAGAGAAAAATAAGAAAGATGAGAATAGGGAAATTGAGGAAGCCAAGTTAGTTCAGAAAAAATTTCAAAGTTTGCCATGGAAGGGGCGGTATTGACAAGCGGAGGAGGATTGGGAATGCAGGAAGCAATGGGTGCATCGCAGGCGAGTAATCAGTCCCCGATGGACCAAGGTGGATATGGGTTTATTCAACGAGGCAGAGGTATGCGCTACAGAGGAAGAGATTAATTCTAAAATAATCAAGGTGGGTTTCAGAATGCACAGATTGAGAATCAGAACACACAGGGAGGATTTAACCGGGGGGGACTAGTCAGGCAGCCTCCCCCTGTATGTTGGACTTGTGGGATGACAGGGTACACTGCACACATATGTGGGCACCAAGGGAATGTACAAAATTGACAATTCTCAAGAGGGGGCAGCTTAACCTCCACCATATAGGTCACAAACTAGGGAAGGGTTTGCCCAAGTTCAGACAGTGTATCAGACACAAGCGCCAGAAGGTGAGCAGGAACCACACCCAGAGCAAGCGCAAATGAATCCACCGCAGGGGCAGTCGCAGCAAGCCCCCATGCAAACACAACAGTATGCAAACACAGGACAAGTGCTGACACCCAGAATAGGAGGTGTCACAGTGGTAGGAGGAAATCCTATCACAGGAACGGGAATGAGCCTGTACCCACAGGAGGACAGCTCACAGGGTGACCTGATGTGTTCAGTGCTATCAGTGAATCCAGACCCCCAAGAGAAACCAAGGGTCGATGTGACGATAGGAGGCAAATCTTATTTCTTTTTTAGTAGACACTGGGGCTATTCGTTCATGTATACAAGAGGAAAAATATCCACTGTTGGGAATCGCCATGAAAGCTCAAGGGTTCTCTGGAGCTACAAGTCGAGTTCCTTTTACTGATGAATTACGAGTCTCCATAGGAGAGTGTGAAATGTCTGTTCCTTTGTTGAATTCACGGCAGACATCAGTTAACATTTTGGGAAGAGATTTGATGACAAAACTAAACATTATAAAAATGGTACCAGGAGAACAAGAGAGACTGAAGAAGGTGGGCAGACAAATATGAAGCTCAAATCGGTATATTCATTTTATTAAGATTTGTCTAAAAAAACACATAGACGCATATTGATTTAATTCATTCTAAAAAGCATTGTACTAATCATACATTCATACATTCACTCTCTAATGCAATATTTAAATAATATATTGACATGCTAAGAAATTACAAAAGCTGATCATTTCATTAAACCACTTCTTTTCCATTGTGCTGTAAATCATTCACAATGTTATTAATCACAGTTCATTCCCAATATAATATCGACTATTGGTGCCTAAGACTATTGGTGCCTAACAATATCAATCTTCTTTACAATAAAAGGCTTCCCAGTTGGTTAATAGTTTCGACTTGACAAGTTATGTGTGTCTTCATCAGGATTGGATGAACAATAGCAACGTTCTAAAAGTAAACAAACATACAATTAAAACATTGTTAAAAAACATACTGCTGTCAACCTTCTATCAGTAACTCTCTCTCACGATTTGGACCAATCATTAAACACTAGAACAAAAATTGTCTCTGAGTCCAAGTGGGTGTTCCCTTGCCCATGATCCCATCAATACTGCTCAATGCAGCCAGCTTTAATGAAACCGACCAAATCAGTCCATTTTCATATACCCATATACAGTCCCCCCAATTTCATTTAGGGCTCCAGGGTTCAGAAAGGAATATAAACTCTTCCCATATTCATAATTAATAGCACATATCCTTTTTAGTGCTAAGTGCCCTCTCCATAACACCTACCGCCCCCACTGTGATGTGCTTCAGAATTCAAATACATGTAAGAAAACATACCTGCGAACCTCATTAGGTTCGCCTAATAGCTTGTGTCCCAGTAGCTTCTGGTGTAAGTCCAGTAAGGCTGGGTTTTCACAAAAAACAAGATCTGTGACAAGAACACAGGAAGCAATGAAACTTATTAGTGCCACACAATGGAAAATGCCTATACTAATCTCTTTGTAGGAAGATATAGATGGCGAAAGTTCTATACCTAAACTGATCCGTTCCAAACACAGGTCAGAAACACTGGAGACTAGGTCACTTCTTGCTCCAGCCGAACGGGAAGAAAAATAACTCTTCTCAAGTTTTCAAAAAACCGTCTAGGAAACAAATTAAATCCTCTTAAAACTAGCGAAATGCGGCTCAGGCACGTATACTATTGCGGGCAAATCCGCCATCTCCTTAATGCGAAAAGCCTCTCACCTTCGTTATAGTAACGCTATCCAAATGGAGTAGCACTTGTCTTCCTTCTATCCCGCAGCACAGTTTGTACGCTAACGGGCGTGTACGCTGATGCGTGAATCTGTAAATCAATGAATAAACAGATCCCGTCAGCAGCAGCCCCAATAAACCGTCCGGTAAACAAACGCCTACTTCAAACCCGCTTACCTTGTTTGCAGCAGTCGGAGCCCGCAGTCTAACGCCGTGTGTCTCTGAAAGCAGAAGGACAGAGCCACGTCCATCATGGTCCCTCTTTTATTTCCAAATTTTTGACATAAACACAAAGGAAGGACTAAAAAACGACATCGTGTCCTACATGACATAGACACAAAAGGAGGACTAAAAAACGACAGTGTGTCCTACATGACATAGACACAAAAGAAGGACTAAAAAACGACATAGTGTCCTACAAGGAAAATAAAGTAAAGCAGACCCCTAGATGAGTTGGGGTCCCAAGTTAAACTGTACCGATGTTTCAAAGCAATATAGTCTTTCATGGGGAATTAAGACTCACCATAACTGCAGTGTAATAATAGTGAAAAAATGATAATGAAAAAAGGGGGGAATCAATTCCATTCTTCTCGTTGATTCAGGCCCCTCTCTAGACTATTGGTATGGTATATCCACCATTGTTCTTTTTGCGCTAGGCATGCAGCCGTATTGGCCGCATCAGTGCCCAACACTTTCTCAACTGCCCACCATTTCAAATCTTCTGGCCTATGCCTCTGTTCCAAAAAATGCATTGTTAGCGGAGCATTCTGCTGGCCCGTTCTAATCTTAGATTTGTGCTCACTTATGCATAATTTGACAGCTCTGGATGTCTTCCCAATGTAAGCCTTTTTACAAGGGCATATGATAACATATATTACGTTGGTACTGAGGCAGGTGGTATGGTGCCTCAGATCCCAGATTCTTTCATAAATCTCAATCGAGGCAATGGCCGAAGTACTGGCACAGCTCGAACAGTTGCCGCAGGGATAGTGTCCCTTAATGGGCAGCATACCCCAAGCGGCAGTGATGGTAGGTTGGCTATCTTGTGCCGTATTTCTGTCGGCTTTGGAAACCCAGTTCTTAATGTTTCTGCCTCTTTTAAATGCATAAATGGGTTTGGCCAATTTCAGCATATTGAGCTGAAGTAGATGCCAATGATTGGATATTATCTTCTTGATTTGATTATGTTGGGTGTTGAACGTGAGAGCACATACTAGTTGGTCTCCCCCCAGCTTCCTTTCTTTGATGTCCCTTTTTAAAAGGACATCTCTATGCTGGTACCTTGCACGTTTTTTCGACTGTGTAAGTAATCTTTTGGGATATCCTCTCTCTATCAGCCTTTCCTCGATAACAGAAGCTTGCTTATTAAAATCTTCTATTTTAGTGCAATTTCTCCTAGCCCTCAGAAACTGACCATAAGGGATATTTGATTTCAAAGACTGGGCATGAAAACTTTCGTGGTGCAGTATAGTATTCCTATCGGAGTCCTTTCTGTAAAGGTCCACTGCAAGTACATTTATATCCACTTTGATAAGGAGGTCTAAAAATGCGATCTCCTTATTACTCGTTTGCATAGTAAACTTCAAATTAGGATTTAAGTTGTTAATCCAAAGGAAGAACGCATTATAGTCCCCCTTAGTGCTGTCCCAGATGATAAGTATGTCATCGATGTACCTCTTATACAATTTGAGAGCTGATCTAAACGGGTTCGCATCTATCAAAATGTTGGATTCCTCGAAATCCCACATGTAAAGGGTGGCATAATTGGGAGCAAATGATGCCCCCATAGCCGTCCCCTTAATCTGCATATAATATGCATTCTTAAATCTAAAGAAGTTTCTAGTAAGAGCAATTTCCAATAATTCAACCAGGAACTCACTAGGGACAGCGATAATATCGGTCCTAGATTGTAAAAACCTATTCATAATCCCCAATGAGTCCCCCTGGGGGATGTTAGAGTATAGCGACTCCACGTCTAAGGTAATAAGCATATCGTGGTCGCTATCGAAAGGAAAAGCCTCCACAATTCTAATGACATCAGTAGAGTCAGATAGATAGGTAGGAGTGTTTTTCGCCAAAGGTTTCAAAAAGTGGTCCAGATATTGTCCCACGGGTTCAAGGATAGACCCACTGAGGGAAACAATAGGTCTCCCAGGTGGTGCAGCCATGCTCTTATGAATTTTGGGCAGCATATAGATCAAGGGAGTCCTTGTGTTCTTAGGGACAAGGAAATTAAATTCCTTCTGAGTGATCATTTCCCTTTCTAAAGCATCCTTGACCAAACTTTCTATTTCTTTCAATATCCTTTGCGAGGGGTCTCCCTGCAGTTTGACATAGACCTCTCGATTGTTCAATTGTCTCATGACCTCACAGTCATATTTGACAGCATCCCACACTACAACTCCACCTCCTTTATCAGCTTTCTTGATGACAATCGATCTATCTGATTGTAAATTCTTTAAACCTACCCAATCATCTTTGGTGAAATTAAAGCATTTGGTATCTCGTCTCTTTTTCTCTTTATTATCATAGAGAGCATTAAAGTCTCGAAGTACTGCCTTTTCAAATATGGCAGTTTCTTTAGAAATCATATTAAGGGAAGGAGTAAAGGTAGAAGGAGGTTTAAAAGGAGTATTGGCCATCCTTTCAATCGATTCATGAGGGGAATCTTCAAAGAAATCTTTGAGTCTAATTTTGCGAAAGAAACTCCTCAACTCTGTTTCCACATCCATTTTACTAGGGTCCTTCATCGGAATGAAGGAAAACCCTTTTTCTAATATGGATATTTCTTTGGTGGTCAAAATTTTATCAGACAGATTATATACAGCTGAAGGGGAACTTACCTTCTGTATGCTCGCCTTCTTGTTTCGAACATATTTCCTAAAGGCGGTGGGCCTGTTTGGGGTGGAGGAAAAGGGAGTTCTTGCGATGGATATGGTTGCAAGGGCCCTGGGGGAACAAACCCTTGTGGATAGAAATAGGGGGGATATTGAAAAAACATGTTTTGTCTCCCTCTTCTACCTCCTCTTTGAAACCCTCTGTTTCTTTGCCTTTGTTGATTTCCTCTCCTCCCTCTTTGGTAACCATCACCTTCATCTGAAGAAGTGTCTGAAAAAGTAACCTTTTTTTGAATCGGTGTTCCTAAGGTGTTATCTGGATCTCGCCAATTCGATGGGCCTTGGTAATCCGCATGTAAATACGGATATGCCGTCTCCTTAGAGAAATTTTTCACATCCTTGATCAATTTCTCCATCTTCTTAGAGGTGGTCATTTTAATGAAATCTATCACTTGATTCTCAATTAATTCCATCTTTTCTTTAATGTTTACAATAGTAGAGTCCGCCTTAAATGCCATTTCGGCTTTCTGGATCTCTTCCCCAACTGCCATGCTCTTTTTCAAGGCTGTATTTATAGTAAGCAACATCCAGTCCCTACTGCACTTGGTTCCTATCCCGGAAAACGCATTTTTATATTCAATATCGTCCACAAATAGACAAGGCTCGTTGCGAACGAGTAATCCTGTTGGAATAATATTCTTCTTTAAGTACTCTGTTAGAAGGTGACTGTGCATTTCTGTTCTAAATTTCTTTTTCTTCAATCGTAATATACTATCGCTAGTTATATTAAAATAATCTCCAGTCACATTATCCAACTGTAATTTGTCAAAAAATGAAGGGATCTTAATGGCCTCCATGTTGGCTGCTGTAATTTCTTCTGCTATTAAGATGTCCCAGAGTTTTAGCCACCATAGGGTCATTAGGGGGCCCTCTGTAGATTTCCAGGTGCGCGCCACTGTGATCTTAGCGGCGAGGAGAAGCTGTGTCAGGAGGGCCGCCTTCCTGCCAGATTTCAGGTAAATACTTCGGATTGGGACTACCAGTAGGATAGGTTCTGGCTCCAGTGGTATCGTCACCTGGGTAATGTCTGCTATCGTAGCTGTGCATTGGGACCAGAACTCCTTTATCACTGGGCATGACCACCACATGTGCATATAGGATCCCGGGAGGTAACAGCGGCGCCAGCATAGGGGGGTCTAGAGCCTGGCTAAAGTGGTGTAGTCGGAGCGGCGGGTAATACCATTGCAGTAGTAGTTTATGTGCGCACTCACGTTTGGTAATACAGAAGGAGGATGAGTGTGTCCTCGACCAAATGTCTACCCAGGTCTGGTCCTCTATCGGGTGCCCCAGGTCCGCCTCCCACTCTGCCATAAAGGAGGCCCTGGCGGTAAGGAAGTCTACCTATAACAACCTATAGAGGGCTGACATTCTCCCCCGAGATGGTGGGTCTGTGATTGTGAGATTGAGATGGCTAAGGGCTCGAGTAGCCGCCACGCGGGTCAAAGGGTGGGAACACCAGTGTCTTAATTGCGCATAGGAGAACCTGTCGGTTTCCACCAATCGGAAAGCACTCTTGCATTGCTCGAAGGTGCACGGTTGGTCCTCCTCAAAGAGCTGACCCAAGCAGCCAAGACCACCTGCTATCCAGTTCCTAAAATTCGGAGGGCAAGATCTTGGTGTATAGGCCGGGTTGTGAAAGACTGGGGCAGAAGGGCTCAGACCTTTCGGGATGCCTTTACATTTACGAGCCCAGTCCCACTCTCTTAAGGTGTGCTGAATAGAGGACAAGATACCTGGCCCCGTCCGGCGCAGAAAGGCCGGGAGATGTGGCAGGAAGCGTAGGGGGAGGGGCAGGCGGGACTGTTCAATCGCCACCCATTTCAGGCGTTCCGAGGCGATGGCCCAGGCCTGTGTGTGGGCTATCTGTGCAGCCGCCTGGTATTTCTAGAGGTCGGGAACTCCTAAGCACCCTAGCCTGGGGTTGCTCATCATGGTCCTCTGGGGGATCCGTGACTTTTTAACCTCCCAGATGAAGCAGAATATTTTCCTATGCAGGCGCTGGAGCGGGGGCAGTGGAATTGTAATGGGGAGGAAAGTGCATGCATAGAGGAATCGTGGGAGGAGATTCATTTTACACGCTGTGATATGACCTAGGGGTGAGATCTCTTGCGAGAGCCATCGGTCGAGGTCCCTCTCTAAGTCCTTCAAGAGTGAGGGAAAGTTTGCCTGGTAGATGTCCTCCGGGCGGGCTGAGATCTGGACGCCCAGGTAGGGAATAGATTTTTCGCTCAGTTGGATCAAGCTTTGGGAGCTGAAGGACTCCCGGGGCCCCCAGTTCCAGTCCAATCACCAATGCTGCTGATTTCCCAAAGTTGATGGTAAACCCAGATACCCTCCCAAACCTATGGATCTCTGCCAGGGCAGTCTCTAGTGAGGCAGAAGTATCCGTTATGGATAGCAACACATCATCTGCATAAAGAGCGATCTTGTGTTGGGAGGGGCCCACTTGGGGACCTTTGACAAAAGGGTTAAGACAGATTCTCTGGAAGAGGGGTTCCATGACAAGGGCGAATAGTAGGGGAGAGAGGGGGCAACCCTGTCTGGTTCCACAGGTCAGTGGGATTGGATCGGATAAGAGGCCATTGACTCTAAGTAGGGTTTTCGGGGCTTGGTAGTTGGCTAATATCATCCTTTTCAGGGTGGGCCCGAATTGAAAGGACTCGAGGCTGAGTCGCAGGTATTCCCAGAATACTTTGTCGAATGCCTTGGTTGTATGTAGGGCTAACAAGGTCAACTTCTGCAAATCTTGATTTGCGACGTCTATCAAGTTGAGGACCCTGGGAATGTTATCTGCAGTTGATCTGTGCAATATTAATCCCGTCTGATCCGGATCTACAATTTCAGGGAGGACTTCCGCTTATTGGCATGCTAGGACCTTCGAATATATGTTGGCATCAAGATTTAATAACGAAATGGGCCTATATGAGGTGTTATCCCTGGGGTCTTTACCTGGTTTGAGGGGGGAGTACTGTGATCGATTCCTGCATCGAGGGGGTGATGGTTCCCGTGACAGTAAAAGAATTAAAAAGAATTGTCAAGGGAGCCAGCAGTTGGGGGCGAAAGACTTTGTAGAATCGAATCGTGTATCCGTCTGGCACTGAGGCCCTGGGTTTAAAACTCTTGATGGCTGCGTCGACACTAGTAATCGGAGCTTCTAAGTTCTCTTTCATTGCATCCAAGAGGCGAGGGAGGGCCACGCCCCACAATAGCTTTTTTGTTCCTCAAGCGACCGCGGGGATGCTGACATGGTGTCTGTGAGGTGGGCAGCTGCAAGTTGTAGCTTGTCTCGATCTGCAAATTGGATTCTGCCTTGGGGGTCGCGTAGGCCCTGGATGGTATTTCGCCTCTTAGCATTGGTAAGTTTCTCTTCCAGGAATTTATTTGCTTTATTACTTTTGGCGTAGTAGCCTTGCTTTGTTTTAGCTAGCAGCTGGGCGATATCCTCAGTGTAGGGAGCCTCAAGTCTCTTCCTAGTTGCCTGTAAAACACAATGAGATCTCGGGGTCCAGCCTCTGGCCTTACAGACTGCCTCTGCCTCGTGGACCTCATCTTGCAGAGCTTGGCGGGCCTGCCGCCTGCGTTTGTGGAAGGCAGCTCCCTGGGCAATTAGCGCTCCTCTTATCACAGCTTTCATTGCATCCCAGGTATTAGCTGGGGAGGTATCCTCATTTTGATATTTTTGGGAAAAAGCTCTTGATTGACTTTGCTATGGAATCTCTCAGCAGCATGTCTCCCAGAATAGGGTTGTATAGTATCCATCTACGTCCTGGGGGAGGGTCAGGATCGTGGGCCCGAAGTATCAAAGTGACTGGAGCATGATCAGAGAGCACCCTAGGGCCAATGGTTACTTCGTCCGTGAAGGCCAAGACCTGGGGGGAAGCCAGCAAGAGGTTGATTCGGGAATAAGTTCTGTGGACGTATGAGTAGAAAGAGTAGTCACACTCCTCGGAGTGAGGCACCCTCCACATATCCACCACATCGAGGGTCCTGAACAGTTGGAGCAGGCTCGCTGCCAACTTGAAGTCTTTGCGAGCGGGAGGATGCGATTTGTCTTTGAGCGTGTCCGGGACACCATTAAAATCTCCCCCAATAATAGTTTCACCTTCAATGAATTGTGGAAGGGCTTCCTCTAGGGCTGCATAGAACTCTTCTTGGTTGTTGTTCGGGGCATAGATCAAGATGAGGGAGTAGAGCTGACCATAAATCCGGCATTTGACCGTTACGGTCCGGCCCTCGGGGCAGAGCAGTGTGTCCAAGATTTGCGGTCTGAGGTCCTTTGCAAAGAGAACTGTAGTGCCCCCTTTCTTGGTACCATTGGAGGCTAGGAACTGCAATGGGAAGAATCTATTGCGGAGCTGGGTGAAGTCCGCTGGGATCAAGTGCGTTTCCTGGAGGAAGACTACTGCAGCTTCCTCATTCTGCAAGCGTCGGAGTGTGGATTCCCTTTTGGGAGGGGAGTTCAAACCTCTAATGTTTACAGTAAGGAACTTCAGTTTTTGATGCGGGGGAGGTTACACCCGGGCTTCCGCAGGCTTCGGGACAGGGCTAGGGAGGGGGGTTCAGATGTCATCCGGAGGCTTAGTGAAGATGTGCCCATCATGCAGCTGGATTTTTAACCCCCTCATGTGGTGGTTCGGGAGGCCAATTTTTTTAGGTTGGCGGCTCCCTTGGCCAACAGGGCCATATCCGCTCTTCTAGCCAACAGGGCTAGGGTGGTAAGAAGGAACTGGGTACGCCTCCAAGGGGAATTAGATGCTATACACCTTGGAGGAGGGCATGGACCGCTAAGGGCCCGCAGCATCGTAGTTGTCGCTTCCAATTCCACTGTCACTCATCTCGGGAGCGAGTCGCAGCAGCTTCACTTCACATTCTGTAGCCTCTGCACTTTCAACCAGGCCGGGTGCTTTTGCTTAGGGGGAGACCTGTTTGACTCCTGCGGAGGGTGATGTGGACTATGTGAGAGGGTGACTTCTCAAGAGCATCCGGGTGTAGTATCGTTGCGGCGTCTTCTAGATGGCTAACCCTGCGTTGGGTTCCCTGGTAAGAAAACTGTAGAGCTGTGGGGAATAGCCACCGGTAGCGGACCTGATGATCCTGTAGAAACAGGGTTAAGGGCCGCAGAGTTCTTCTCTTCTGCAATGTTACTAGGGAGAGGTCCTGATAAATCTGGTGCGGAGCACCTTGGAAGGTTAACTCATCTCAAGAGCAGCCTATGGCCGAGATGGCCTCCTTGGTGGTATAGAAGTGGACCCTCGTTATCACATCGAGGGGGAGTCTGATTCCACCCCTCGTCTTGGGCGCAGCCTGTGGGTGTGGTCTAATAGGAATTGGGCTTTATCCATGTGCAGAAGCAGGGATTGAAAGAAATCGCCCACATATTCGGCTAGATCTTTGACCAGTACTGTAGAGGGGACCCCACGGATCCGAAGGTTGTTCCGGCCGGCTCTATTTTCGAGGTCCTCCTGTTTAAACTCCAACACCTCACTCCTGTCCTGCAGGCCCTGGATCGAGCATTGCATTTCCAACAACTTCGCGGTGTGTCCCTGGGTTAGATCTTCAACCTCTCCAAGCCTCTGTTCCGCCTCCATGACTCTCTGATCCGTTCGCTCCAGCTTCGTAGTGAGCTCCGCCATGCAGGATCTAAACTCTGCTTTGATGTCTAGCATGAAGGACTGAATGTCTTCTTTAGTTGCTAGTCTTCCCTGCTCTTCCGAGGTCTTCTGTGGCATGAGTTTGGGGTTGTCCGATTTTTCGCCTTTGTCTGCCGTGAGCAACATGGTGGAAATGTCTGAGGTTTTGGACTGTTTGAGGTTTTTAGCCATAGCTCTCGGTCACCTTGGTGTTTGATCCTTCAGGCTTCAAGATCTCAGGAGGCTTGGTTGACGGCTACTGGGTCATCCACAGGGTGTCTCCCCCTACTGCTGGCCCATAGGGGATAGAGCAATTACTTCCTCTTTAGGAGGGCAAGTGCTGGGCTCAGGATTACCCAAGGGAGAGAGGGGAGTGGGCCGGGGCACCCAAGGAATCAGCAGGTGAGGGAATCACCACAAGAGCTGGTTGTAAAAGGCTGGTCCCCAGCAGACAGCCGCCAGGGTCAGGCGAGGCTGTGGATTGTGCCGGGGAGCTCTTGCTGTGGGTGGCCACTTCGGGGATTCTGGGGCCAGGGCCGAGACATGACGGTCCACCCAGGTATGGCAAGTTGCTCTGGGTTCGCTTCCTGTTCAATTGAGGCTCAGCGTCTCTTTTTTTATTTTATTGTCCAAAGTGCGAGCACAGTTGGGAGGGGGCTGTGTGGCCCTTCTTCCTTTATGACCTCTCTCCTACCTCCCAGGCCCCAAGGACCTGGGCCTCTGGGAGGGTAGGAAGCTGGATTAAGGCCTGCCGGTCCGAGTGAGCAGGGCGCTCCTTTTACTGGGCCACCACGTACCTCTCACCCCTGGATGGGTTGCAGTGCCGTCTGGTCACTGGGGCCTCATTTCACATCCCGTGATGTGTGGTCATGCCCCTAGGCCGCTTCCTCTGGGTGCAGAGATCCGGGGAGCCCAGGCAGACCCCGGTCGGGTGCCCGAGTGCTCCGGGGGTGCTGTCTCTCGACCGCTGGTGTCTTGCTTCTCGGAGCATGAGGGGAGTCCAGGCCCGGTTGCGATTTATTCCCTCCAGCTGAGCCTCACTCCTCGCAGCGTTGGATTACGCTGCACTTGTCCTCCGTGGGTGGTGCCACTCTGGTCCGGGGGCACCCACGCCGAGCCGGCTAGGAGTTCACTGCTGTACTACGCCGCGGGCTCTGGAGCCGTTGAGTCTGCGGTGTCTACGTGTTCTGCTCCTCGGTTTTTCTCCCTCCACAGGGGTTTGGGGGCCGCTCGGCTCTGGGGTCGCCTCAGGGGTCGCCTCAGGTTAGGAGTTCCGCACGCTCGGTCGCAAGCTCGCAATCATCCCTCAGAGTGCTTCACCGACCTCTTCCGCCCAGCTACTCACTGGGTCTCCCTGCCAGCCATCTTGGAATGATACGGCAGGCAGGGGGGGCTCAGTTTGTCGGCTTCGTTCTCGGGAATCAGGGCACCTCAGGAGCCCATTCTGCTTCTGGAGGACCCTCTGTGCCTTCCTATAGCTGCCGCTGTGGAGGTGACTTCAGATGGACAGCGGAAAGCTATTGTTTTTAGTGAATGCCGTGGGTCCTGAATGGAGGCCATCAGAGGAGCTGGCACATAGCTGGCGCTCCTGGCCACGCCCCAGGAAAACACTATTTAAATTTCAGATAATGTATACTGGCGTTCAAAGGGGAAGTGGCTCTGCGAGGCGTTCCAGTGGAGCCATAGGTTTTCCTTTATGGTGTGAGCATTCTGTTGACATGGCTACCTGGCGTAGTGGGAAAAGTTGCGAGGATGCCTGATGAGTTTCTGTTTAGACCACAGATACCTATGGACAAAGAGGGAGGACAGACTATCCCTATAGAATTGGAAGCAGCCATACCACGAAGGGAAATGGAGATGCTCGAAGGAATGGACGAATAGGGTAGACCATGGAGGATAGTAATGGCTCTCGAAGAAGGGTACAGATTGACTGATATAACTGATGATGACATGTTCAGGGAAGACCGAAAAGATGATGAAGTGGTGTTTTTTATGAGCATCACATACAGGAAAAGAATAGAGAAGAGGGAAGTCCACAGCGAATGGCGATAATGCAGCAGCATCCAGCCTTTTTCTGGAAGACTTGGAGAAGGTGCCCAGTGTCCTTTGGACTACTTGCCCTTATGAAGTAGGGTTGTTAAAGGTGATGGGAGAAGTCAAAATAGAGCTGAAACCAGGAGCGATTTTTACCCTCGAGCAAGACAGTACCCCATGTCCCGAGAGGCTGATGAGAGTATATTTAAGACCATTTCAGTACTGATGAAACAAGGTATTCTGGTGCCATCGAAATCATTGTGTAATATTGTGGTATATCCTATCAAAAAATTGAAAGGAGGGTTGTGGAGATTTATACAAGATATGAGACCGATTAACCAGATTATAGATGCAGACTTTCCTTTAGTTCCTAATCCAGCAATGATACTATGTAGTATCCCAGTGGAAGCTCGATATTTTACGGTGATCGATTTGAAGAATGCATTTTTCTCGATCCCATTGCACAAAGATTCACAAGACTTGACTTCCTTTACGTTCTGCCAAACTCAACTAAAACATACTCATTTGCCCCAGGGGTAGTGTGAGTCTCCTTCGATCTTTAACAGAGTCCTACAAATGGACTTAGGTAATATTGATCTTTAGAGTGAGGTGATACAGTACGTAGATGACATTTTAATTTGTAGCGTCACAAAAGATGAGTGCAGACAAGACTGGATTCAGTTGATGACTACCTTAGCAGACAATGGATACAAGGTAGACGAGGAGAAACTACAAATGTGTCAAGAAGAGGTGTTATACATAGGGCGGTTGATTTCACATGAAGGAAAGCAGGTGGCACCTGAAAGGGCTGAGGCGATTATGAAAACTGCAAAGCCAGATACAGTGAAACAAATGTAACAGTTTTGGGGCTATGCAACTATGCTCAAGCCTGGGTGTTTGATTACAGTTCGTACATGAGACCTCTTTTGCAAGCTTTAAAGAAAGTGCAAGTGAACAAAGTAAAAATAGAATGGCCTAAGGAAATGGAGGAAGGGTTTGAGGAGTTGAAAAAAGCAATTTGTACATCCCCTATTTTGGGAATCCCCAATTATGCTGAGGAGTTTTATTTATTTTTTAACACAAATGGGACAGTCATTACAGCAGAACTACATTGGGGTACAAGCCTCTAGTGTATTACAGTGGGATTTTAGACCCAGTTATGAAAGGACCCTTTCCTTGCAAACATTCATTGGAAGCTGCCACGTCCACAATTGTGAAGTCTACAAGTATTGGCATTGGCTGCTCTATGACTCTTTTCGTGGAACATACTATTTTTGCCATTTTAGAGAAACCCAAAGGCATATTGACATCCCAAAGAGCCCCAGCCTATGAAGTAATGATTTAGAAACCAGCGATTAAAATTGGCAGATGTAAAAGAGTGAATCCTGCCACTTTTATAGCTGAGCCAATATTAGAAGGCCATCAGGTTCATGACTGTGCTAATTAAGTTGAATTATATGATGATATACCCTGTGTGAAGGAAAATGCTTTGTCAGGAGCAGACATTCTCTTTATTGATAGTTCTTGGAAACTTTATCAGACTAGTGGGGAAAGGAATTCTGGCGTAGCTGTAGTGAAGCATAGATTCAATGGGAAATTTGAAGTTGTAGCAAGTGCCAGGCTACATCTCACTTTTCACCACAAGCAGCAGAATTGGTAGCACTTATTGTCGTGCTCAAGAAACATGAAGGGCAGGAAGTGCCGGAGTACAGTGACTCTGCCTATGTGACGTCAACCGTACACGCAGGGCTAGCATGTTGGAAAAGGAGAGGCTACCTCCATGCGGATGGCACTCCAGTGCAACATGCATCCTTCTTGGACAGGCTCATTAAGGCACTACAACTCCCAGTAGCCATAGCGGTCATTTAGTGTGCAGCTCATACTAAGTAAACAGATTTTATCTCTTGCAGGAACGAAGACGCAGAAGTAGAAGCCAAGAGGGTTGCATATTCTCCAGATATTTCAAGTTTTGATGCTCTGAGCATTAAAGAGAAAGTTGTCACAGCTATGTTGATGCAACAAGGGTTTAATAAATGATTGATTACCCAACTAATGGAGATTCAAGGAAGTGCACCGCAGGAAGAGCAGGAATTATGGAAATGAAGGGGGTGCTCTTTATCCCCCACAGAAGCATTATGGCAACAGGATAGCACTGGAAAGTCGGTGCTGCCAGTAGCGTTATTAAAAGTCACGCTTGAGCAGCTGCATTACCCCATGCATGTAACAAGGGAGAGTCTTGCGGCAACAATTGTAGAAGACTGGTTTATTCCGAATTTATTGGAGCATATTGCACTATTTATAGTGAATTGCATCGTGTGTGAAAGGTTTACTGCTGGGCATACACTGAGAACAATTAGAGGGGTGATACCTCGACCGAATGGTCCATTTGAGCATTTACATATTGACTATGTCGATATGCTTCAGGTGTGTAATGGATATAGGTATCTGATCGTAGTGGTATGTCCCTTCTCTAGGTGGATCGAGACAGGACCGTGTACACACCCTGATGCCACTTGCGCAGCTAAGTTTTTAGTACGTGAAGTCTTCCCAAGATGGTGTGTGTGTGAAGTGCTGAGATCTGATAATGGGCCAAATTTTGTAAATCAGGTGTTTGAACAGGTAGGACCTTTATTGAATATTAAGCACAAGTTTTCTTCTGCTTATCACCTGCAAGCAAACGGAATATGTGAGAGACTCAATGGCCTCCTGAAAGAAAGAATTGACAAGATTTAATTGACATTGAAGAAGGGATGGCTGTATTGCCTACCCTTAACTTTATATGCCTTTCGGAAACAGCCTGGTTCAGACCATCATCTCACCCCTCACGAGCTAGTGACAGGGAAGTGAATGAGAACACTCCTTACACATCTGCCTAGCGGTAGAAGTGATGCCCAGAGCGTAGCTAAAACTTTAGGTGATAAATTAAAAGAATATTTGACATGTATGACCTCTAGCATCTCTCTAATTTCAGATCAACTCAGGCATCAGGAGGGTCGGTCTCAGAACACAGATGAAGACAATTCAGCAACCGGATCACTCGAACCTTTATCGGCACCCAGGTTGTTTGTTGGTGATTCTATCCTAATGAAGAATTGCACCAGAAAGTGGTAGCAGCCACGTTTTCATGGCCCCATTTGATTTGAAAATATAACCCCCGCCCCTCAGCAGTAAAAGTCCAAGGCAGGCGAGCTTGGCTTCACTTAAGTGATGTGAAGGCATGTAAAGGTGAGACCTACCCTCCCACCGTTGCCGATCCAGACGCAAGACAAGAAGAAAAGTTTCAGCGCATGCAGACTCAAACGATGACAAAGCAGAAGGACGATAAGGTGACCAACTGCTAATGCAGATTTTGCATTTGGACTGACATACGAACTGAGATTCCTTATAGATATTATACCAGGAGGGCAAACCTTTGCTGAGAATTTCAGGAATTTCTTGAAAAATTAACTTTAGAATAACATTGACGTATCAAAGTTATGCCCAAAACGTCAGTTCTTGATCAAAAATTGGATACAAGCTCAATATCCAGATTCATTTCTCACTGAATACCTGTTTCATCCAACACATGGTTCTCACTGACAGTGATGTGCATAGGCTTGTGCTTGCTGTTTTTGTATTGATCCTTCAAGCTTATCCTGCTCTTGTCAGAAGAGACGTTGATATTCACACTTTTTTACAGGATCCTAAGAATTGCCCTGTGATTAGAAGGCTCCTTATCACAATTATAGAACATATACTGCAATTGCATGAGTAAAAGAATCTTTTTATGATTATATTAGAAATGAGGAATGGTGAAGATAACATGATTTTAGGGAATGAACAAACAGGGCCATTACCAGGATGGCGAGAGAGATGGATGTTGATGGTCTTGTGCGTAATATATGCCTGTACAATTACTCTTTTTGTCTTTCTGTTTCTCCTGATTTACACTCTCCATCATATTGGTCCTGATAAGGCAGATGTCCCTTTGGTTCTTCCCACTATGAAAACTGCTTTTGATTAACTTTGTGGTCAGTACACAAACCTTGCATATGGGAGATATAGGAGAAATGCAGAGGAAGATATTGAGGGGATAAACACATAGATAATGCTGCACACTTGGGTAATAACTTGTGGTATCAGCACATGAGAAAGGTGGGATAGGGAACATCTAAGGAGAGTTGCTATGTCTGTGCTCTCATACCCTATGCCATGAATACAGTGCAAACTTTCATTTCAGGGGAAGTCCCAGAATACAATGCCAGATGCCTCGTTCACCTTGCAGCATGCATGATTAGAGGACAATTTCAGGGAAGTGGGGCCACTTTGTGATGGAAATCGAAATGGTTGTTTCCATTCCAGGATGACTATATCAAGACATCACAGACGGAAAAGCAACCAGGATGGGAGAGCAAGATGCGTGTGTATCCTACAAATGGACAGGAAGAGGTAGTTGTAAAAGACATGAAGAGGATGGAATGCCCAGATATAACAGAAATTGCTGGATCGCCTGGATGTTGGGAGCGAACTCAAGTCTTAGTCTATGGACAAGTGAAATCCAAGAAGGGATGGGAAGGAGGACTGATGTCCTGTGCAGCGAATCTACTGAAGCCAGAACATGTGCAAGAGGTAAAGAGAGTAAACAATGGGTCTTTGAAGTCATGGGCCAAACATGCCAAACTTCTGACGTGGATCAAAGATTAATCGGGTCCAATGATTGTGGTTCGATTGGCAAATGCAATGTGTTTCTGAAGAGAAGGAAGGAAACATGTGGAAGATAACATAGGCTGCAAGACGGCAGTTGATGTTACCAGAATGGGAGCATGGACAGCCTTCCTGATGGATCGATATTGGGCTTGTGGGCCCAGGGCCTACATGAAGTTGCCCAAGGAGTTGGGAGGGACATGTTCCTTTGTGCTCATCCATGTTCCAGTGTTAGTAATTCCTCAGAGTGACTGAACATTGGAGAATTTCCAAAGGTAGATGCCCATTTGAGAAGGAGAAGATTGCTTGAATTTCTCAATCGAACCATAGGGAGAACTACTTCTCAGCTAAGTCAATAGACACATGTGAAGCCATTCCTTATGAGCATAGGCTGTTCAGAAAGACTGCCTCAATCTTCACGACTATCTTCATGCCTGGGATCCAGACGATGGCCAATTCTAAATGGTTGCAAATTACCAGATGGGAGCTTTTGCAATCCCCACCATCATAAAGGGATTCAATGCTATCAAGGAAGAATTAAGGGCCATACGATTGATGACCATGGAGAACAGATATGTCCTTGACATGATCACTGCAATGGAAGGAGGAGTTTGCACCAAAATCAGGCCATCATGTTGCACATTCATACCTTCTCACGATGACGAGAATCTTGACAGAGGTCATAACGCTGCTAACGGGCCTGCATAACAAGATGGAAGACGAGACAGAGGACATTGCAGATGAAAGTTGGTTTGCATCTATCTTCTCATGGATTCCACATTGGATGGCAAACATTTTCAAATTTCATGGAGCATTATTTGTGATGGTGATGTTTGGATTCTGTGTGATAAGGATAATAATCACACAATGCAAGAAGACAGCAAAGAAAGCAGTAGGGATGAAGATCATGATCGATGTTGAATCAGTGTTTGGACCCAAGGAATTGACCGATGATGATGTCAGAAAATATATAGAGCCCTGAAGAGCCGAAGTTCCTACATCTGAAGAATCACAAGAAGTTTGTGGCATAATGGGTCTATTGTAATCTGATTGGACAGTGTAGCTACATGACCTGGAGTGTTGATGAAAATGTTACACCAGCCGGTTCCATGAAGGGAGTTATGAAGATCTGGACTCCAAAAAAGCACTTCTTCAAGAGGAGGTATCAGAATGTGTAGACCGGTGAAGGTGTGGTTGATGACTCGGCCAGAGGGGGGAGTGTAGAAGAGCAGCTAATTGCCTCTACAGGAAGTCCCACCGCCCAACCATCTGTATGCTGGAAGCCCGAAATTGTGCCATGCTTGACGCCAGCAGTTCCAACCATTCCACAACGAATATTAGATAAAAGGTATCCACTAAGAAAACCCTATCTAATGTATCCCCGAAGAGATGACAATCTGAGGGAGGAGCTCCCCAGAGGAATATGAAAATGAATTAAAGAGAAACTGGTGACATCACAAGAGACAAGCGTGACGCACAGAGAAGACTAGCTGAAGAAGAGAATGTATGGACCTTATAGAATTTTATAACAAAGTAAAGAATCAAGTAAACTTTTATATGCGAAAAGAAGATTGCTGTCATGCGCAGAAGGAAGGTCAGGCACACCGCCTTACATAACACTCATCCCCCGGGGACTCCCTGACACATAACACAGCTAGACTCCCCAAGTCACAGTCAGCCCTTCACATGGTCACGCTACCTGTGGTGCAAGGGAAGCGTCACCAGCTTCAAGGCTCTATCAGAGGGCGATATTATTTGTTCCCTCGTTTCCAGTGGCAACTGCCATGGAGATTGCGAGCGGGCTGGAACAGGAGCAGTCGGCGGCAACCACTTCCCGGTTCCGGGTCGAATTCCCGGTCACGTGCACTGAACCCCGCTCACGTGATCAGGAGTCGGCAGGGATAAAAGCGGCGTACTTTGAACCACTCGCGGCTTCACAGCTGTTTCACGACACTGTTTGGCGTTTTCGATTCACGTTGGATTCATTTGGAAACAGACCTCAAGCCTACGGATTACAGACTGGTTATTCTTGCTCCTTGGATTAGTGGTTTTGGTTTCTGCTCAGATTTACTGACTTTTTGGATTTTGGCTAACGTTTAACGGATTGTTTGGATTACCCTTCTCTGCTTTGTCAAGTGTTCTACGGTCTTCAGGGTTCCTTGAACTGCTACGGTGCCTTAAGCACGAGTACCAGAGTGTTACAAATACATCCAAGAATCATCAGGTGTGTAGCCAGCGCTGAGTTTCTGGCGCCTGGCTTTAAGGATTGCTGACGCTCCCCTGCACCACAGCCTCAGAGTTCCTGGCAGTTGTAAATCACCCTTGGGTAAGCCCTTTTTCAATAACAGTTACATTGTTGGCAGTACTGTGCTTGTTTGTGCTAATACCTGAATTCATTCCACATCTCTGGGGTCCTCGGAGGCGTCTGATCCTGCGAAACAACAACCACCTGTGGCCTCAAGGCTTGCATAGGGAGTAGTTTTCTTTCTCTCTGTGTGGAACTTGGGGACAGAGGCCCATATATTCTTCACGACGTGTCAAGTCAAGACAGACTGTGAAGCTGCGGGTTGTGTTGAATATGGAGGCCGCAGCCGACGACCCCGTGGCTGCGTTGGTACAGGAAATCACAGTGTTGAGGGCGGATATGACAGCCGCCAATACCGCTATACATCAGCGGTTAGACCTCATCCAAAGTGCTCACAATCCCTTACCCGCTGATGCAGAGTTTGGTGATGTGGTTGCCCAACCCCCAGTAGCGTCACCTGTCGTTCCCACGGCAGCACCTCAAGTTCCCGTACTGGTGCCCACGCCCTTTCCCTTGGCTGCTCCAGAAAGATTTCATGGAGATCCCAGAAAGTTTCGTACATTCCTAAACCAATGCAAATTGTATTTTCTCTGTAGACCCCAGGCTTTTCCCGATTCCACCACAAAGGCGGCATTTACCCTATCCCATCTAGCTGGTACAGCTGCCGCTTGGGCAAACCCATTACTGGAAAACAACAGTCCCGTTCTTTATGATTTTGATTTACTAGTCACAATAATGACTCAGGTATTTGACACACGCCACAAGGCCCAGTCCCGGGATCTCGAGTTATTGGAATTATCTCAAGGAAAGGGTTCACTCATAGAATACATTGCCCGATTCAATCAATTGGCTGCTGAGACTTCTTGGCCCGAAACAAAAAAGGCAGTGGTGTTTTATAAAGGACTCAGTAATTCCATGAAGGATGCTATGCCCGTCATACCCTCTCTGCCCACACAACACGTTGAAGTACTTGACCTCGCCTTACAGATAGACGCACAGCGTTGTGAACGTAAATCTGAAGCAGGGTTTCCTAATACAGTTCAGACCTCCCCTTCCACAGATACAGGTGGTGAACCCATGCAAATAGGCGGAATCCGCAGCCCGATTTCCCAAATTGAGCGAGAACGCTGTAGAACTGACAACGCCTGCTATAATTGTGGCCTAAACGGTCATTTTGTAAAGACCTGTCCTCGGCGTCCCAAGACAAAAAATCCGGTTTTTCAGACTGCTCGACCCTAGATTCGAGGGCCGGATCGAGCAGTTTATCCACTCCCTCGGAAATGATACCTGCTTTTGGGAGGGTTAGGCCAGTGGTGGTACAGGCTACTTTGAAACCCACATCAGATGTCATTCACACATTCCATTGTTATTGATTCAGGTGCCACAGGCAATTATGTCGATATAATGTTGGCCAAGTCATTGAATCTACCCCTGGTTACCAAACAACACCCAGAACCCGTACATGCAGTAGACGGCACGGCATTGATTTCCGGTCCGATCAGACAACAAACTGCCCCAATCACCATGAATATACAGAACACCCATCAGGAAGTGATTTCCTTTGATTTAATTTCGATGCCAAAGTTTGGGTTGATATTGGGTATCCCGTGGTTGAAACAACATAATCCACTGATTGACTGGAAGTCTGGGCATGTTCATTTTGAGTCGGAAAAATGTCAAAATGATTGCCTCACTGTACCCGAAGGCATTGATTCACCCCCACGTGCTTTGGGGGCCATCGCGCAGCTCACGCTGAACGATGACATCCCGTCTTCATCAGAGACACACCTGGTGGGGGCTGTTGCAACTGGTATTCCTGCAGAATACCAAGATTTTCAGGAGGTTTTCGATAAGGGCTCTTCTGAAAATCTTCCTCCACATCGCCCTTATGATTGTCCCATTGACATAATTCGTGATTCCATTTTCCTTCGATACGCATTTACTCACTGTCTCCCTCAGAGGAACAAGCTCTTAAGGAATACATCCAAAAGGCCCTAAAAATTGGTCACATACGCCCTTCTACCTCTCGGGCGGCCAGCCCTATTTTTTTGTTCCCAAAAAGGAGGGCGACTTACGTCCCTGTGTGGATTACCGCCGCTTGAATTCCATCACCGTAAAAAATCGGTATCCTATCCCTTTGATCACCCCATTGTTGGATAGATTAAGTCACGCCACTGTCTTTACGAAACTCTATCTCTGTGGAGCATATAACCTGCTTAGGATTCGCCCCGGAGACGAGTGGAAAACTGCCTTTTCTACTCAGTATGGGCTGTTTGAATATGGGGTTATGCCCTTTGGGCTCTGTAACACCCCAGCCACATTTCAACGTTTCATGAACGAGGTATTCCATGACTTGCTGGATGTATGTGTAGCAGTATATCTTGATGATATTCTCGTTTTTTCACAAAACCTAAAAGAACATGTGACACACGTCCGCAAGGTTTTGTCCCGTCTTTGTCAAAATTCACTCTTCGCTAAGCCTGACAAGTGTCAGTTTCATACTGACAGTGTGGAATTCCTGGGATTCCATATTACGCCCGGGGGTCTATCCATGAATCATTCCAAGGTTCGTGCTGTGTTGGATTGGCCGAAGCCCAGTAACCTTAAGGCATTACAATAATTTCTGGGCTTCTCAAATTACTACAGGCCTTTTATTCAGGATTTTTCCTCCATTGTAACACCCCTTACTGCATTAACCAGCCCAAAGATGCCTTTTGTGTGGCTAGAAGAACACCAGACAGCTTTTGATGCATTAAAGACAGCGTTTACCACTGCCCTCGTTTTGAAACATCCCGATCCAGAACTCCCTTTCATAGTGGAAGCAGATGCATCCTCATTTGCCCTTGGCGCAGTGTTATCCCAGCATTGCCCCTATTCAGGTCAGCTACATCCAGTGGCATTTCAATCCCAAAAATGTTCCCCTACCGAAAGCCATTACACTGTTACGGAAAAAGAATTATTGGCCATCAAGGATGCCTTTCAAGTCTGGCGACATCATCTGTTAGGGGCAAAACATCCAATCACGGTATTCACAGATCACCGTAATATCCAAGATTTAGCCTCACTCAAGTGTATCAATAGCCGGCAGGTGCGGTGGCCTTTATTCTTTGCGGCCTTCGACTTCCAGATCAAACATCGATCGGGCTTGTCCCATGGAAAGGCAGACGCATTGTCTCATTCCCCTGGCGGGGTCTCCCTACCTGTTTTTCCTGAAACCCTATTAGACCAACATGTCATTTGTCTATGTAAACCTCCTTTACCACTACTGAAATCGATTCGAACTTGGGTTTCGCTACATCCTGAACAAGTCTCAGAGTGGGATCCGGTGTTTCATGATGGGTTACCTTTCATCCAGAATAAATTATTGTTACCAACAGCAGAGACCCCAACCTTGCTCTGGAATGGTCCCATGACAGTGCCATTAATGGACATCCTGGACAAAAGAGGACGTTGGACCTCCTCAAATGTTGGTGTTGGTGGCCATCCATGAAACGCGATGTTGAAGGCTGTGAACACGTGTGCAATATGTGCCCAGTGTAAACATCGCCGAGGGCGCCCAGTGGGTCTCTTACATCCCTTGCCTGTACCTCCTCGACCCTGGCACACAGTTTCGATGGATTTTGTGACGGATTTACCCCAAACTAAGGGCTTCGATACAGTTTGGGTGGTGGTGGATTCTTTTTCTAAGCTCGCTCGATTTATTCCCTGTTTTGGCATACCGTCCGCCCCAGACCTGGCAAACCTTTTCTTTAAATCTGTCTTCTGTCTTTTTGGGCTACCCACGGTATCATCTCAGACAGGGGGCCGCAATTCACATCTCGGTTCTGGCGGGCACTCACAGGTCTCCTGGGCATTGATTCCCGTTTCTCATCCGCCTATCATCCGGAAACAGATGGCCAGACTGAGAGGGTGAACCAGGCCATGGAACAGTATTTACGCTGTCTCATTTTACAGCACCAACAATCATGGTTAAATGTCCTGCACCTTGCTGAATTCGCTTACAATAACTCTTTGCACGCTTCTACTGGCTCTTCTCCCTTTTATGTTCTGTATGGTCAGGATCCCCGTACCTTGCCTGTTCCTGATTTCACACTTTCTGTTAATCCTCCTGCGGTTGCATGTGCTCGTGACCTGTCGGCTGTTCATGCCCAGATGCTCACTCATCTTCGCGAGGCTCAGGCGTCGGCGAAGTCTGCGGCTGATAGACGGAGGGCTGTGGCACCTTCCTATTCTGTGGGAGACAAGATTTGGCTTTCTTCACGTCGCCTCCGACTGCCAGGTTGTCGCAAATTGCTTCCCCGTTTTGTAGGACCCTATAGGATTTCTGCAGTGATCAACCCGGTGGCCTATCGCCTCTCTGTTCCCGCTTCTTGGCGCATCCATCCCGTGTTTCATACCTCCCTATTGAAACCTTGTCCCGCTCCTACCCGTCTTCGCTCTGCCCCGGGACCCGTTTCTGTGGGTGGTTCTGAGGAGTATGAGGTGTTGAACATTCTGGGGTCCCGTGTGGTTAGGGGTGGTCTCCAGTATCTTGTGGACTGGGCGGGTTTTGGCCCGGAGGAACGATGTTGGATTTCTGCGGCAGATGTCCATGCCCCCTCGGCTGGTTTCTCGTTTTCACCTGGACCATCCCGCATGCCCACGTGGTGTGGGCCATTGGGGGGGCTATGGCTCTGTCATGCGCAGAAGGAAGGTCAGGCACACCGCCTTACATAACACTCATACCGCCGGGGACTCCCTGACACATAACACAGCTAGACTCCCCAAGTCACAGTCAGCCCTTCACATGGTCACGCCACCTGTGGTGCGAGGGAAGCGTCACCAGCTTCAAGGCTCTGTCAGAGGGCGATATTATTTGTTCCCTCGTTTCCAGTGGCAACTGCCATGGAGATTGCGAGCGGGCTGGAGCAGGAGTAGATCGGCGGCAACCACTTCCCGGTTCCGGGCCGAATTCCCGGTCACGTGCCCTGAGCTCCACTCACGTGATCAGGAGTTGACAGGGATAAAAGTGGCGTACTTTGAACCACTCGCTGCTTCACAGGTGTTTCACGACACTGTTTGGCGTTTTCGATTCACGTTGGATTCATTTGGATACAGACCTCAAGCCTACGGATTACGGACTGGTTATTCTTGCTCCTTGGATTTGTGGTTTTGGTTTCTGCTTGGATTTACAGACTTTTTGGATTTTGGCTAACGTTTAACAGATTGTTTGGATTACCCTTCTCTGCTTTGTCAAGTGTTCTACGGTCTTCAGGGTTCCTTGAACTGCTACGGTGCCTTAAGCACGAGTACCACAGTGTTACAGATACATCCAAGAATCATCAGGTGTGTAGCCAGCGCTGAGTTTCTGGCGCCTGGCTTTAAGGATGGCTGACGCTTCCCTGCACCACAGCCTCAGAGTTCCTGGCAGTTGTACATCACCCTTGGGTAAGCCCTTTTTCAATAACAGTTACATTGTTGGCAGTACTGTGCTTGTTTGTGCTAATACCTGAATTCATTCCACAGCTCTGGGGTCCTCGGCGGCGTCTGGTCCTGCGAAACAACAACCACCTGTGGCCTCAAGGCTCGCATAGGGAGTAGATTTCTTTCTCTCTGTGTGGAACTTGGGGACAGAGGCCCATATATTCTTCACAACGCGTCAAGTCACGACAATTGGGCACGTGAAGAGCACTGCAGAAAATGTAAGCCGTTCAATAACTGTACAAATGCTGTATTGCAAGTAGATCAAGTAATCTTAGAGACTTGCTATGAGTAGAGAATAGACTGCAGGCGAAGCCGCCATTATGTAGAAATTGGACATCAGTGTCATAAATGTAGGAAGCTTAAACCCATGAAAGAAGAGTCGAGAGCTGTGTCGCAGCAAAGAATTAGCCGAGATCATGGATGAGTCTGGAAGGGCTGTCTGGTCTGGTGTCAAGGCTGAAGCAGCCAAGACTGGTTATCTATTCTTGAAGGAATTGAACGTGAGATGCTGAATCACCCCTTGTTAAGGTGCAAAGAAAAAACACCATGAGTGCCAGGTTTTATTCATTTAAGACAATTAAAGACTGAAAAATTGACCAAATCAGGGTCTCCTGTCATGTGAGCCAAAGATGGAAATAGAGGCGGGCGAGGAGTTCGAGAACAACGATAGTGCGTGCCCACACTCCCTTATATTCTCAGAGACAAGGATGCTTTGCAAGGCCAAGTTCAAAGACAATCTCCATGGCAGAAGGCATGGGTGATGAGAGATGTTGGGCTAATTGGTTGGGGAGGTACAGTCAAGTCCACCTCCTGACACCTGGGGTATGAGCTTATGTGCTCCGAGTGAAGCGAATGTTCCAGACTGGCAAGAGCATGCCAACCAATTGTAGATGGCTGTATAACGAAGGGCCTTATAGTTTGAGAGCCAATGATATGCTGTGTACCTAATAGCGATGAAAATTACTTGCACTAGAGGTGGGTATAAGCTGTCCATATGATAGTAGATGTCCAATCACAACTCAACCCCTTATAGAAAGTATACTTAGATGTTCCCCTTGAATGTATCACAACCCTTTGTGAGTTTCTCTTATTTGCCACGTAGTATGACGTCACGTATGATTAATATTTACTATATAAGTGTTATTTATTGTATAATGCTCTGAGAGCACGTGCAACGTCCGTTCATGTCCGTTGTAACTCCCTGTTTTAGACAATTGATATTAAAAAAGAAACCTTTGCCATCTTCCCGAGTTGGTTCCGTTAATTGGTGTAAGAGTTACTCTGCTTCCAATCCACTGGATCACACACTACCCAAAGGGCCTTACGTTCACCGACATGATCCAGGTGTGCCACGGCTACCGCTTCATGATAGTGATTGTGTGCTTGTTTTCCTGATGGATCGAACATGGTCCCTGCTCACACCCCAACGCCCTCAGAGCAGCAGAATTTGTGGTTAGAGAGCTGTTCCCATGATGCAGAGCTGGGGGGTGAGGACCTGTGGTCTGACAATGGACCTCAATTCGTAAATGAGACTTTCAAGCCTATCGCAACCTTACTGGGGATACAGCACAAATTCTCCTGCCTGTGCCTGTCACTGGCAAGCGAACAGGGTTTGTGAGCGCCTCAATGGCCTGCTCAAAGAGAAAATTGCAAAAATAAAAGCCACTTTAAAAAGGGATGGCTTCACTGTTTGCCCTTAGAACTGTTCGCATTGCGCAATCAGCCCAAATCCAACCACCACTTAATGCCTTATGAGGTGGTAACAGGACGGTGCATGCGACTTCCCCTGACTCCTCCCACTAGGACATTGACAGACACAAATGCAACCTCGGATGTTCTTGGAAATTAGATGTAGGAGTATGTAGCTTCTTCGATGGCTAGAGCGTCTTTCATTTCTCACCAATTGCAGGCACGGGGGAAAGGTCGAAGAACAGCGAGGAAGATAACGTCCTAGACAAGAATTGAAGACTTTTGAAACAACCGTTACTGTATCCCAGGGACACCGTCTTACTGCTGAATTTTGTGAGGCCCTGGTACAAACCCAGGTTCGAGGGGCCCTATGTCGTAGAACAAGCCACAGATCGTGCAGTGAAATTGAATGGGAAAAAAGTGTGGAATCATATTGGAGACATTAAGCCCTGCCGAGGTGAGACCTCTTCCTGCCTAAAAGAAGACGATTTGATGCAAGAAGAAAAAGACACAGAAGAAGAACAACTGTGGCTAACATGGTCTGGGGCCAGAGAGTTAGGGAAGTGCAACACGCATACCTAGATTAGGCACACTATATTTTCCTTCCAATTGGTATTTGTCAAGAAAGTAAAGATTGTCCGAGCCAGATGATTTTCAATAGACATAAATCCTTCCAGGAATGCTTTTTTGGATTTGTGATATGGACAGAAACTGAATGAATGATTCCTCCACAACAGTTTTCTCATGCTTTTCTGCTTTATGTAGCCCAGACATGCCCAGGCGCGTAGGAGACCCATAAAATCTGGGGGGGACAGGGGACACCTTGGGGACTTGGGCGAGGAGAGGCAGGAATTGCCTGCTTGCAGATACTCCTTTACATCTTTCCCCCGTCACTGACATATTCAGTAGATTGTACAGGAGCTAACCCAAATGTATGGAAATACTTTGGTCTTAATAATATTCCCCCCATGGGCCTTGTTTTTCTCTTCCACCTCAGTCTGTGTGATGATCAGTTTCACTTCTTGTGTTTCTCCAGGTCTCCCAGCGATGGACCTTTACTCTCACCTTGCTTTAAGTGCAGATGCTTTATGGAGTTTTGCCAACCCATCCTATCCTATTCCACTTGAACCCTCAATGATGGAACATGAATGTGCCCCTTTACAGCAGTGTATGAGCTGCAATCATACCTCGACACCAGGGTATTCACTGGATTTACATGGATAGCGGAACAAGTGCTGTTGTGAATCTCGAGGCTCTGCTTTATTTTTTTCTGGGTCCCCCAGATGGCTTATGGTTGCCTCTATTAAAACATGTCTAAAACTCATTATTCAGCTTGTGGTGGGTACCAGATATTCAGTTGCATCCCTATTTTAAAACAAGCGTTGGCAACGCCAACCATTTCGGTTTTAATGTAGGCATGGAAAAGGCACTTGCCAGGCACCGCCATAGTGGTATTAGGTACCCTCTGATGGTAGCAGCTGCAAAATGGTGCAAGTACCTGGACATTTAATGGCAGTGCCTGGCATTTAATGGCAGTGCCTGCACAAGCAAACACTTGCCATTGCTAGTTATTAGCAGGACTTCAGTGAAGGAAATGCAAAGTGTTAATAGAGTGGCTGAAGGCATCCCTGGATGAGACATTTGTATTACACCAGTAGTATGTTCCCAGCTCCAATTAAGTTATTAACTACACAGGGCTTTGTAGTATGATATGAAATGGCATTTTTAACACGCCTATACACAAGTGTTTCAAGGCACGACGAGGCAAGGGAGGGGAAACAGAGGGAAGACAGACAACAATCCTACTAGGCCTGGTGTCATTCAGATCACACAAGGGCATGGGAAGGGGAAGAGGGAAAGTGCTGAGGGGGTGAGGTGAGGGGACAGTGCAGTACATGGGATAATAAGATAAATAAACAAAGTAAAAGTAAGGCCAGCAGGTGGCAAATGTAAGGGTAAGTGCAGACAACAGGTGTCAAGTGCTGGTAGTGGGAATGTAGGGATACAGAAAACAGTCCCCAAGTGTGGGGGTTGCCAGGAAGGCAGTGCAGGAGTGTGACTGGTGGAGGAGGGGGCCTGGGTCCGAGATCAGAGGGTGACCAAGTAACCAGTGCAGTTTCAGTATCAGCCAGGAAGTCAGCAGGGGAGAGGAGGAGAAAAAGCAGAAGCAAAGAGAAAGGTTTTGAGGTGCTTCCGGAACCGGAGATGATTCTCCTCAAGTTTCAGGGCCCCAGTCGAAGAAACAGATCTACCACCAACTCGTTGCTTGGAGGAGCGTCTGCTCCTGAGGGTGTTGGAAGCGTATGAGCGAAGAGCTTAAGAAGGAAGATATTTAGGGAGAGAGAGTTGAAGGTATTGAGGCCCCAGGCCCCAGAATGCCTTATGGACAATGCAGAGGGTTTTGAACTTAATCCTCACAGCCACTGGGAGCCAATGCAGAGATTTCAGTCCTGGAGAGATACAATCCCTGGGCTTGAGGCCAAGGACAAGTCTCGCAGTTCTGTTCTGGATGAGTTGCAGGGGGCGGAGAGTAGCAGGCAGATTTAGAAAAAGGCTGGTGCAACAGTCCAGCCTATAGAGAACTGGAGCTCTGGAGACAGTGAGTTTCTGGGAGAAGGAGAGAAATGGAAGACTACCTCTGAGGAGGTGCAGCTGGTAGTGAGACTTCTTCGAGACGTCAGAGATGTGAGGCGAGAAGGAGAGTGTGGAGTCGAAGATGACGCTGAGGTTTTTGGCCTCACAGTTGGGAGCAGGAAGAAGGCCAAGAGAGGCCAGATAGAGAGTGACAGGAAAGGAGGGAGCGGGTGTGCCGATGAGGCGAATCTCGGTCTTACTGGCATTAAGGCAGAGATCATTGGCAGCACACCACTCCCGTATGGCAGGCAGACAGTCAGAGATGAAAGAGGGAGAAGAGGGAGAAGAGGTGGCTGAGGGTAGCCTGAAAGTGAGCTGAGTGTCATCCGCATAGCACTAGAAGTTGGGGCAGAGCGTGGCAATGCGGTGGGCAAGAAGTGCCAAGTATTGGTTGAACAGCCAGAGAAAGAGGTTAGACACATGGGGAACACCACGTGTAGAGATAGAGATAGAGGAAGGACCCAAGTTGAACCTGGGAGGGTCAATTAGAGAGGAAAGAAGTCAGCCACGCCAGGACCTGACCGGTGATCCCCAGGTTATCATGGAGACGGTTGAGCAGGATGGCATGGATGACTGTGTCAAAGGCAGAAGAGAGATCAAGTAAGATGAGGACACAGGGGGTGTTGGAATCAAGGTTGGAGAGCAGGTCTTCACGGATGTTCAGGAGAGCAGTTCCGTGCTTCTGGCAGCTCTGAAGCCAGACTGATGATCATGGAGACAACCATCACATTCAGTGTGAAGATTAAGCTGGGAGATGGCCAGCTTTTCCAAGAGTTTGCCCAGGAAAGGAGTGTTGGAGATTGGGCGATAGTTAGCGGGCCAAGACGGGTCGGCAGAGGGTTTCTTAAGGAGAGGGTGCACAAGGGAGTGCTTCAGGGTTGAAGGGAAGACTCCAGTGGCAAAGGAGTGGTTGCAGAAATCGGCCAGGGCAGGAGCCAGGGAGTCAATGTGGTCCTTGATGGATTTGGAGGAACAGGGATGAACCTGTTTTGATGAGACTTTCATAGATCGGACTTGTCTAGAAACCTTGTCTGGGGAGAACAGGGTAAAGGCAGAGAAGGAGGGGGAGAAGTGGCTGAGGAATGGTCAGAGGAAGAGCAGGGAGTAGAGGGAGGAAGGGAAGAGGAGGAGAGAGGGGACAGGATGTCCTGAGTTTTAAAGATGAAATGAGAAGCCAATGCCGTTCAAACATACCTAAGTCAATGGCTTTATCTAAACCCGAAGCACATCCTATCACATTTCTGCCATATACCATTCTCCCTGTGTTCTGGTGTTTCCTGAACCCCTCTCTCCCCTGCACACACTGGTCACCCCGTGCTGCAAGCCATCCCCATCTTTCATCTGCACTCCGTTCTTGTTCCCATCTCACCCCTCACTTGCTCCTCTCTTTTTCTGTCCTCTGCACCCTTTCAACCCTTTTTCACTTTGCATTCCCCCACTCTACTGCACTCCAGTCCCTCACTTCCCATTCCCCCATGGCCAGAACCCCACAACTCTCAACCCTTACACTAACTCAGCACTTTCTCCTCAGTCTTCAGAGCACCCTCGAGATCCTTGGGCGCTTTTCTACAACTATTAGTCATGCTCCATTGTCGTACCTCATTTTGGGGTCTTCTCCAGGTCACTGTCGAGGCAAGGCCCAGCCAGTGCTGTGCGCACATGCTTGTATTTATTGTTTACACTACAATGCTGCTTGCCGCTTGCCGGATGCTGCACCCCCCATACCGGCCTGCACAGCACTGGTCTGAGACCACATGTTTGCCTCATCTGCACTGTATGCAGTGTAAGTATACATACTCTCATCGCTCTGTTATGATGAAGTCCAGGTAAGGACCCAGCAGGGGGCTGAGGGGGACAAGTGGGTAATGGGGATTATAAGCCACTTGAACTTCCCTAAGCTAGTGCACTGTTCTGGATGTGCTAAGGGAACGGAAGGGAAGATGGCAACATACTTCTTCTCACAGCAACAGCATTAATACTGCAGATACCAGAGGGCCCCCTGGGAGCTCTGGGAGGCAAACACACAACACAAGGGAAAGGAAACTGCAACGGAGCATGCACAGGAATGTGCACTGGCACGCAGGTCCATGGGGGAAAGAGGCCCGCTAACAAGGCCATACAGTGCTGTCTCTGGTCACAGTCACCAGATAAGTAGCACGATGTAAGTGACTGGCCTGCAGTTATTTTCAGGGTGTTGAGCTGTGGGGTCAGGTCTTTGTAGTATTTACACATTAGCCTGCAGTGCAGGTCTAAGTAATTTCTCATTTCTGCATTCATGTAATACAGACTATTCTTTGTAGTCCACACGATTTCCAAACGGTCATCTCCCTATCATGGCTTTTTAATTCCCACGAGGCGCAGGTGGTGTGGCGGTGGTGGCACTCTGACCTCACACTACACTTATGGTTCCTAAATCCGAATTAAAGCTCTGCAGAGCCTAAACAAAGTCCCCCCTGGACCCACACCTCCCCACAGCCACAGCCACCACAGTAGCATAGTTGGGTTCAACTGCTTCAAATGAATCCACAGATGTGTGAGCACATCCCTTTGCTCCGGGTACAGGCTGGGGCAACTTGCATTTCACACCCACTTTTGTGGTCCTCACGAATGCCCTCATTATCGGGAAGACCACACTGCACAATGCACCCCATTATGAGCTTCAACATAAAGAAATAGCTTAATTTTCCAAACAATGGAGACTTTCCCAGAATAGCGCTAGTGTTTTTTTTTTATTTGAAAAGAAAATTTACATTTATATATAGTTTTACAAAAGAAAACTTTTACAAACGTTTTTTATGGAACCTGAACCTTTGAAATTTCAAACATGATCATTTAAAATCGCAATCAACAAAGAGGAAATTATAAAAATAGATTCATCATCCATTACTTTACACAAGCTTTTTTTTACCATCGTCATGTTTTTAACCTATCCAAAAAACATACCAATAAGTTTGTTAAGCATCATTTTGGGAGACAGTAATTCAACTTGTAGTAGTTAGATTATCATTTACACATTCCAGTACAGTTTCAATTTTACCCAAAAAGCGTACTAACGATATGATAAGTGCCATGCTCCCTCTATACATACAACTATCCCAAAGCGAAGATTTCGAAATATCTGTATCTTTTGGAGCAAAAATCCCCAGAAAATTATTTCTGTCATATTCAAAGAAGGAACAATCAACTACAAGATGTTTCAAAGTTTCAGTAGTTCCACAGTCACAAAAACGACAGTGCCGATTACTAAATACACAATTAATGTTTCGCCAATGATGAATTCTTTCAAGTGTATGGTATTGGTTCAATTTAAATCTCAAATATGCTCAACGTGTCTTACTTGACGGGCATAGCACCAGATAAGGTGATCTTAACTCTCTTCATCGCGGTCTTTTAGCATATTCCAGATATGATTTATAGGAATTATTACAATCCAAGGTTGTAGACCAATCACGATCATATAGGTTCCTTTTAACTTTAGGAAGCTGCATAACAAGATCTAAAGTCGTGAAGTCACAGTCATCTAAGATGTTCTTCATTTCTTTAACAAATATGATGGTAGATTTTAATTTATGCGAAACAAATAACCCATTTAAATCCATATACAGGGATTTTTTATGAGGAGCCATGATATCTGCATATCTTGATAGTTTTCTCCATGACCATCTGGCTGCTAGAGAAGATAGACCAAGTTCATGTCTAATGATAGAATTTGGGATTGAAGCAGATAGCCCCAGAACACTTTTCCATACATTTCCCTGTATTTGATTTAAAATGCCCCCCACATCAAGAAGACACATGTCCAAACCATACAAGAGGATTGGTACGACTTTCAACAGCTAGAAGTTCATCAACGGTAACAAAGAGAACTCGCAAATAGTTCTTAACAAAACCTTCATCATGGATACTAATGGACGCACCTTCATCTTTAAGTATGATTGCCAAACTTTAAGAGAATAATGGACATTTAAAGGGTACTCAAGATATCGAATTGAATTTTCACATTCAATAACAATACCATTCAATTGCCAACTATACGATTTGATTTTTCTGTAATTTCGAAAAACAACAATTTGTGATTTAGAAGAATTTGGTGTTGAATTATGTGATGCTGCAAATTTTGAAAATCGGTCCAGTTTTAGTTGTAATCCTCTAGGAGTACGATCAAACAGTAAAATATCATCTGCGGAACACAGCCACGAAATTTTTAGATCCCCTAGTTTCACAGGATACATGCCACTTTCATTCCACAACATATACATGTCGCAGAGATATAAATTAAACAATGTGGCGGCCATATTGCAGCCTTGCTTGACTCCTGTCATGGTCGCAATAGGAACTGTAAGTGCGCCTTCCCTATTTATCCTTATTTGATAAGTCGTGTGATTATGTAACATTGCAACCAATTGGACCATTCTTTTGGGGAAACCAAGTTTTATAAGTTTTGTCCATAATACTTCTCTTATAACTGTGTCAAACGCACTGCTCATATCTAATGCTGCCATATAGACAGCCCCTGTCTCAGGTGTTTTCGTTTGGGCAAAGATGTGAGAAATAATGAGAGCATTTAACAAAGTCCCAATGTACTTTCAAAACCCCGTTTGGAACTTGGAGTATATGTTCTTTGTTTCAATAAAATTATGGAGACGCTGAAGTAAGATAATGGAAAAAACTTTTTCTGAAGCATCCATCAGTGCGATTGGCCTAAAATTAGAAGGTAATTTAGGATTACCCTTCTTGTATAAAGGTATTAAATGTATGATTATGGCATTAAGCCATGACTTTGGGATAGAGTTGGTCGATAGAATATAAGCAAACTTAGTGTATAGAATGGCTCCCCAAAAATAGGGGTCATCTTTTAAAATACAGACAGGCAGACCATCAGGCCCAGCCGCCTTAGAGTAGTTAAGAAGGTTGATTGCGTCAACAATTTCATTCAAAGAAAAGGATATATGTTCCTTACAATTATATTCAAGTATACCTGAGTTTTGAGTTAAAAATTGCAGAGGCAAACTATATTTACATTTGAAGTAATCAATCCATGTAGAAGATGCAATTGGAGATCCAAAATCATGCAACAACGCCCCCTTTTTGTTATTTAATATTGCCCAGATGTTCCTAGTGTTGTGTGTGATGAGATACTTCATCATTTGTTGGTTCACTGAAAGTTTCATTCTAAATTTTATGGATTTTATTTCGTGCCTATATTTATTTATTATCTTATTTTTAGCATCGTAATAGTTAGTATGATGCAAGTGTCTCTGCTTCAATGCACGTAGACATCGATTTTTTTCCCTCTTAACTGCTGCTATCTCTGAATTGTAACCACTTTCAGAGGCTGAGTTATGGGTTTTCGCTTTTTGGGAAAGATATTCAATGTGTACCTTAATTATAAGCGAATTCCATTCTTCTCTTCTACGTGCATTGATAAACAGATCTATAGTAGTAGACACCCGAATTACATCTCTTTGGACCAAAAAGGAGAGTTCTCTACACATTTTCAGATGCCATCTCACAGAGGTCTGTGCTCGATGAAGGGTCACCAATCCCAAGGCAACATCTTTGTTCAAGGAGGCTAAGGGTCACTCTGGGTCAGATTATTGATTGATACATTATTTACCAAGGTCATGCAGACCAAAGAGACAAAAAAGTAATCAATGTAGGAGGATCTGAACCACCTCTTCCAGGTCCCTTTTATGATCCCCACTTTCATATTCCAGCAATTGAATATTCCATTCTTTGAAATAGGAGACCCAACGCTTCCCCAATATTGTTGAGGTAGCTGATGAAGGCTTACACTTATGATTTAGCTTAGACATTGATGGTAAATAGACATCATTAAAGTCGCCCCCAATAACAATCATATAATTCGGATTTCTGACCATAGCCTCCTCAAGTAACTCGTCCATGTTATCAAATGCAGCCTCAATCGAAGAATTAGGGGGATTGAAATACAAACACACAATTAAAAATGCACAAGTCGATACACCAATGGGGAGGAACTCAATTGCCAACATGCCATATTTCGCAAAAACAACCTTTGAGTTGTGATTTATGGCATTATTTATAAGTATAGCGGTACCCCCATACGGCCGACCAGTTACACCTTTTTCAGTCGGTATACAGAAGTTAGAAAATCCCTCAATGTTCAACTTGTTAACACACATAGTTTCCTGTAATAGGGTAATCGTGGGAGATCCCATTATTACATAATTAGAGGACCAATTCTCTAAATTACTTTTCCACAACAATTCCAAGACAGTATTTTAAGACTGTGTATTTGAGACTGTAACATTGTTTGTCTATGGTTTACTTTGCTTGCTGGAGAATTCAAGTATAGAAGTCATTAAAGGAGCTAACCAAGCAATATTGGAGGTAGCTCCCACCAGTTCTGAGATTTTGGAAATTAGTTCAACAGTTTGTTCAGAGCCAATGGGTTGGCCTGTGTAGCTCCCATTACTTCCTCCGGTTTTAAGACTTCATTTATGAATTATTCTACCTCTTCAATAGTCCTAAACAAATATAATGTTAGTCCACGGGAGTTGAAGTCATCTCTATGTTTCCACAATAACCTGAGTACCATTGCAGAATGTGGAGCACAAATCATTCTGAGATTGTTATGGTTCGCCAGTCTCAACCACTCAATATGATCATTATGGAGGGTCCTCAATTGAGGACTATCCCTAAAAATGTTGAACATGAAGGATCTGTTTAACCTTTGTTTGCCATTGATTGCCTGATCAATGGACCAACCCAGAAAATACCTTGTGTCTCTATTGAATACATATTTAATTTAATCTTTTTCGAAGCTGCCTCTGGAAATATGCTTGCTCTCATTTGATTCCCTGACATCTACGGCTTCCAGTATCTCAGGATTGGATGCCCCCTCACATTCAATTGGATCTACCTGATTGTCTAGATGTATACTATGACTTTCAGTATCCTCAACGGATTGGGTATTAGCAATATTGCTTGTGGAATTATTTTTGATCTTCTCAACATAAGCCTTTTTTTGTTTGGGAACTACACCCAAGTTCGTAGCCAGAATTTGATCCTTCATCTGACCTTTCACCGTGGTTTTTTTTTCAATAAGAGGATAAAAGGTCGATAGGCGGCCTTGTGACAGTTGTCCCAGGTCACCTATTCCCTGAACATCCATTGGTTTCCTCATAATGGATCCCTTTTTGATTGTTTGGAGATGGGTACCGACTGATGGGACCACATTTAAGACCACCTTGGATTCTTCATTCAATTGTGTCAAGTCAATCTTTGACTCGTTTGCAGATCCTGAATGTGAATTGGATGATTGCATCTCGTCCAAGTCATCAGCATTTTTCACCCTCTTTTTGTTTTTCTTATACCTTTTACTATTATCCTGAGTCATTTTTTTTGGATCCAGAATTGTTTGTTCATTGGAATTCTTTTTTTAAAATTTATTTTCTCTTTTTAGTGCCCTAATATGAGCACGCTTCATTTTACGGGACATAAATATCATCTGTGTCCCTTCAGAATCATTGCCCTCACATTCACTGATAACACCTCCTTTTTCGCTTGATTTGTCCAAATTCTCATCAATAATAGAGTCGCTTCTAAATTGTTCTGCTTCAGCTTCAATAATGACATTCACTAATGGGGAGGGGCTGTTAGGTGTAGTCTCTTGTGAAAGTGGCATTGAACCAATTGCATCTACAAACTCCTCAAGTCTCCCCCCACCAAATTTCAGTTCCAAGTGCTGCCTCGTTAATAAGCAAGATAACTCATCCAATCTCTGAGAGTTCTGCTTAACTTCAGCCAATAAAGTAGATGACACAAGACATTCCATAGGAGTGCATACCTCCTTTGGGCCTTCCACAACAGCTCTCGCATACGTTCGTGACTCAGATGTCACTATTTGTGGAGATACAGTTGTTTGGGTGTACTGATTCCTGCACATCTGAGCATTGAATGACAGAGCTTTCAGTAAACATGCGTCAACAAGTTCTTGTTTTTCTGAGTGAGCAGCAGATTGTGAAATCAACATACCCTCAATTTTGGATACTTTTTTGGTTAGGTCCAACATCATTCCTTTTAAGGAGTTGATGTGCATGTGAGTTAAATCATGTCCCTTATCCAATAGATTTAAAAGGGAAGAAATCGCCGGAAAATTGCAGAGATCATCATCATTGTTATGACCCTGGGACTTGGATGGTGGAATTTTGTCTGAGATATAACCCGCCCCTTCCTCACGACACATATCTTCATCAAATGTTTCATTCGCCATTTGTGTGGGTTCAGAGATAGGCCCTTGACCATTAGATATTTTGCAAAGTATGGGAGAGCTACAGGAGGGTCTCTTCAACCCTTCCTGATGGTAATGTTCAGTACCGGTGAAGGAATGCATAGAATGTCCCTCCTGTAGATTATGCAAGCAAATTCGTCCAACTTCAGATGGTCGAAATACTACCGGTGAATTCGGGGTGAGAGAGATTCTACAGCGTTTCTCCCATTCACTCACCAATGCAGGAGCCAAGAAAGAAACGTCTGAGATGATGTTTGGTGCCGCCTGAGTTTTGTCATCTTGCTTGGCAAATGCTGAGATCCCAAGTGACTCTTTCTTTTTTTCGGATAGCTACAACAGTAGCTTTTGCACTATCAGGCGTTCTTTTTGCCTCTACGTCTGCAGTTAATGCATTGATTATGCGAAAGGGAAGCTGTTCATTTTTATCATCATTAGGTTCTATTGCCAGTGGTTGCAAGCTATATGGGATGTTGTTTATATCATTTATACCATCATCAAATACCGATGCGTGTGGTGCAATTGGGTTTGATTCTATGTCAGAGTCATGTAATAACACCGGATTAGTGGCATTCATCCCTATATGAGAATTCCCTTCAGCGATAATTGTACTGCTACGTAGACTTACCACCATTTTGCTATCTATTTGCCAGCAGGTGCCAGCAACTGGTGGTTGGTTGTGGTAGCCCACTCGAATTGACTCCTATAGATTTTGGTGTGCTAAAATATATATAATAGTATAGTACTATAGATGAAGTAGTACCCGGTTAGAGTAACGACCACAAAGTTTACTACACGGAAAAACGGGTAGTCGTTTCAATGCAAAAACCATTAGTACAAACCAACATAGATAAATCACTTTGTTTTACATTCACATAAGCCTCATGCCCAAATCAAAGGGCTTCCTTCAAGATTTTTACCTGTGCCCTGTCGACCCGGCGAACAGCCAAACAGCCCAGCACACTTAGACACACTTCGGTGCGCGTGCCTGTGTGTTTTGAACCAATTGTGCTCCAATCGGTGCGGGATGTGGGCGGGGCCTTCGGCGGGATCAGAACAGAGGCTGTAAACAGAGAAAAGGGAAGTCAGAAGCCAGAAAGCAATGAGAGGGAGACAGTAACTGTCGTGCACGAGGTGCACGCCACAATATCTTCTTCAGCCGGTATTTTCACTAATACCAACGAGTACCTGGAAACAAGTCCGAGTCCAAAGATAGACTAGATTCAGCAATGTCTGCAAAGTCCAAACGTGGTATGGCTAGTCGCAACCTTCTCCTTGCCGACTGCTTGTAGGAGAACAGCGTATACAGCCAAACAGCCCAGCACACTTAGACACACTTCGGGGCGCGTGCGGTCCGCGTGCCTGTGTGTTTTGAAGCAATTGTGCTCCAATCGGTGCGGGATGTGGGCGGGGCCTTCGGCAGGATCAGAACAGAGGCTGGAAACATGTCCGAGTCCAAAGATAGACTAGATTCAGCAATGTCTGCAAAGTCCAAACGTGGTACGGCTAGTCGCAACCTTCTCCTTGCCGACTGCTTGTAGGAGAACTGCGTATACAGCTAAACAGCTCCAGGTATGTCTACACAAACCAGTTTGCCTGCGGCGACCTACAAAGATTTCCACCAGCGGGTACAAATCGGTAAATTTTAAATCCCTCTGAGCTGGGGGCTTTTTTCTGAAGTCGCGTAGGTTTGCGATGCACTCGTGAGCACGTTGCGCAACACAGGGGTCTTCAGTGTTGATTTATCTTTTATGTTCTGTAATGGGGCTATGCCAAACGTGAACAGTGCATGCAACACATCAGGGACGTATGTATTTTGCTCATCGTTTAAAAGTGCACATTGCATGCACAGAACAGCCCAATTTAGCACTTGTGTGCTGCTGTGTCACCTGCATGCAATTTGTAACCTTCACAAGGCATGGGGCGAAGCCTGTCTTTTCCTGTTATCATGAAATAAAACAAGGGTTCAACCCTCAGGTTTTTCAATTCATGATGAAACATTAAGATGCCAAGATTCCTTGATCAGTTTGCAACGCGCTGCACATGTTTAGAAACTGTATAAATATGACGTTGGCACATTCCCCCTAATAAATCCTCCCTATGCCGGCCTGCACTGCACCTGGGAGACGGGGGCAATTTGACTTACCTTAAGTATGGTAGCTGAGGTCTCAGGAGGTCGATTGGCAGTCAGAGTCTCACTCTGTCTCCCTCAATATTAACACACGCTGTCAGTCAGTCACTCTCAGCAGGAGCATGTGTCGCTGCCTGGCTTCTCCTTCATTCTGGAAGCTGAGGCAGGGCAGCAGTGCACTGTGCAGCAGCACGTGCAGTTCCCCGGCCTGGGCACGTTCCAAATGCACAGGCGCGGGGCACGCATGAGCAAGCAGCAGAAGTTCTTGTTTTAGCCCGCTGCTGCAGACAGTCTGAAGTTAACTTGTACTTTTGCACACATGACCAGGGATGTCATTTCACCAAAATGCCAGAAGTGACATCACACGACCCTTGACCTCTGATGACATCACGGGAGGTGATGTCCTTTGACCCCACCCCGAAGTGATATTGTGGGAAGCGATGGAACTCAACCTTTCACCCCTTGACAAAACAGGAAGTGGCATCACATAGCATTGTTCCTAAGTACACTACGAAAAATATGTTTACGATATCACTATAATGTGATGTACATTTCATACAAGAATGGATCGCCATATGTATCGTTAGGATCAGTGTGTATAGACCCATATTACCAAATTACTGTGAATGCAAGCAGACGTCCATGGCCAAATGATAATGATGTGTTATTATATATCACTTACGCTTAAGCGATTTATATAGAATAAATATACACCCAATATCACCCAACCTGTGTTGGCACTCATTTATCAATCTCAGAAGGATGAAAGGCTGAGTTGAGGTGTTTAAGAACAAACTAAATCAGTGACTCACCCCCTGAAGTGTGCCTGAAATGAACCTTTAATGAGTCTAGCAATTATTGTATAGAATTCCAGAAATACACATTATTTGGTTTTCCTATTCTTTCTTATTTAGGGTCAGTGCTGAAAGTGTTAGACTTGTGGCACCCCTGTTCTTTTTTTTCTTCTTTTTTTTAGAGGCCTGAACAAGAAAGCCAGCCACTCCAGAAATAAAGAGCCACATGGTGCTGGCCACAGCCCAGAAGCTTGCATTACAAAAAAAAAGAAGGAAAAAAAGGATGCTTTTTTCCCCCCATTCTTTTAGGGGTAGCAAGGGAGACCACAGGGGTAGCAAGGGAGACCTCAGAGGTCACAGTTGCAACCTCTGGCGACCCCTAAATGACGTCCTTGCGCATGACATCTGGAACCTGTGCAGGCTGCAGACGTATTTTACATGCTGAAGTGACACCAATTCTGCAGGGGATAAATGACATAATATCTCCCCCACTTAAAATTATGGGGGGGATTTGTCCCCCCTGGACCCCCATGTCCTACGCCCATGGACATACCCACAATTGACCCGTGGAGACCCATCTATTATTACCCTGCTTGCTGATTTGAGAATCCGTATAGTGTGGGAGCGATTGTTCTTCGCAGCACTCGCTCAATACTATAGGCGTAAAGAGCTTAATCTAAAATACAATAACCTGATAATAATGCATTTTTTAGGCTTTTCGGGTGAGTTTTACAGACCTTTAAAGCAACACGAGGAAACACTCAAGAATAACAGCATGAGAAATGTAATTCGTAATGTTGTGATAATGTTCTGTTTTTTTTTGCTGTTTCTACATCTTTACACTCCGTGTTTTACGAAGATTGTTGTTTTCCCAAGTGCAAGCTTTGGCCCTTACTAACGTAACCCTGACCCATGCTGTTACGGAAGCCATATCTAGGCAGGCGATAAGCGCTGCTAAGGAATTAAAGAGAGTTAGGTGCAGTGCAGAAGTAGATTTTAACCAGGTAAATTCCTATATACCTGATTCGGCCCATATATCAAATAACATGTGGTATAGCCACATGGCCAAAGTAGGAAAAGAAACAACAAAAGAGAGCTGTTACATCTGCTATCTCATCCCCTATGCCATGAGTGCATCCAGAACGTTTTTGGCGACTGAAATTCCAGCGGCAAGAGCACAACGCCTCATGCATTTATCACTCTGCAACACAAGAGGATGATTTCAGGGGCGACGAGCAACACTAAGTCCAAGAAAACGTATCTGTATGAAGATAACTACATAAAGACTCAGGAAATGTTGGACAATTACTGGAATACAGATAAAAGTATGAATATATCACAGAGGGTCAGCGAAAGGAGGAAGTACAGACAGTGACACAGAAGGTGTTACAGTGTCCCAAGACGGGACCCAGAGAATAGGAAGAATGCCTGGATGCTGGGAAAGACAGCAGATGCTGGTGTATGGACAAGTGTATATACAACAGACAGATGGAAGGAAGGAGTCGTTGGGAATAAAGCACACACTCTCCTAACAGTTTAAGTGGAAGTAGTACAGCAAAAAAATGACAAATGCCATAAGGAATAGGAAGCAAGTGCCAAATTGCTGACTTGAGTAGGAAACGAACTAGGGCCCATGCCCATCTTTCTACTCAGCAGAACTGAGATGTTCTTGGCATCTATCGTTCCTGCAGTCCAAGCACGCACAAATTCTAAATGGCTCCAGATCATGCACTGGGAGCTAATGCCAATGATAAACTCAACCGTCAACAGGTTCAACGCCACCAAGGAAGAGCTGAGAGCAGTTGGGTTGATGGCCCTCCAGAATCTATATGTTCTAGATCTCGTTACAGCCATCGAGGGAGGGGTTTACGCCAAGATTTGGTATTCTTGCTGTAAATTTATTCCTGGCCATGAACACGATAATGGGACCCTGACAGGAGCCATCACCCGGCTTTCTGAACTGCATGCGTAGATGGAAGAAGCAACAAACACTGTTGGAAAAGACAAAGGTTGGTTGTCATATATCTTCTCATGGATACCAACATGGATGGCCAACAGACTGAAAGTATTGGCAGCAGCCCTGATACTAGTATTGCTAGCATTTTGTGTCATCAGGATAGTAATCCCGTAATGTAGGAAGACAACTAAGAAGACTTTAGAAGTGAAAGTACTGATAAACATGGAGACTGAAGGAGATGGGGAAACAAAGGCACAGAATGCACTGAAATCACAGCTGTCGCATTGTCCTCTGTTCCCAACAGGAACGATGTTCGAGTTCCCATACAACACCTGTGACTATTGGGCAAAATGGGTTAGATGTAACCATGATGGAGACTGCAGTTATGTGACATGGAGCCTGGAAGATCATGCAAAGTACTATGGACATCTTGGAGGGATAACAGAGATTTGGCTCCCGGAATTGCAGATAAACCAAGAGAGTATTATAGGTAGTGTGGTCGACCAGAGGGGAGATTGTAGATGGGGTCCAAATATGCCCTCATGCCCCCCACAGGACTCTCAACATGAAGCCAGAGAAACAACAGATGTGCCTCACTCTTAGGCCCATCACTGCAATCCTCGATGTATTGCAGGTGTGAGAAAAATTACTCTCTCAGACAGCCATTCACATGATTTGGATGACATAGAAATGACATCGATCGAGCAAGTCGACTAACTGCAAAATCATACATCAGTGATGTCATCACTGGCATCACGACGTAGCCACGCTTATACATGTATTACATATCCATCCATTCATGAAGTTACACAAAAAGTTCCTAGTTTACTGCATATAGGCACGAAGCACATGCTTATGACCCACAGAGCTAGAGGACGGACACATATACATATTTCTATATATTCATATGTTTCGCCAAAGCTGAAACCGCAAGATGCAAAGTATTCATATATTTAGCTTGCACATGCTTGACTGCCATTAACATGGGGAAGCTGTAGGGAACAATATGGAAGCTATAGGCCTATGAAGTGAACAGAGAAGGAGTGACAGGCTTTAGGTGCATGGAAGGGCTGACATGATCACTGCATCAAGAGGCAAGCAGAAACAAGGCACCCAACCAAGGACAAGTGGAGATTGGAAAGTTCCAGTTACCAAGACAATGAGCAACCTGCAGAAATCTAGGCTAAACCCCTTGTAATTACAAGCAATAAAGCTACATTTTGTGGTCTCAACACACATGACCCCGCCGAACAGGACAATGTCCATTTAACTGAGGTACACAAAGAGGACTGTTCCCATCGAACAAGAGGGGAAAATCTACAAGTGTTGCCCACAAACTGCCAACTGAATGCACTTTCCCAAGCTTAGGTGATCAGAGATGGCAACATTAGAGAACACATCACACCTCCAAGTTCATTTTCAATGCCGTGAAAAGGTACACTCAGTCTAGTAACCGTCCAGGGTCCCAGGGCTGGGAGGACACATTCTGCCCATTCTAGAATCACCTTTCACGTGGGGATATAGTTTGTTGCAAGGGCCAATGGACTCTCTGCGACCCTGAAAGCACCAGTAGAGGTGGTCCCAGGGGGAGCCACCAGATACGGCTATACAATGGTACAACTAACTGACCAATGTTAATGTTTGATAGATTTCTGGGATGGAACCTGGATTTGTGATGTCACATCAGGATAAAACCAAGTGGCACACGGTTAGAAGGTGAGAGCTCAGGAGGATACTTGTTTTTCTGGTGTGATCCCTGTCATTTTGTTTACTAATAAAAGACAGTAACTTTGGCCCATGGCTGAGTCTTCCATTCTTGTGGCGCAGAGTCTTTGAAGGGCCTAAGTGTTCTCTGCTGATAATTGGGGTGACTGCTAGAGAGCCCCATTCACATCTATACACCTAAAAGCCTGAGGAGAGAAGCGGGCATGCAGTACCGGGCAGAGCCACCGCCTGATCAATGTGCTACCCACTATTCCCCCACACCCTACTCCTTACTCCTACTTGTGGGGCCACAGCTCCCCCATTGCTCACCATATAGCTGCTGTAGCTCCTGCAGCTCTCTATATTCACTTTGTTCTCTGGTGCTTCCCGGCGCCGCACTTTGATCTCACCTGAGCACTCCACACTCTGGACTGACGTGTTGCAGCACCACTGTGCGTCACCTTCTGGTCCGAAGGACTGGCGCCCTCTTCGCCCACCACTGTGGAGGGAACCGAGGAAGAAAGAACCTAGCGGTGTATGCAGTTGCCCATCCAACACAATTGTATCAAGCAGTACCGTCACCAAGCCAAACCGAGGCTGCTTCCAACACGCTCGCTCAATAGGCAGAGTCTTTTGTTTAGACATCATAAGAATGACTTCCTGAAGTCAAATGCTTGTTCTACAACAGTCCTACAGTCAGTATTATAACAGTGTTGGCCACGAAACGGTGTATGTTTATACGAACAGGGTGTCAATGTCAAGGGACATATTGGGTTGTCATTATGTGATGTCTCGTATGGAGAGATAAATGGCATGTGTCGAGTCAATTACTGTGTGAAGTAAGAATGTTATCTTATGTATATTTTCTAAAGCACATCCACTGAAAACAAAAATCGATGCAGCAAAGTAATGCAAAGCATATACCCAGTTAAGCAGCAAAAAGAGGTTTTGAAGATTTCCCAAAACGAATATGTTCTGAATAGGCCCTCAGACTTGTGGGAAGATTGTTCCACAGGGAGGTCACTGGAGCAGTAAATATTCTGCCAACCGATCAGGCTTTTTAATTTTTGATGTTTTTACATAGGCCGATTGTGAGCATATGGGTCAGCTAGAAGCCATTGCTTAAATCTCTCCTTTAGAAACAGTACCGGTATCATAAAAAGCCCATGTCTACAACCCAACTGGACTCAAACAGCTTCCTTTTACATATAGGGGTCCAGTGCAATGACTCATGGGCTTTTGACGCTAATGCAGCCCACCTTCATGATCTCCAACTTGGGGGCATCAATCTTTAGTTTGTTCTTCGTCATCCATATACTCTCTGTCATACAGAGACCGCAATTGGCCTGCCTGGGGGAAGAGACAATCCCAGCCTAGATTTGGGCATCACCGGCATTGTTCAAGGAGTGTAGCCAATAGGAATCAAGCAATTTCGTTAAAGATAAAATGTCATTACTAAAAAGTAGGGGAGAAATTGCTGATCCTTGTGGGACACTGCATATTGAAGACTAAGGGTAAAGTGAAAAGAGGAGAGGTAGCTAGGTGCGCCCTAAACGTCAAATAAGATTCAATCCAATCACTGGCTACATGTGCCACCACACTGAAGTCTCTCCAACATATTGTTATTGTCCACTGTAGCCGTTAAGTCCAGCAAGATCGCTGCGACCAAAACTCCTGAGCAGGTCATGTTTCTAAGTTCATCCAGGATAGCTATCACTATCGACTCATTGCTGCGGGTGGGTACTGGAACACGAAAACCAGCTTTTCGTGACTCTGCATGTTGTAGAATGTTTCACAGACCGAGTATCTACTCAGCTCGCACCTGTAAATTTGCTAGCCTGTCGCCCATGCCATTGCGTCTGAAGAGGTATGAACCAAGGTGACGTGCCACCATGTGTTCAGTATCTTTGGCATCTGCTATGGCCTGGCATTTGAGTGCTTTTCCTTCCTATTCCAGTACACATGCAATGCGTCTGCTGATGGGTAGACTGGCATGCGAGTCCTGTGAATAACACCTATCACATTTGAGAAAGGTAGCAGGGCATGCAAGTTTGCTTACATTTGCAGATGTTGTGCCTGTGTGTGCACCTGTGTCGGTGTACCCCCAATCTAGGGAGCTTTGCAGTGACAAGGAGCCAGAAGCAGTGAGGGACTGCACTTTGCAATACTCCTGCAGCCATGGCAATGGTTGACTTGTAGCTACCACAGGCGAGGAGGTGGGATGAAGGCTGCCCTCATTACAACACTGGCGCTAAACCATGGCGCTATTAGCACCATGGTTGGTGCCGGTGTTGTAAGGGGTCCGCCATGGTTCAATGGGGAATTACCATCCCATTCCAAGGTTGGCGGGGCGGTAATTCCCCATTGAACCATGGCCCTTCCCCATTCCCATTTTCGCCCCATAGGGCTCTATGGGAATGGGGAAGGCGCTAAGTACCGTACCGCAAATTGCGGTACCGTACTTAGCACCAAGGTCCCTTTGTGGGTCCCTACTTTAACAGCTGGTCTAGACCAGCCGTTCAGGTCGGGTCCTGCAAAGGGACCTCGTAGTAAGGCGCTAAGTGTTTAATGGCACCTCAGCCTTTTACGGCGCCGTTAAACACTTAGCGCCAGGGTCGTATGAACGTTCTGCGCCCCTCCCTAGTATATGGTCCAGCTGCTGTCTGAATTCATTAAGAATTTAGTGTGAAATCTTTCCCTCCTGAATGTTTCTATGTCATTTTAGTCTAATAATGTGAGTCAGTACCTGAGCGCACACTGCCTCCTTCCCGTCCTGCCGCCTTTGTCTGTCTTGTTGTGCCATGAGTTTGTACCTGTTGCCCAATAAGGTGAGCCCTACAATGTTGAGATCGAAGTGAGGCCAAACTGGCTCCTCCTGAATGACTTCCTTAATGGCTCGTTTATATTTTGATTGCTGGCACCTGTGCTCTTTTTTTGTAGAGAAGCTATTTTTGTATAACGCTTGTGCTTTTTGTTAGTAGTGCGTATCAAGGTTTGTGTACGCTATTTGTACCTGCAGAGCTGTCTTGTATTGCGTATTTGTAACGATTCTCACCGTCTGGTGCATGGTCTTTGTGCATTTCTTCATGCCCTGTACGTTTGCAGAGGTGCTTTAGGAATCCGTTTGCATTTGCTGTCTCATTGATACATTTGGCTTAAGGTACTTTTTGCATGTATTTGTATTTGAGAATTTATAATGCGCACAGAACGGACCAAAGCGGATAGCGCCGCTGTTGGAAACATGATTCGAACAGAACACAGCTAAGCCCATGTACGGGGCCACGGAAGAATCTAGAAGAACCCACAAATGTTTTCAGTACTCTACAGAATTGGTAAAGTACATAGAAGAAAGGTAGGTTTTGGTACCGAGGAGGGGAGGTGAAGTAATCCTCATTGGACACTAGTCTATACCACTTCCCTATTTTATAGGCAACATGGGTAGGGGGCTCATCTGGATCTGAAGGTCCCCAAACTCTGCCCACTCTGACAAACAAATAAAAATCAAGACGGGACCAAATGAAGGAGACAGTGGCCATCTTGGGATTCACTTCCCCCTTCCTCTTACTTAACATGGTCGCCTGTTTCCTCAGCGTGGGAACTGGCTGTTCGAAAAACTCCGTCTAGCATGCTGGTTCCTGGTCACATCGGCGGGTGAACGCTCTTCAGGGAGACAATTGGCAGGTAAGACTGTCACTCGTTTTTAAACAGGTAGTCGAAAAACCCTGAACCAGCAACATTGTATTTAATAAAGGCTTCAGAAGCTCACAAAGCACTTGTGTGGAGCTTGAGTCCAATGCAGGCTGCCTCCCTCAGGCTGTGAATTAATGTTCCCGCTACTGCAGATTCACTGGTAACAGTAGAAAGATACATGCTTCAATTATCGTGCGGGTAACACTTACTACTTCTGGAGCAAAGTCTTTGTTTTCTCTTGCGTTTGAAAGTTTGGTCTGCTATAGAGGGGGGTCAGGCTCTCGCCATTGTTACTGTGGCCTCCATGGGCTGAAGCGCTATGGGACTAAAAAGCGTCAAGGTTATCAGTCCTACCCTGTACTGATCTCTAGTGATTGTCTCCTGCCCTGTGAGGGTGACCAAGGGGGGTAAACATAGGATCCTCCTTTTAATAATGCTCTGGCCTCAACATCCACTCACCTAGGCCGGCAGTCTCTCCCTTAGTGGTCTCCAGAACTAGGCAGGAGAATTCGTCACAGAGCACAATAAAAAAGCGAATGGGTTCAAAGTTGCAAATGCTAGTAAAATCAGTGAGAACTAATCAACAAGCACAGAATATGAGTAAGACGATCCTAAACCAATGTCCTTCATTCTGGTCCCTCTCTCAACAGCAGCTTGATAAGGTTAACCCCTGGCCATGCCTTCAGAAGCAAAGTGGTGGCTACATTACACAGACGATCCTTTGATTGACTCAGTGCCAACTTCTCAGAGTACCCACTGTACCACATGAAGAGTGTGGGCTTTGGTTATTGCTCCATCTCCATGATAGTATTAGAGCTTTGGAATCAGTTCTTGTGTGGCGCCAATATCATCCTTTCCAGGAAGGACCTTAAGCATTTATCTTCACTGGTAAGATATCTCAGTGGGCTGACTGCAAGCCTGCCAATATCGGGTTCAAATCCCAGCAAGCGCAAATTATCCTATTGTACTGCAATGGGAACCACTGGGTTTCAAAACAGTACTAAATGTACCTCATAGGGCCACAGACAGTGGGCCTCATCACGAGTTGGGCGGTATCCCGGCGGTGAATGTACAGGATACAGCCAAATGCTATAAGCGTTACCGCAACTCGATTCGGCACAATTTGCGCTGGATCCCGAGTTGCAGTGGCGCTGTTAATCCCCTTTTATTTTGACTCCATAGGACTCTAAGGGGCTTTTCGGTGCTATTACCACAGGCGGTATTAGCGCCGAAAATGAGCGGAAAGGGGAGGGTTTTACCGAGGTAAAACTCCCACTTTCTGCTCAATATCAGGATTGGGAGGAGCGGTAATGCAGAGGCGATAGCGTTACTGCCGCATTTGTACCGTTCTGCCCAACCCGTGATGAGGCCCAATTCATGTTGCGAACTTAACATAGTCATTATCATGAACAGAGCCATGGTGATTTCCATGCTGAGCTTCTCTTGGGCTGCCAATATTCCTTTCTTTGCCTGTAGTTTATGCGTAATCTGCAAATCTCAACTGGGTTTGTGGTAGGAGCATTATACATTGCATAGGTAAATATGTGCACTATGTACTCAATTATAGATAACATGTGCACTATGTACTCAATTATAGATAACAGATAGATAGAATGAAGCCGATGAGACCTCACAGGAAGTTGGCTGCAAAACCAAATGCAAATCTAATCACAAGAGAAGTCTCTTATGTTTGCAGAAATCAGGTATCAATCAACAGGGAACCTCCCGTGCATTACTGGCGGACAGGGCTGTCAGAAGCTGTGGTGAGGCCCGGGGCAAAACATTTGGTGAGGCCCCCTTAGAATTTTTTGCACTCGGCCAGCGGCGGCACATCCGCAAACAGGGGACTCGAGAAATCTCGCCTTTGGTTTGTGTGCAGGATCCCAAATATGGTTTATTACTACAACTCCAAATCAACTACAGCAAAGTTAGATTTCTCTACTGAAGAAAGGTTCATGCAAGACTAACTTTTTTATCATATGAATAAAGATATATAAGTTGGCATGAGCTCTCCACTGCGCCACCTCCAATTCTATGAGGGTCAGTCACTTTTCCAAGCAAAGAGTTGAGGGCACATCTCTTTCTTCATCTGGGGCCTCCCCCTGGAAACAGCCTCCCGGCCTCGCTGAAACTTGAGGCAAACCATCTCTGGTTCTGGAAGCACCCCAAGACCTGTCTCTTTGCTTCTGCCTTCTCTCTTCCTCCCCCTTGCTGATCACCTGCCTGATCCATGCACTGGTCACCTGGTCAAGCTCTGAATTCGGGCCCAGGTTCCTGCCTGTCCTGTTGCAATCCCGCACTGCCTCTTGACTCCCCTGCACTTGTGGTCTGTATCTGTAACTCTACAGTCCCTGCTCTTGCTCTTATTCTCCACCAGTTGACTGCACTTATGAGTACTCACACTTGCCACCCGTTGGCTGCACTCTTGTTTCTCCTTTATTACTGCACTTCTGCATCCTAGCCCACCCTCGGCACTTCTCCCCTCACCCCTTCCCTGCTCTTGCGCGATCTGAATGACACAAGGCCTAGTAAGATCTGTGTTTTGTCCTACTCTTTGGTTTCTCCCTCATTGCCTTATCTTGCCTAGAAACACTTATAGACAGGCACGTTTTAAATGCCATATCATATCATTAAGGAGCACCCTGCCCCTATGTGTGCATTAAAACACACATCATACACAGTGACAAATGATGTACAGTGGAGGCTGGTACATTTCTGAACTTGAGAGGCTTAAATATTTGTGCCAATTAGGCAGGATCAACAGAGCACAGTGAGGGAGCCCAAACCAAACACGGGTTGCTTGAGGGGAGTTCTCACTCCCAAGAAAATGTTTGAAACATTGGGTGAAAAGTATGCATTTTAGAGCACTTTCTTTGAAAAATTGGGTAGAAATCCATACAATTTGCAATTGTTTTTTTACGGAAGCACATGGAAATTCCCAATAGTTGCAAATCACACATTGTGCATAGGAACATTTTCCAATACATTTCATGCCGCCTTTCCACACGAGATATGCTAGTATAAAAATATATTCATGCTGGTTGTTCTAATTATGTCGATGCAGGCTGCATCAATATATGCGATTATTACCATGTACGGACTCCCAGCCAGTAAAAATGCCATGCCACAGAAAGTATATCCAGGCTGACTGTGCACCGTAAGTGTTATTACTGGCTATATTTGCCTACATTCAATGTGGGCCAATTTAGCCAAGTAGCATGTTTGCTTTAACCTTGATGCATAGTCATGTGTAGTGGTAGTAACTGGCCATTGATAGTGCCAGTGCAAACTGGTTTCAGTACCTGAGCATCTAATAGCAGTGCCTGGTAAATGCCTAAAACTTATACACAAGCCAAAACTTATTTTTTTAAAAACTTCAGCGAAAGACACGCAGGGTATTTTTAAATTGAGTGGCCAAAGGCAGACCTGATTAAGACATTTTTATTAAACCAGTTGCGTGTTTACAACTCCAATGAAGTCATGAACTCTCAGAAGACTACTTTGAGGAAACATTTGCAGGCACATTGAGGGCAAAGTTTGATGGCAAGGCATGTTTAAAGCTAGCTCAAAGAGTTCTAGTGAGGAGGTGTTTTGATTGGGGAGGGTAGGAACTGGGTGAGAATTGCCATATGGATTAGCATGGCCATGAGAAGTCATTTCACTGTTAGCACCTGCATTCATATCCATACATTTTTAGGTAATTGAAATCGTGATGTGGGGTTAGCACTTGCATGCTAGGGGACTGATTAGAAGGGAAGTGGTGACATGAGACATCTCATTCTCACAGCAGTCCTTAAGTGTGACGTTTCAGAAATGAAGGCAAGAGGTAGCTGCTTATAACATTGAAGCTTCACCAGAATAGTCTCATTCGAAATGTGGAAAGATGTTAGGTGCCGCCACACAAGGAAGTTTGCCCCTTCCTCACAGCCTCTGACGTTAGCGCCTCTCCCAACATTTGAAGTGTTAGTCCCCTCTCCCCCCTGACATTTTAGCCTAGGTGCACCTCTGATGCCATGAACCCAGCCCTTAATGAAGTGGCCCCCAGGGCGGCTACATTTAGGCGTGGTGCTGAACACACACTCACAAAAAACACTTTCACCCATGCATTCATCCACCAGTTACACAACTCCATACATGTATGTATACATAAAACCAAACACAGCATTGACACAAACACCAACATGCACGCATGCATTCATACATACACATATACATACTAATTTAATTTAAATGCACATATACACTTTTAGTTTAAAATAAAAACACTTACCTTACCTCCATGCACCCTTAAAAAGCAACCACGCAGCCGACACATAGACATGCTGCCTGACAAGAGAGAACTTCTCTCCCATCAGTCAGCGTGATCACACTGACAACATGAACACACTGACTGACAGGGGAGGAGCCCTCTCCTGTCAGTCAGCGTGGTCATGCTGAGCAACGTGAACACACTGACTGACAAGAGAGAACTCCTCTCCCATCAGTCAGCGTGGTCATGCTGAGCAACATGCACACACTGACGAGAGAGAACTCCTCTCCCATCAGTTAGCGTGATCACACTGACAACATGAACACACTGACTGACAAGAGAGAACGCCTCTCCTGTCAGTCAGCGTGGTCATGCTGAGCAACGTGAACACACTGACTGACAAGAGAGATCTCCTCTCCCATCAGTCAGCGTGATCACACTGACAACATGAACACACTGATTGACAAGAGAGAACTTCTCTCCTGTCAGTCGGCGTGGTCACGCTGACAACATGAACACACTGACTGACAGGAGAGGATCCCTCTCCTGTCAGTCAGCGTGATCATGCTGAGCAACGTGAACACACTGACTGACAAGAGAGTACTCCTCTCCCATCAGTTAGCGTGGTCACGCTGAGCAACATGAACACACTGACTGACAAGAGAGAGCTCCTCTCCCATCAGTCAGCGTGATCACGCTGACAACATGAACACACTGACTGACAAGAGAGAACTCCTCTCCTGTCAGTCAGCGTGGTCATGCTGAGCAACGTGAACACACTGACTGACAAGAGAGAACTGCTCTCCCGTCAGTCAGCGTGGTCACGCTGAGCAACGTGAACACACTGACTGACAAGAGAGAACTTCTCTCCCATCAGTCAGCGTGATCACACTGACAACATGAACACACTGACTGACAGACGAGGAGCCCTCTCTTGTCATTCAGCATGTCCACGCTGTCAGCTAAATAACGGGAGTCAGCAGAGCTCACTTTTGGCTTACTGCACAAAAACCCAGACTCATTTAAAAGTGGAAAAGGTTGCTTTAATGTGACAGGCCAAAGCTTACAATTAAACGCTTAGCTGGCTCCATGGCCTTACAAACTAAAGACATATTTCAAACAACCAATTAAATAATTAAACATTCTCATTTTTTACCCAACAATTAAATAATTAAATAAAGCCATTTCCTCCCTAACTATCCCTTGGACCCTACCGTCTCCTTACCCCTTTTCCAGGCGTCCCGCTTTCTCCCCGGGGCCATGCCCCTCCAGGCTCAATACCTGTTCCCCCGAGGTGGCCCGATTGTGCAAACAGCGCCACCCCATCCTTTCCCGTGTCATTCCCCCATTGCGCTTCCCTCCCCCCACATCAAAAGGGGCCATGCCCCCGGCACCAGAAAAACCCTCCCCCAAGGTGTTCTTTCTGCCCCATCCCCCCCACCAATTTTCCTACCTCCAACTCCTCAACCAATCTCCCAGCCAAGAGCTCAAGTCCACCAGATGATTGTTCCCCAAAAACCGGAAAGGTTACCCATCCTCTCTAAATCTCATCAATCCTTCCTAAACCATCTCCTTATGGTCCAAACCTGTACTGCCACCGATGTACAAAACTCTGCCATCTCTCTGTTTATCCCCTTCCTTGCCCGCTCTATCGGACCCTCATTTCTCGCTCCCCTCCCACTGTCTGTGGTAAACACTTAGTCCCCACTACCGTTGCTTGAGGCCACACTTGTCGGACCCATAACAAAAAACCCTTTTTATTTTCCTAAGAAGAGCCACACCCGAATCACTTACCAGATCATTTTCCCCACCAAGACTAATCCCCCCCCCCTGTCTGGAGGCCCATAACTTCCCCTCAACCCAGCCAACATAGGAAGCAACTGATCCCAGCCCAGCCCCGAAACCCAGACCATCTTACCACAACATCTTTATAGTTGCACCCCAGTTGCCTGCCAACAACCCTTTTCTCAGCTTCTTTCCCCGTCCACTAACCCTAGAATGCAAAAACCCAATTTTTGACACCTGACCGGACCTCCTAGCAGCATCTGAAAAAGAAATTACAAAATCACTTACAAATCAACAACATCCTAATAAATGCAACACTCCTGCTACCTACTGCAAAATTCTATAAAGACATCCCGTTTGCCCCGGTCCCTGACATACCCTTTGTATCTCCCTTACTTCCAGCGTCCCAAACTTTGCACCTACTACTCTGAATAGCCCAGCTTGCTACAGATGCTGCACCCCTCCTAAATGAATGAATTCCAACCTCCTAACCTTTCCCACACCACTAGTAACACCTCCTCAGTACCCTATCCTTCCTGGTCATCTCCTTATCCCTCTCCGGAAACACCCCCGGTCCTCTCCTGCCTGTCCCCCTATATTTCGCACCTTTCACCTAACCTTTAAACAATACACCTAAACCCACTTCGCCCCCCTTTTTCCTCTAAACTATTACCCTCCTGCTCACCCTTGCCCCCCCACCTTCCATCACCTTATTAATTTGGCCCTGTGTTGCCCCCCCTGCACCGGGGGCCCACGTGCACCCCCGTCCACGCAGGCCCTTTACTTTATTACTCCTCTCACCACTGCACCAGGGGCCAAACCTGCACCCCGTCCATGCAGTACCTTCCATATAACTAATCCTCAAGCTCCTTGCGTCCATTACCACCTGTTTCCCACCTGCACCAGGGGCCCTAGTGCCCCCCTGTCCATGCAGGCTCTTTTTCTGCCTTACTCCTCTCCACCGCTGCACCAAGGGCCAAACCTGCGCCCCCGTCCATGCAGTCCATTCCACATAAATTCCTCTTCCAGCACCTTGCTTCGTTGCTCCACTTTTTTCCCCCAGCTGCACCAGGGGCCCTAATGCACCCCCTTCCATGCAGACCCAACTCATCACTTCCCCTTGCTGTACCAGAGGCGCTCCCGCACCTCCGTCCATGCAGCCTGAAGCTTACTCACCTTGTCGTGCGGCAAGCGTGAGGGCTTCGCCACCATCGTCTATGCTCTCCAAACGACTGCCACCACCCCTTAACAATTTCCACAGTTACACCCACCTGCGGCCCTCCCCTACCTACGCGTCTTCCTCCTCACCCTTCTCCTACCCCTTTCAAGTCGCCCCCAAAAACCTTTCATTAAACCTTGCACCCCCCCTCCTTTTACGATAAACTGAGCCCGGCCTACCAGCACACCCCAATTTACCTGTCATGCGGTCCTTCCCCCCCCACCTCCTTGCCCCGCTCCTCACCCTGACCCACTGTCCCCTGCCTGAAAACAATCTGTAACCGGATGCCGACCCGCACACCTGCTGCACTTGTGTTTAAATTTGCACATCCACCTCGTGCAACCTTCTTTATTGAACGCCCAACATGCTGTCGAGGGCTGTCCTCTGCCTCCTACCCCTGCCCCCTCATGGGCGGGGCGACCAAGAAAGGGCCGGTAAGGCACAGGCGGCCCACTTGCTGTGTGCAATGTCGGGGCAGGCCTTGTTGGAGCCATCCATTGCAGCCAAAGATCCATGTCTATCTCCCCCCAGACCGCCTGACTGTCCTCCGCCATTCTCGCTCTGAGTTCCTCGTCATAGCGTACCCAGGCAAAACCCCCAAAACTCGTGAAAGCCTTCCTAATTACGTCCATATATTTAACAGGGCCACGCAACGCTCCGGGAATTTTTCACAATATACACTGGCATAGATGATAAATTTCGACGTCCAATTCTCAATAGTCACCGGGACCCTTAGGCGCGAAGCCAGTTCCCTCTCTTCTTCTTTTGACCCCTCCTTTGCTCTCACTTCCCTATGGAGCAACTTAAAAACATCTACAAATTCCCCCGCCTGAATCTTCTCCCTAGTCGCTGCCATCAAGTGCGCTCCCAACGGTTTTGTTATACCCATGTATGGCAGTTTTTTCTCCCTGCCTTTCCCTTCAACCTCCTTTTCCTTTTCAACTTGCACCTCGAGCACCAATGGCTCCACCACCTTGTCCGTTTGAATTTCCACTGAGCAAATGCCCTTCTCATCCCGCAAGGCTCCAATGGCCTGTACACCAACTTCTTTCCTCACCCCTTGCAGTCCAGACCCTTCATTTCCCGTCCCCCTTCTCGTGTCCCCTCTCTGCCATGCAAATGACCATTCCCTTTCCCGCTCACCTCTTTCCACGCAGGCCGTCTGCGGTCTGGCGTCCACACCGATGCGCCTCATCTCTTTTCTTAGAGGGCTCCTACTGCGGGGACAAAACATGTCAACAGACTCACCCAGCCACCAGTTCCCCCGACCTCTTACCCCCCGACCACCCTGCACCTGCCTTTCCAGATCCCACCTCAAACTTCTTCTCTCCTCCCCCCTTTCCCTTACCGCCCTGTAACCGTCTATCTCCCATTGCCCCACATAATCCTCCCATCCAACTTCATCACCCCTTAAATACCATTGTGGATGCGAGCTCATGCCCGAGTTGAGTTGATCTTCTTCTTGCGAGCCCGGGGCGTCCGCCCCGCCACTCCTTTGACGTCTTCTCGGCGGGGCCGCGGAAACCCCTACCTGGTCCTCTTCTCTCGGGCGAGGCGTTCCGTCCTCCACCCTGGAATCCTCATCGCTAGGGGCCGTGCTGCACCCTCTAGGCTCTCCTTGCGCTGACCGAGGAGGGGCCATTCTAAAACCCTCTACCTCCACCTGACCCGCGGGGGCTGTGCAGCGCCCTCCGCCCTCACTCCTCCTACCCCCGCGCCCCACTCTACCCTCCTCAATTGATGGGGACCCCTCCCTCCTTCTCCCACCTGCACTCTTCTGCAGGTATTTACCCCCTATTCCCCTCTGACCTGTCACCCCTTTCTGTGCCCCCTCACCGCCCCCACAGTGGTTCCCTTGAACCACCTCTGTCTGCGCACTCCTGGCTTCCCTAGGGCTATCATCCACCCCCCCCCCTCACTGGCTCCCCACCCAAAATCATTTCTCCCCCAGACGCCCTCCTATCTATCTCCCTCCTCAACTTCCTGCCCCTGGATTCCCAGACCTCCCCTCTCCCCGCCGCGGGGGTGCAAGCCACCACTGCCGCGAGAGCCCCATCTGCCGCAGCTCTCCGCTGCGGCCTGCCCCCACCTAGCTCCCTCTCCCCTGTGACCTCCACCACTGCCCCTTCCATCTGGGCCTTAGACGCCCTGCTGATAATTTCCAGGGATTCCCTCAGAGCCCTAGCATCAACCAGACCCTTCTTGCTAGCTCCCTGTCCCACCATTTTGCACCAATAATCTTGTTGTGCACTAAAACTATGCCCCAAAGCTAACTAACTAAGCCCCCGAGCCGGCACCTACCCGTGGAAAATCCTAGTACAAATTGGACACCCTGGGAACAAAACTGCCCTAAAACAAAACTAATCTCATAGAGAAACCAATACCCAGTAAACCCAAAATATACGTTTTATAAATGTTTATTCCCCTAACCAAAACTTTTATTTTTTTATATAACCCTACTTAATAATCCCCAATTTGCCCCAAATTTGCCTCTTCTAGCTCCTAAACTGCTATGGCAGAAAATAACCCTGAAAAACCAAAACTCCCCCGCTCTAAATGGCCCACCACGAAATTCTCCCACTGCCCCCTAGAGAAATTCAACCTCACCGCACTTGCCACCCAAAACGCTATTATTTTCCCTAGGAACTGCCCTATCCTGTGGTCCCCTGCTTAATTCAAAATTAGCCCCCCACCACCACCAAGAAAAACAACAACCCTAACGCGGGGCTCACAGACTCCAATTTGGTGCCCCCGGGCCGCGGAATACCCTGACCCCTGGCGGAGTGCCGTGAGAACCGCACTGACGTGCACTGTAACGCACGCGGGCCCTTTAAGGATCCCGCTCTGCCCCCTCTGGCAGGAGACAGCTACCGTGCCTGCACGCCTCCCGAGTGCACTCGCGGAGGGAACTGCTCCCAAAATCCTCCCACCCTGCTCCACCTAATCCCCTTGGCGGGCCCTGCACTGCCGACCCTGCCCCCTCTGCCTGCCACTTAACGTGGGCTCGAACAGCGGATACGCCCTCTCCCAAAAATACACCGCGGACCTGCGACTGGGAGGGGCACCTGTTCCAACGCCTACCTCCCCCCAAATTCGCGCAAATGACAGCAAAACCCCCGCACCCACTGCCCCGGGCCGCACCAGGAAGAACACAGAAAAAACACTGTTAAGGGGGGGTACCTTATTTACGGTTCCCCCGACTATGATTGCCCTCGTATTTGTAATTTAAAAAATATACAAAATATATCCCACAACGCCTGACTACATAAGCCTAACCTCCCCCACTCCTGACACTCTAAACTGCCTCACCTACGCTACCTCACGGCACCGAACGCCCAGCTACCAGGGAAGGCTCGGGAGCAGGCGACAGGACAATCACCAAGTCCAACCGTCGCCTGCCTCCCGAACCTTCCCTGGCCCTTAAATACCCTAGTGAGGCGCTCTGCCCCCCACGGCCACTCGCTGGCCGTGTGCAGCGCCAAAAACCTCCCCGGAGGGAAACGCTTCGTGTTCCCCCCGTGGTCCCCCTTCTGAGCCCTGCTGTCTCCCCTTATTTTGCTGTTTGTTGCGGAGCCAAACGGCTTCGCAACAAAAAGCTAAATCATTGCAGGGGCAGAGAGGAGACAGCACAGTCCCCCGTGTGAATAATGGACACGGGAGACTGTGCTGCTTTCCACTCAGGAGAGGGGGCCGCCCTTGCACCCCCCTCGTGACGGCCCTGCTGGCGGATCCATAAGCCACAGAGAGGACAAATGAAAGCTATTGGTGCCACTGCATCCACCCTATGCTACCACCCTACCGTTCCTCCTTCCGGAGCCCCTCCCCCTGGCACTTCTCCCCTTCCCTGTTCCCCGCACTTGCGCAGTGTCTGGATGACACAAGGCCTAGTAAGATGGTTATTTTGTCCTCCCTTTATTTCCCCCTCCTTGTCTTGTCGCACCTTGAAACTCTTGTGTACAGGAGCGTTATAAATGCCATATCATATCATATCAGGCCACGCTTGATTGTCTGTAATTTTGACTCATCCCAGCCGTGAATATCCACTCTTAAGAAAATAATACTTTTCGGTGGCCTAAAGATTTTTTAGTAAATCGTGCAAGCCGGGGTACTCCAGGTACTAGTAAACGCTGTCGGTAACCCCCTGGGCAGTGGTGGGGATCTACAGTGGGACTCTGGAAGATTAATAAGGTTTACAGAAAGCAGCGCGGATGGGGCACGGTTTCTCCTTTTCTGGTTCTCAGCTGAATTGAAGAGCCTTTGATCATGTCCCTGTAGACGTTCATTAGCTCTTCGGATTAAAAAAAAACATGAAAAGCCTCTATCAATGTGTCTGGCCTGTTATTAGGAACAAATGCCTTGCCCGTATTACCACTTTAATCTGGCAGGCTGATTGATAGCAGCAGCTGGCTGTACATTGGGAAAACACAACATGGCCTGTCAGTCTTCAGCAGCAGAGAGTACATCCAGCTTCTGGGGAACATAAGAACACCATCTGGCTTCGTGCAATGCTGGAATATTTGGAAGGCATCGAGGCTAATTGTAATAGAAATATATACATTATAATAAAAGCACACCATCCCCTTCGACTTCGTAAAATGTAAAAACAGGATTTTCGGTTTAAAAGTAAATATTTCCTAAAATGCTGCTTAAATTCGAATAAGCGAACTAAAACATTTCTTTTGCTTTCTTAAACGCCTGTCAGGTAATAATGGCGTGACGCCTCAAGTGCAATATACTACCGCGAATGTGGCTGGTAATGCAAGGGCCTTATGGCGTGCTGTTAGAATGTGGTCTCTCTCAGGCTCGACTTCACACATGAGAGGCACGGTACGTTTCTGGTATTCTCCCTCATGGCAGAAGGTGCAATAAATAAATAATCACTTCTCTGACACTATGGGCAGGTTCTGAAAACGGTTTGGGTGCAAGTGAGGAGACGCTGAAGCGCATCTCCTAACTTGCGTTAAAAAAGTGCCAGCCCAATTCACATTCTGAATGCTAATGAGTGCATTTTAGATGCGCTCATTCCGATGCCCTTTTTTTATCCCCTTTGTGCATTTGCGCAGATAAGGGGGTGTTTCTGCTCATTTTAATTTTCAAACGCATCCCGAATTCTCAAACGGGATGCGCTTTAAAATGTGCAGAAACAAGGGTCTTCCCACTGCGCTTGTTCAGAACCGGTGCAGGCAGAGGCGCAACTCATGGTTGTCACACTAGCATTTCCAAACAGGGATGGAAATGCTTTGTTTTGTCATTTCACCAAGACTGGTCCCTTAACAGCCCGTCTCGTTGAAATGCGCGTGGTTGCTGGGAGCCTGTCAATCATTCGTTTCACGAGCTTGCCCCCAACACTAAAGTATGCAAAGAGCCTGGGCAGCGCAATTTTGCGCCACTGTTCCGCCACTCCTGACATTCTCAGATCACCTTTGAGAATAAGGTGACATGCGCATTTCAAAAAATAGTGCAAATGAAACGAGCGCGCCCATTTCATTCATAACCTTTTAGCCCTTCCCACTTGTTGATTGGCATGTCGTGAGCCAGGCCTACTTTGAGTTGCTTCATGCTACATTATGTATGAAAGACTTAAATGTCATGCAACAACAGCTGGCCTCCATTGTTGTTTAAAACGCCTCTCTTTTGAAAATGTCTCCCAAGGCTTCTTTTACTTTCCCAGTGAAACTCTATCAACTTGGAGAGTTAACCTATAACAATCAGCTAGTTTCTGGGAGCTGCCATTTAGTCCTACTTTGCCTTAGGGTGGCTCTGTAGGGTGACCAGATAAAAAAATCAAGAGAGGTAATGAACATAGAAGTAGGACTAAAGTAAACACAAACATGACTCTGATAAAACTGTAGTACTGCTTCTATGTCTGTGGCTTGTTACAGGGGGGGTTTGGAGGGGGGTTGCACAGGGCACACAACTCTCACTGGAGACCGGCCAGGAGGGAAGGGGGAGATAATGGTGGGCGTGAAAAGCATTCACGCGAGCAGGAAGAGCAGCGCTGGGCCGCATTTCAGGATTTCTTTATTGGTTCCTGGCAAAAACCAGGACCATAGCCACCCATCCCTCCAATCCCGGTACAGGGTTTTAAAACTCCATAAACTCGCAGGTGCCGGGACCTAGGGGTAAATACCAGGACAGTCCCTGCAAAAACGGGACGTCTGCTCACATCACTATGCCTCTGGGACTTAAACATTCTGTAAGGACCTTTTCCAGACAAAAAGCATCTCATGGTTAATGTGACTCTCAGTGTACTAACTTCCTGCTCTTCCACATCATCATCAATTTAAGGCCACTATTATGCTTCCATTGTCCTGTGTTTGGGGAGCACTAGTCCCGGGTGTCCTTCATGCACTTGGCAATGACAACTCGTCTCACTTTAGAGGGAAGCATGGCGTTGCCTCCTCTGATCTTCATGTATTCTGACACTAAGAGGTGAAGACCTACTTGCCTGCAAGGTTGGAGCATTTCTTGTCCAGCCATCCTTCTACAATGTCGTTTCGAACTCTCTGAAAGGCAATTTTCAGCCATTGCATGAATAAAACCTCTTTCGCTCAGTACTCGCCTTTACCACGGACCATGTCTCCAAGGGATGCTACTATGTATTTGTGGAAGCAAACAAACGCCATGTCAGGTAGCAACAGATCACAGAGTGAGTCTATTCTTCATTGCAATGCAAGAAAATACATAGACAATCCCCTTTTGATCAACTGAAGCCCTGAGCCAGAAATTCATGCCCCTTTCATGCATTTACGTTACACTTACTAGAAAGAACTTATAGTTAGCTCATGCCTTTAACCTTGCTATGAGCCCCCTCTATAGTCCGACGGCACCTTAAGGGTCCTACCGCTTCCTAATTTCTAATGCTCACTTTCCTATGCTAACAAATATGGCCTCTCATTGTATTCTACCTGCTTATGTCAGCTTCTAAGACACTTGCAAATGTCTGCTCATAACGTTCATGCAATTGTTTGCCACCACCCATTCAAACTTTAAGAATGTGTTGGCCAGTCACTCATTGAAGGGTGGGCATCACATGCATTAAGAATGCCTTTCCTTCTAATCCAGGAGGTCTTGAATCATGAACGTGTTCATGTAGTTTAGCCACAAGCCTAGCTATTCTCGCTGTGGAGAACTTAGTCCCTCCTGGTCTAAGCATGCGTACAAGGGGTTTGTGCATTCTTAGGAGATGGATCTGTGGGCCTGTGCATATGTTCTGAAGTCAAATATTGACCATGGCAAAGCCAACATTTCTCTTTCCATCACTAAATAGTTCCTTTCCGATGCACCAATATTTTGGAGGCAAAGGTGATTAAGCTCTAATTGCTACATTTACTCTGTGTCAAATATCTCCTGTTACGTTTTCACTGGCATTCAACCGCCATACATGTGTAAGGAACTCATGGTAACAACAGTAAAGACAGACACACGTGATCACAGTTTCAAGGGTGCTTATTAAACTGTAAGTGCAGGGTGGAAAATGCCTAACCTAAATCTAAGATGGGAGCAAGCGTCGACCATCAAATGAAAAATAAGGCAGTCCTTGTGGCGTCTTGTCAAAGTAAAAAGGCCTATACTAAGAAAAGCCTATTGCCAATTCCTTACAACTAACTACAGAAAGAGTGTGGGATAGGGTATTCAAAATAAAGAAGAAAGTGTTCATAAATAATAAGTCAGGATGTGATTGCCTCGAGGTCTCCCTGCCCCATGTTTTAGCACGGGACAAGGTGGGACTTTGGAGCACAGCAAACGCTTGAGCCTTCCAAGCACGAGGTACTAGTTCTGTATCAGCTATCAGGTTCTTCGATGGTTAAGTCTCTTTATAATAAAAAGTCTCTTGACCTCGAGGCCTGATACTCTCAACAAACAAACACAAAGTTCTGTTCTACGAACACTTTGGGTGATGGCTTCACCCTTGGGTCCCCCTCTTCTGGGTGCTGACCTCTCAGACGTTTTCAACAAATTCACAAGACAGTTCCTTTCTCAGTGAACTTTGGGTGATAACTTTCCACCCCTGGATCTCCCTTGGCCAGGCTCAGACCCCAGAAAACTAGGGGGACACTTCCCTTCCCTTTGTTTTAAAATGCTTCTCGCTTTCACAAATCTTAATGTCTTTTTAAACAGGTTTTCGGCCTTTGCCCCTGGTTGCCAGCTTTCCTCTGCCTGGTTCACTCTGCCCACCTGTTACACAACAGTTTCCTCAGTAGGTTTCACTCCTCTCAGCACCCCGTTCACAGAGACCTCAAGTCTTGCCCCTTCTCATCAGCTTCCCTTTGCCGGGTTCACTCTCGACAACCTTTAATGACAGTTTGCTGCAGGACTTTAGACTTTGTGCCTTCTTGTTAGCACCCCTCTGCCGGGTTCACTCTTGCCAATTTTTACAACACAGTTCATATACTGCTTTCACCATGTGGGATTAATTTCCCTTTACTTCACAATCATCTGTCGGTCAAAGACTTCCGATGGTACGGAGGATTTTACAAGACCCCCGTATGACCACTTTGACCCCTCTTCTCACCTTTCTCCTAAGGCCTTCTGGTAGCAGCAGGGCAATCGCCTCGAGCACACACGCATGCTGGCTTTCCCCTTTTCTCTTATATCAATAGTTCTTTGTTTTCAAAGTTCAATTAGCTTCTTGCTACTTTCGTTCAACACAGTTCGGTTTTTCTATCGGCTCTCCCCTCGACTCACCGATTGTGATGAACTGCTTTGCTTTCTTGTCTGTAGAGTCAAGGCCGGTACCATTGGGCCATGCGTCTCTCCCCGGCTTGGCTTTCAGCGGAGGAGGCACCTGAGTACTGTTGACATCTGCTGCAACACACACAGGCTATTGTTCCTGGTCTTACAATTCCTTCTCTTGAGGCTTTACAGGTCTCTGTTGATAAGGGCAAGGTCACTTCTCCCCTTGGTATCCTCTCGACTCTCACTGTCTTTTGCCTCCTCTTGAACTGCCGGCTAAGCTAGCTCTCATGTTGTGCAGTCTGCCTGGTGGAGCACGAGAGCGGAGAATGAGCTGCGCTCTCGTGCTCCACCTTTTATCCCTGTGGCTCAGAGAAAGGGCCATCAAGTGTGTGTGTGATTGTTTAATTGCCTGACTCTGCCTGACCCTTGGGTTGGGACATGATAGGTAAACAGTTTTATTATTGGTTCGTTGTTTGTCACATTGTAAGGAAGTGTTCGGGTTGGAAAAGGAAAGTAGTAGAGTTCTTGAGTATTCTATGGGATAGGAGGGGGAAACGGTGTCATAGGAAATCATAGCCTTCGTACAAGGTGTAAATTCAGAGGGGCAAGATTTGGAGGGTTTGTGGAAAAAAAGTGAATGACCGGGATTATTGTCGGAATATAAACAGGAGGGATTGTGGGAACGGCAGCGTTTGTTTGTTTGTTTATTTGTAATGCGTGCCAGACCCAGGGGTAACCGGGCGCAGTGAAGAGAATATGCAAAGCTTACAGTGTTACATAGAATTACAGTATTACAGAGAATTATAATGTTACAAAATTTACAGTGATAGAGAGATAGGTATGTACAGACTTAGCAGGAGGCAGATCTGATCAAGAGATAGGGCATTGCTATAAAGCGAGGCGGTCAGTTATATACAATGTTACTATAATTATTTACATTTGCGATATATCTCTAATAATACATATATACATTCAGATAAAGTATCATAGCACAAGTGTCTAGCAGTACATTACATATTTTTGTCATTGAGGTGTTTGATAAGACTCATTCTAAAGTGTGAGAAAGGTTGGTCTGTTCTCAAGTTGTGTGGCAAGGCATTCCACCATTTAGCGGCTAGCACGGGGAAACTGGTGCCGCCAATTTGTTCCAAATAGACTGGGTGTGTGACAAATCATAATCAGAGGGAGGTGGAGAAGAATGGCTGGGAGTATTCGGGTATGTAACAGAGAGACAAGTATTCTGGGAGGTGTAGTGTCCCCTGACACTGAAGTTTGGGTTCTTAAAGGGTTTACTATAGACGGATGGTTTGTTGGCTTTGAATAAGGGAGATCCTTTGGGTGGAAGGGAGGTAGCTGTGGAACAGCCTATAAAGGCTTTAGGGACGTCGTCTTCCTTACCTTCTCCTTCGGTATAATACTGCGTCCCACTTGGGCCATTTCCTCGAGCATAACCCCGGGTTCCCCTAGACAGGTGATCCTTCCTCACTCGTCCACTGCCAGGGTTGGGATCTGAGCGCACCAGCCCTTCTCTGGCCACCTGAATAAGGGACTCTCGAGGTTTAGTCAGGAGAATACCCTCAGTTTTCTCACAATGTTCATTTATTCATTCTTTATTGCATTATGGTTTTCAGAAAAACCTTTTGCACATTTTTACAGTGGGCAGAATATTACTAGTGCAAAATCTTAAAAGGTAACAATTCAATAGATTTGATAAACCTGTTTTACAGAATCTAAAAACTACAACACTAAATGAAATTGCCTGAGTATTAAAAATGCAATGGCAAAATAAATCTAACAATAACATTACATCAAAACAGAATCTTACAAAACAATAGATTCAGTTGGCTTTGAAACTTTATTTACAAAAGCTAAGATAGCGAAACTTAGAGCAATTTCCTGTGTGTTAAGAATACTTTGCCAAAATTGGTCTGTTGATAACAATGCATCATGATGAACAAATCTACGAAACAAATGTAATGGCAACGGCAGTAGCACAGAGCATTCAATTAATAACTGAGCTAATGGCTCTCATTACAAGTCTGCCGGTAACCTACCTGTTCTGAAGACTGGTTACCGGCAGACTCGCCTTATGGTTACCGGCACCCGATATCCCAGTGTTACCAGGATATTACAGGTGCCGGCAACGGCGCTAAGTTCCCATTCCATGGAGTACCACAGGACTCAATGGGATGGGAACTACTGAATTACTGGCAATGTTTCTAACAGTGCCAGTGATTCAGTGGTTTCTCTTCCGGTAGGGTCCTGAACTTCCGGGGGGTCAGGCCTGCCGGTAGTTCACTGCCCCTGCCATCAGACTCGGAGTGAGCCGTTCTGGAAAAAATGCCAGAGCTGGTAGTACCAGTGTTTTTCTCTGAGTGGCAAAAACAACAATGTCTTTCTGATCGTATCATCCCAGTTTAAGCACCAACAACCTCCATGGTTAAAAATAGATTGTAAAACTACATGAAGGATGTTTTTGTAAGTACCGTGGAACAACATTAAAATCTTTTATATCCAGTTTAAAATGAATAAAACGTTGATATTTCAAGATCAGTGTCCTATTACAGATCCAATCATGCTCGTACACTTTGTATTTAACGTTATCCGGATGGGATAGTAACTCATCCCCAGTAGAATCCACACTAGCCAATTTAGCAGTACAATTAGTAGCCCAGGCTTCCAGAAGTTTACATTTCATGAGCCCAAATTGTTCATGTAATTTTAAAAATAGGGAGTCTGCAGGAGGAGCCATCATGTTACCATACAACTGCAATAATTCCATTAAACACAATCTTTGATGGACACCATGCCAAGCTTGTGGTGGAACACCAGTTGGGACCCCCTGCGGAAGAGCAAGCATCCTTCTCCACATTAGAGCCTCTATTTTATCCCAATCAATCTCACATGAAAAAGTTTCAGCACCAAAAATGTACCTGGGGATTATTCTTTTGCTGGTAGAAACGCAGGAGTGGGACAATAGAAAAGAAGCCAAGACGGCGATCAAATGTACACATTTGAGAGGCCACCACTTTGGCATGTGAAAGGAGTAGGCTTGATGTATCCTGTTTATGAACCTTATCCTGAAATATCACACCCAGGTACTTATACTGACTCACAAGGTCAATTTTGGTTTGATCAATAGTTTAAAGAAGGACCCTTCCTACCCTGTTGATTCTAGGGTTTCATAATCATAACTTTGGTGTTCGGCACATTCACTTTTAAATCAGTGGCTTGAAAAAAACTATTAATATCATTTAAGGCATGCTGAAGACCCACTGGGGTCAAATCACAAATAATCAAATCATCCGCATAAGCCCTGTATTGCAAGCGCATTAGTCCTAATCACAGCGGATTCATATTATTACTAGAAAGGTAGGAGCCAATGTCATGGATACAAAAACGGAACAAAAAAGGCACCAGGACGCATCCTTAACCAAGGCCACGTTGTGTTTTAATCCATCTAGAAAAATGGCCCTGCTGATCCAGCCTGCTCTTAAGCCTGGTATTAGAATATAAAGCAACTAAGATATTTAATAGAGACAATGGACAGCCCATTTGATTCAGCTTACACCATATCTTGCGACGATCAATGCAGTCAGACGCTTGCGAGAGGTCTAAAAAAGCTACAAACGATGATCTTCTACAAAGCTTAACTTGGGCAGCCAAGAGCTGCAGAATAAAAGAGTTCTGGGAGGTACCTACACCTTTTTTTAAACCAGTCTGATGGCAGTCCAGCACCCCTACCCTTATTGCCGCAGCTGCAGTTCTTTTAGTATTATTGCTGAGAAGATCTTACTACTAGTGTCCAATAATGAAATTGGACTATAGTTTCTCAGATACAGTCGATCACCTTTTTTTGAAAACCAATATAATGATGGCACACTGCCACAAATAGGGGATCGAATGTGTCAGCAGGATGTCCTCAAACAAACCCGGCAGCACTGCAGCCCATAACATTGGTTGTGTTTTAAAGGTGGCATTCAAAAGCCTGTCTGGACTCGGGGCCCTAGAAGGCCTGCATTTTTTTAATGGTATCAACAATTTCCTCAAACTGAATATCTAGAAGGCAAGTATCTAGAACTCCCAGAAGACAAGTGGGATTAGCTACCCGATTTCCATCATACAACTGTGTAAAGCGATCAACCTATACATTTTCAGAAATTGGTTGGACTAGGAGCGAGACTTGAGTCCCCGGAGATTTAATTAAAGACCAAAATGCACCGGATTCCATATGCGTCAAAGATCTAAGCATAGGTTCCGAATACCTATGCTGCATCAGGAACCTATGACCCTTGATTCAATTTTATAGACTTGTTTAAGTTTATGCATGTCACGCCCATAGCACACAGCAGCACTATTTTGCAGCAGCCTGATATTGCAACGCAGTTCTTTCTTTTTGTTCTGAATGACAGTATCAAAAGCATGTTCATACTTCAGACTGAGAGAATATACTACTAGATCTTGTCCACCATAAACCCACACAGTAGTTCCTGCACAACATTTAAGTACTTTTGAGGATGTGTTAAATCGGAGTCTTATATCAAGATTGCATCAGCAACTAGGCCATTGAAACGAGCACTGAAAGCCGGCCTCCATATCACAGAACAGACCCTCGGTCGGACCTCCAGGGGAATTGTGAAGGGGGTAATTCGACTACTACTTACTTTTAGTGAAAATTACAAACTCAGGATACAATTATTACTTTCAGCGACTTCACATATTGTCACCCCCGAGCACTTAAGGAATACCTCGCTTGATATGAAAATGTAATCTAGGATGGGCGCCAAGCCCATGTTGTGCCAGCTGAAGCTCGGTGGCCTATCCCCAGTCACACATCCGATTAGAAGCTGTAAATCCCACCCATCCATTTCCTGATGTATACAAAGGCCTCGCTCTCTAGGAGTGGCAGACATATTCTTTCGTGGGGATGTCAGATAGCATACTTGATCCAGACATTCACTGTTAAAATCCCCATAACTATAATATGGGCATCACTGTCTGCTGACCAGCACAATAACAGGCCAGTTAGTGGAGCTAAGAAAGTGCCTAAAGCAGTCCTTTTGGGTTTAAAGTATACATTCAACAATAAACAAGTCGGGATAGTACTGATGAATGCCAATCAATATAAAAAGATGGCATTGGATCTTCTTAATGTAAAGGACAACCACATCACTCTTAGAAAAGCTCCTACAATCGATATCCAAAACAACATCCTGGAAACCACTATGTCTGACTTCCAGAGAAACTGGATAACTAAAAATGAGTTTGAATACCTCAACAATTCTTCGGATCGGGTCCCTTTGTTTTATGCTAGCCCCAAGATACATAAAGATGAGGCTAACTCTCCAGATAGAACAATTGTAGCGAGGTGTGGGTCTCTTTTAGAACATGTTTGCAAACTTGTTGTTTTTCAAAACCATTGAGTCAATGTACCGCCAAATACCTGAGGGACACGAGCTCGGTAATTGAAATTTATGTAGCCCGAACCTTTGACCCCAATATGGAATGATTGGTGACAATGGATATACAATCCCTCTGTCCCAGCAGGAAGAGGCTTTTAAATGTATCAGAGATCATTTAACCCACCATGACATTCAAAATAGGGTACCTGCTGAATTTGTTGTCGAGATTATGCCTATGTGTTCTTATTTAAGTCTGAGGTACTGCCGTGGGAGCAGCATTTGCTCCCGGCTTGGCTATCTTATATATGGCGGTCTTTGAAGATCTACATGTGCTAACTCCTAAACAATCCCTATACTAGTTGCCTCAAATAGTGGAAACGCTACAATGATGATATTTTCATCTGGCAAGAACAGAAGATGAGCTTGTGCAGTTTCACCAATGCAATAGGAATATCCGATTCACCATGGAACACAGCAAGCAACAGATCAAATTTTTGGATCTTGTTATCAAAAATGTGAATGACTTTTTAGCCTACTCACTGTTTAGGAAGCCCAGGGATTGCAACACCCTCCTACATTTCAAAACCTTTCACCCACGTAGCCTGAAGGATAACTTACACTATGGCAATATCTCAGACCTAAATACAACTGTACCTCATTGGAGGATTTCTATTCCAACGCTGAAATCTTGGATGACTGACTACTTTACTTTTATAAAACATTCTAAGATTCACTCCCAGAGAAGACCTTTTTTAACCTTGCATTAATACTACCACAGAAACCCATATGGCATGTGTTTTTATGCACTGTTCCAACACCTTGGATCTTAAGAAAATTGTAAAAAAGTATTGACCGCTTGCCAGACCAATAAATCCCTATGTTTGCCCAAAAATTTACAGGACTACTTTATGCATGTGCAACCGTGAAGACAAACATCTAAAACCGGATTGTGGAGCCTAAGACCATTAAGCAGCCATTTTCCCTGTGGCTCATGCTAAGTGTGCAAATTGACTACAAACATGAACTTGTTCGCAGTGGGTGACTAACTGGGGAAATGGGCAATTGTAAGACCAGATGTGTCCTCTACTGCATTGAGTACCCCTGTGGCCTTAGGTACATAGGTCAAACCATGAGAGCGGTTAATATCCGCATTTCAGAACATCGATACCGCATTAGATGTAAAAACACATCACCACCACTAGTCAGCCATTACCCTGAGCTTCAACACACACCAGATGACCTCCTTTGGTGGATCGTTGATGTAGTAAAATCTGCTAATAATGTGGAACACCTGCTGCTCAACAAGAGACCAGATAAATACATAAGATGTGTATGCATATTACCGTGCTAAAAGAAACGGTTTTGACCTTTGATCTAGTATCTAGCAACCTTTTCCAACTCTTTGTACCCATGTGATCTGTCCGGCACATGAGTATGCATGTTGCCGTTGTTAAAATGTTTAGTGTACATTTACTCCCATCTAGACCAATTTGACTCCACTGTGCACCCATGATGACCCATCTGGTACAGAGGCAGCATTATTGTTGTTAACATGCTTAGGGTATATCCCCTCCACTATAGTGGATTGCCTCCCTGTCGCTTCTCCATATGGGGTCTATTACAATCTCTTAACCCCCACACCCCAGGGCCATTATTATTCTTTAGCCCAAGGTGATTCTTTGCTATGCCTGCACCCACACTTGTATCGCAGTGACATCTTCACGTTCGCTGCGTGATGATGTCATCGCATGCGAACGCGCAGCCCTATTTACCCGCTATTTTTCTCACGGTTCTGTGTCTGGCAAAAAAATTCTCGTCACTTAGGAGTGCTTCATCTTGCGAGCTCCTCTGACTCAGGAAACGCCTCCCCTGTCCTTGATGGCCTTGGTTTGACATGATTGTTCCCCTTTAATCTCCCTCACTTAGGCTGGGCGTTCTTTTTTCCTACAGGGGTACAGTTTTACCTGAGAATTAGTTCCTCCATCCTTCTACACCCCCTACAAATTGCTCCTCTGCCCTCCAGACAGGTAGGCACTTGTTGATTAGCTTGCATTTATTTATTTAGATTTACATTTATATCACGCCCTAAACCCAGGGCTATCAAGGCGCTAGTTACAAGCAGGTTACACAAAGGCAGGACATATGTTAATTTGGTGGATACAAATAGACAGTGATGCTCATCTAGCACTTCTCTCTTTTTGCCTAAGTCCTTTAGTTAGTTGTATGCTTTACATCTTACAGATCTTCAATTTTGTGATCTTCACAAGTGATGTCTTTGAATTGCAGTAGCTGATGTACCCATCTTCGCCACCATTTCATGGAGAATTTTTACTTGATAAGAATCACAGGACTTACCGATTCCATTTTAACAAACCCACGGAAGAATCATCTTTGAGTTGACAGTTTTTCAACAAGGCTATTAATGCTAGCTTTCTGGTTTACCTATAAAAAGAACTGAGCTTTCCCCAGTTATGATGCAAACAGAATCTCCTGGACAGCGGTGATGTGTTGCTTATCTAAAAGAGAAAGAAAAAAGAGACTTCAATGCCCTCTCTCTCTCTATGTAATCTCTTCACATCAATAGAACATGAAAATAACTGACTATGGTCTGTTTACAGGCACACACAGAGCCAAAGTAACCACTTGAAACAACAGGACTATTCAGGTAGGTCAACAGTACCACCCAAGTGTTCAAAAGGAACTGTTAAAATAGAGTAGGTATGAGGGAACTTAATTCTCTCTTCACTATTCTATTTTAACTATAACCCCATTGAAAAACTGTTAACTGAAAGATGATTCTTCCATGGGTGTGTTAAAATGTTTTTGAGCAATTGGGAGAACTAGAGAGCTGTGTACACGGCCTTTGAATGTGGTATGGGTGATTCCATTTGCTTCCAGAATATGAAACAGGTCTTTTGATAGCTTGTCTAGCTGTGATAGTTACTGGTATCGTCTTGCTATGATATGTTATAGGAATTTGTAGAGTGCAGCGTTCACCCGAGGACATCTTGGGGCTGACCAGAAAGGAGAGCCGAAACAGAACAGACTAAGTAGCAGAAAGATTAGAAAAGATAGGTTTTTAACGCCCAATGAAAAGAGAAATTATCCTCTTATTTGGGTAAAACATAGGGTAGGGCGTTCCAAGCTTTTGCAGCCACAGAGAATGTGCATCCACCAACATGGGAGAGCTTCGTCCGGGGAATTTGGATGGTCAGAGAGGTTTGAGAGCGGAGTGCGCTAGATAGAGTATAGGGGAGAAATTTTGCCTGAAGATATTCAGCCCCCTGTTTGTAGAAGGCTTTATGCACAATACAGAGAGACTTGAACAACACCCCTTAACAAAAATGTCTCGGGTTTGCTAGATATGTCTAATTTGCAATGCTGTGTTTTATGAAGAACTTTCTTCACACATCCAACTCCTTTCGAGCACTCCTTTGCGTCATTTAGTGATATCCTTGCAGTTGTCTGTCTCCAGGCTCACCACCTGGTCTCTTCTGGTTGCATCAAACCTTAATCTTGAGTTTCAGGAGCGCTGAGTTATTATTCGCAAAGTTTGCCTTCTCTGAAGTCATACGTCCATTACAGTTAATGCTATTACATTTTGTAGAGCAGCAGGTAGAGGCATATACCCTAACTCCAACCCCCTCACAGTCGTCATACTGGAACAGCAGGAGAAGAGCAGCATATGGGACACCCTGTGTTTTCCCTATACCACATCGAGTGTACGAGAGACAATATGCACTCAGACAACCATACCGAATGTACCCTCGCACTGGAAGTGTGGAAGGATGCCGTGTGGAAGGATGTCTGCATGCACCATTGGACATTATGGAGCGCTGAGTGAAATTTGACGAGGGCAGAGTGATGTCATGAAAAAAATATACGAGTACATACTGAAACGATATGAAAATACTGAAGAGTAACGATGTAACTGAAGTGGCAAGAGAAACATGTATGAAATGATAAAGTAAGCATGAATGCAAAAGAAGATAAAATAACTTGCTGGCCAATTATTATAAATACGTAGTAACGCAAGGTAGATGAGATTTACTTTTTATTATGCTTTTGGATAATTACAAAACCTTATGCACTACATTTCTTTTAATGTAAAATATAAAATTAAACATAACATTAAGCATACATAAAAACAATCACATTTCATAAGAGCAATTTAAAAATAAACTTAAACAAATAGGAATCCAAAGAACTATTAATATTTGATTCCTAGTTTACTAAAAGTGTTTGGCAATCTTCCATACAGAGTGTACCGCCGCAGCAATATCAATTGAATCAGCTTTGTAAATGGAATTCCAGAATTGATCCATTTCAATACCTTCTATGGTTGTGGTGAGTTTATCGTATCCCTTTACATATAGGTGCATTAGTCTATTGCATTTAGTTAGGCTGTGACGATCAGTCTCGGCTTCTAGCTTGCATAGACGGCACAATCTCAAATCATAAGGATTATCTTGCCAAGCTCCATAATGTTCCCATGTAGATAAGATGTTAAAACGTAAATATAGTATGAATCTTTTCAGGGATTGATCACAGTATTTGGTTAGATATGTAGTCAGGGCTTTAGGTAGGAAACTCTGGGTTGAATAAACCTGGTATCTTTTCTTTTCAGTCAGGTTGTTGATGGTTTCTATTATATCCAGCTCTCTTGATTTCTTCTTTAGTATCTGCTCAATGTTAGGTATTGGGCCCAAGATATACTAAGGGCTGATAGATAAATCCTAGCAAGATTCCTCCAGCTTCAGAATGAAGCGGTTATCTTTTCTATTGCTGTCTTTAATACCCAAAATCTGTGCCAGATTGTTGTTATTGCTCTGGGGTGAGCGCAATGTCAGGCACAAAAGTGTTTGTTATACTAGCCACAACTTGACCAATGAACAAATGCCAAATTCCATTTGCACTGCCTCAATGGGTACCGCACTGGGCAAATTCATGACAGACCGTAATATTTTGGCTTCAAGTTTATCAAGCCAAGTAACATATTTATATTTAAGTGCCTGGAGGCCGTACAACATTGTTGGGATGATGCTAGTTTTGTATATAAGGATCAGCCCTTCGATGTTGTTACCACCCGCGCTACTGATATAACGTTTGATAGTAAGCCATTTGCGCCAGATCTTTCTGTTAGAAATGTCCCCATAGAACTGGAGGTTGGATTTCGCCTCAATGGAAATTCAAGATATATGTACTTCCAGTCTGTCTTTGCCAAGTTTCCAAATGTAAGGTGATTTTTTGGACAGGGAGCTGCCAAAGCACCTGATTGTAGTCTTTTTTGTATTAATCTTCATGCAATTTTCATGTGCGTAAGCAGCAAAAGAGTCAATTGACCGCTGAAGACCCAATGGCATCTGTTCAAATAGCACTGTGTCATTGGCGTAGCCTAGCCATGATATAGCCACGCCATTGATCTTTGGAGGAAAGTTCCTGACTTTTTCTATTGAGGCACCCATATCTGAAGTATAAAGCCTATAAAGCAATGGTGCTAAGAAGCACCCCTGCTTTAATCCAATATTGGTGGCAATGGATGAGCTCGGTTCACCCTCCTGATTTAGCCTAACCATGACTGTAGTGTCTGTGTATAGGCATTGTACAAAGTACATTAAGTGCAGATCTATGCCCCAACGTAGTAGCTTGCTATTTCAATGAATGGCTGCAAAGCACAAAGGGAGGCAGACGGATACGTATGGACGTGAAACATATTTCTCTTAGATTAAAGAAGACGAAAACATTTGCAAGAGCCTAGTATTGGAAATTAACAGTGAATAAGGCTCATACAAGATGGAGTGAGCTAGTCTCTAGAGGCCAAAAAGAGCAATGACACTCAAAATAATTAAATCAAATAGCAGTAAATAAGAGGTTGAAATGGACACATTTGTGTTCTCTTCTCACGTGATGCAGAAGTCGAAAACAAGGGCTATTCATTAAGTTGCGTTTGAAGATTGTGATGTGCTCATTCTCCCTTGAATGTCCCAAAACAGAGAGCAACTGCAAGGTCAACTGCTGACGGGAAACTTTGGCTCATGGTCAGACTGATGAGAGATGATGGACTAATTGGGAAAGTGGGAAGTATTCTGACGTGACTCAAGCACCTGGTTTTTGTTACACTTACGTGCTGCTAGCAGAGCCGAAAGTCAAAAGTTGGGTGCAAATGCCAACCAATCAGTGGGTCTTTGGGGCAACCTGCTATACAATGTTGCATAGACCAATCCACTGCCATTTTGTCCGCTATAATTAGTATGGATGTATGTGATCACTGTGCCACCCATAACACGATGGCCGAAAATGCTGACGCCAGTTACGGCGCAGCGCAGTAATCATTTCGATCACTGTGCCTGCTTCCCCTGGCCAGCATTACCCCTTCCAACCCCCCCACTCCACTCACCTTTAGGGTGGCACACTTCTGCGTATGCCGTCCGCACTCTGCAATTCCGTGGATTGGAGCTGGTGCTGCAGGGTGCTTTTCTTTCCGAAATGGTAAGTGGGGGACACCCCCGCAGCCCCTGACCCCTGTTACTATGCCCAAGTAGAGCGGGGGACACCCCTGCAACCCCCGCTCTGCTTGGGCACAGTAAATGTCACCCTCATTTTGTGCACCTCCAAAGTCGCAGTAACTGCGGGGGCGCACAAATGAGGGTGACATTTTGGTACAATACCATTAGTATTATACATATTTAGAGGTAGTCCAAGGTGTGTCTTATAGATAGAGACATCCCATTAAGTACTAACCCGTATACATTCTATAAGTAGACATGTTCCACTAACCAATTCCTCCCCACCAATAGGTTTTACAGTTTGCCTCGTAGGATGACATCATAGATGACGCCTATTGGGGTATAAGACCTCTGTGTAATCAAGTATGTGTGTGATTGTGCAAGCATCAGTCCGATGTCTGCCAGTGTACCCTGCTTTATTAAATTGAGAATAAAGTAGTACTTTTACCATATTCTTCGAGTCTGTCCGGTTTATTTATTTGAGATCTTTATTGGTAATTCCATCTAGCAGAATAGATGCTTCAAGATGCTAGAGCACAATTTGTAACCTAAGAGGTCTGCACAGGCCCCACCATCCTCTTTTAATATAAACTTTTTTCCAACCTCCTCGGCTGGTCTCCTTCCTTTTCTATTCATCTTCCCACCTCCTCCTCCAGTACAGCCTCTCATTGTACTAACTGCCTGGTCCTTTCTTCCCCACTGCGCCGACTTCCTACCAGCCTACTTCCTTATTTCACCTGTCTTTTCTAGGATGTTCTTTCTCTGTTCTCTACCCTCTCCTCCTTCAATCTTCTCTCCTAACCACTCCTATTCCTGTCAGCCCCCACCTATTCGTCCCTTCTGCTCTGCTCCTCCACCTCAGACTCCGTCCTTATCGTCCGTGTCTCCACCCTAGCCTCCTCTTTCCTTTTTCACTGGGCCTCCAACTCAGTTCACCACCCGCCTCCTACGCCTCTCAATCTCCAACTCCATTTACCCACACTGGTTCCCAGATGGCCGTGGCTTTTATTAGGCCCTAATCCATGTCACGGGTCTGCCCTGCGTGTGAGTGTTTACATCTCTGTATGATAATGAATTCCGTACGTGGATTGCTGTGGAGTGATTGGCGAGTCATGTAGCGTTGCGCAGATAAGAGGACTAACACTTCTTTAGCCTTGCCCAGGATTCTGGGTCTCAAAACTGTGAATAGGCAGGAAGACCTCTAAATGTAGAGAACAATACGTGTGTATGTTTCTGGTGACCTGAGGAGAGGTCGGGTGGTTTTTGGTATTCCCATGTGCCTCCTCCAAGCTCAGCATCAACAACCAGTTGGCAGCACCCCACCCACCACCACCACACAGAGGTTTCGTCAAATCTTCCCCACTGTCGCTCGCTACCCTCCTCACCACGGTCTCACCTGCGCAGCTTGTCAGCAGACTTTAGTGAAGTGACTTAGTCATCGAAATGTTGTGCAATCATTGCTTATCGTGTGATTACTGTAATCCTTTCCCATGTGCAATTTACTGTTGCAGTAAAAACCAGCACTCTGTTGGTCGGCCCTTTCACCTTCACCTTTCTCCCTATTTATCCTCTCCACTTTTGCATTGTGCATTACAGTGCCCTGATTTGTTTTTTTCAGGATGTCCGCACAACATTTCTCTCTTCATTTTTTTGTTCTAGCGTGCCATGGATTCGTAAACTGCATAATCAAAGGTGAGTGCATCTTCTAATAAAATATCCTTGGCATGTATTAATTTTTTTGGCATTTTGGGACTGTTTGAGTGCACTAAAAACATTGCGTAATGAGGCACGTGTTTGACTCTTTCAGTTGCGCCACATCATCTGCAGAGTCATTGCTTCTTGTGTAGAATGTTATTTTGTGTATTGTGAAATTTTCTTCATCTGCAAAACATTTGCTCAGTGTCCTTGTTGCTTCTTCAAATAAGGTCCTGGTCCTGGTCCAATGCCGAAACATGTCTGGTTTGCTTGTGTTTCCGTCCAGAGGGGACCTGGCCTAGCAGTTTGGGCTGGGCTGCTACCATTAGTAACAGTACTTGACTGATTTGAATATGGCTGGACCTCTTTTGCAATGGCACAGACGGGCTAAAAAACGGCGGTGTGGAAGGTTGTCCAGAGCAATGATAGTGGTTCAGATTTATTCAAAACCTTCCACCCATCACTTTTTTGGTTGCTCTTCTCGGGTTCCAAAAGCAGTGCAACCTCTTTCAAGCCAACTAGTATTCTTTGTCCTTCCACCCATATGTACAGGAGCATGGCTCTTTTTTTCATCTCTGGGATATACTCTTGCCACCTATTGCTTTCATGTAGTTTTATAAAAGGAGAAGTTACTGCCTTCCCCGAATGGGTACGCCCCCAGGGCTTACGAAACTCTGGGTAGAAACTGCGGCAGAGGCGCGGCTCTTTGCAGGTCAACCGTCTTTACAGTTCATTCCATGCACTTACCTCGAATGTCATTTTGTTTTCCTCCAGTATGCCCTTTGGATGTGTACAGGCGCGTTATAAATAACTTATCATATCATACATACATCTTTAAAAAGTGATCACATGAGTTAAGGTGAGTCGGAGACACATAGGAACCCCTAAAAATTCTATTGTTAATAACGTTTGATTCGAGTAACGGATTTCACCGAAATGTTGAAAGTGATTAAAAGTCTGCAGCACCCCTGCAAACTACAAAGCTTCGTTAGGATTTGTTAAAAAATAAAAAGGGTATTAAGTGTCAAAATATTTTTTTTTCCCCAAAAGTGCGGCCTACTTCTCGTTCATTTTCCCAGACAAAAAAGGTCAATTATTCCTACAACTTGGGCATGAAGCATTGACTCGCAAGCCATGCATAGTTTGGGGTTATACTGTGTAGTAGTTATTTAAATAACTACTGCATTCTTCGCCCCAAAAAATAGAGATATCTCCCATGGTGCATTGCAGGATCATGGTTTTCAGAAATGAAACAACCGTCATCTTGTTTTTCTCTCGATTCAAGAAATATTTGCGGCTATAACCTACGTTATGGGAAAATGAAACACAGGAAAAAGCTATAGACATGTCAAAAAACATATGAATGCTGTCAGGGTAGAGTTAGGGAGATGGCTAGAGGACAGTGAGTGAAAGTTGGGAGTTGGAGGGGGGTCCAGGGACCTAGTTTGCAACACAAAACTTTCTGTACCCTCGGCAATAGCCGCGAATAGCCGACATCTGAAGGCAAACTGCATCACAGAAGCAGCGTGTATTCTGGGGTGAAAGGGAGAGGGCAGGGGAGGTGAGGAGGCCGTCTGGGGTGTAGGGGGAGCTGGCACAGATGAGGGGGGACTTGGTGATGGCCTGGGGGGGTCAGGGGAGCATTTATTTTTTTGGTCATTTTGCTGATGTTGGTGACTATATTCGAGGCTACGAAGGACTACAGCTACCCACGGGTAAGAGTAGTTCTGTAGTCGTGGCTATATTTGTTGGGAGTGTCTGTGTTTCATTTATTTTCAAAAGTTATTTGTATAGGTATAGTGACGTCGGGGGTGAAAAATCATTGGCCTTTGCCAACATGGTCAGTGACCCAGTAGGTATTAGAGAGTCTTTTTTATTTTGGATGTTTGTTTTCAGACTTTTGAGCAGGTGAGACTTTGGAGAAAAATAGAAGAAAATAGTTTAACAAAATTAATATAAAAAGGAGAAATGTGATCTGTGATGTCATCACTGTGGTTATAGGCTGCGCAACAGCGGGCGTGAAGTTAAGGTGCCTTTAGATGAATTTCCCGGGTTTTGTTGCATTAAGTTCTCACCTTAACGTCCTTGCAACTAAACCTTTTTCCTTGAATATATATATATACACATCTTAAAAGCAAGAGGTTTGTGTGCCCACTGTTCTCCATCGATCCGCATTGAAAATAGGTGCATGATAGCGTAAGGATGTGGGTTAATTCTGGTGGGAGTGCTCAAGCAGCCTTCTCCTCCTCCCCCATTGTTTTCAGAATTGTAAAAGGTTTGGGGCCGAGTGTGTGCTCCCGTCACCATCTGCTTCATTTTACAACTTTGACATGTGTGCTCGTTGCCTGCAACTAGTAGAATGTAACATGAAATGCTTGCACAATGAAGGAGCTGCAGTGAGGATGGGGGAAGAGGACTGCATAGAGGCCTTGACTATCAATCCTTCATTTATTACTCACAGAAAAGATCGAGACCCAAAAACTGCAATGCTAACTACAGACGGCAGCAATTGGAGGTTCCCTCTTTATAGGCACATTATTCAGTCTCCCAGAAAGAAAATGCTCGAAGATGGTTCGAAAACGTGGCCTTTTAAGCAATCCCCCCCAGCCAGTGAGAAAATTGGGTGTTAGGTTAAGCACTATCCTTTTTCTGGCCTCTTGGCATCATTTTTATCCTACTCTTCCAGCTCCGTTGGAACCCACGGCCCATCACAATCAGAGCCAACTCCAATATGGAACTCTTCAAAGCTCAGCTTAAACTTCACTTATAAAAGAACAATTATAATTGCCAAAGAGGGAGCTTTCTCCCTCCCCCATTCCCCTTACCGGAGCCCACCGTTCCTCTCAGTGCCATGTAATTTTGCATATTTGTACAGTACTCTCTTTAGTATGATGCACTTGCCCCCTTGGTTAATGTCACCTTTGTAATTCACCAATTTCTTATGTTTCTTATGTTTCTTTTGTTACTGAGCTGTGTCCCACTTTGATCACATCCTCCTACACTGCTCGCCACTTGTTTGCATCCTTGTCCTGATGTTCAAGTGCCCTTCCAGGGATTGCCTGCGTCATCTGTAAATGTGTTATTGTAAGTCATTTCTGATTGAAATTGACATATCTGTGCCTCAAATAAATACAAACACAAATATTTCAGGCATTCGTATTAGCTTGGGAACGAGTACAAGGTGGTAGCAGCATTGGGGAGGTTTTGTTCCTGCCTGGATAGATGCAGAAAGATCTCAGCAACAAGAATAGTGGCTCCCTGTTTACACATGCCGTAGATGTCCGTTTCCGTGCAGCAGGGATGAGGCATTTTATTCTGCAACAGTGATCAGATACATGCGGGCTATGTTGGTTTCCAGATGTAAGCAAACTCCCCAGTGTATGCAGATCTAGCATGAATCTGAGCTGCACTGGGGGAGTCTGCACTTCTACACAGCTACTCACACACCCATATAACCACTCAATCTACTGAAATACTCACATACACACTTGCTCACTCATCCACATTCACCCACGGCATCCATGTGATGTGTCAAGGTATGATATTCCAGATTCTGGGGACTTAATCATTGGAGAAGGCTTGTCTTCTGAACCTAGGGTATGACTATGTCGCAGCTCCTGCTGTTGCACTGTCCTTAAATTCTGTGCTCTCTTGGATTATAGCATGTTGGCATTACAGAAAATGATATGCATGAAGTTATGGAGATGATGTGGAGGTGCAGCCAGTGCAGGTGTATCAGGATAGATTTTCCGTATTTCAGTGTTGGTGTCCTGTGTGAGGTAAAGTGGTGTCACACAGGACAGCGAGTACTTGTGGCACGCACCCCACAAGTACTCCAAGTACTGTTTACTGGCGTGGCAGATAGAGCTCGTGTGGATTGGAAGCTTTTCCATATCGGAGCTGCGAATGTCCCTTAGCCGTTTACTCATTGGTGTTCTGGAGGACGTCTTTGCAAGCAACACCGAAGTGCCTGGACGATCGAAAGAAAAGAAGGTCTCTAACTACGTTGACCCCGCCCCACCCGGCGCGCACGCCTTTCTCTGATCAGAATATATTTCCAAACAACAGCGCACCCGCGCGCACAGCCCACAAGTTCTCCAAGTACTGTTTACTGGCGCGGCGGATTGAGCTCGTGTGGATTGGAAGCTTTTCCATATCGGAGCTGCGAACGTCCCTTAGCCATTTACTCATTGTTGTTCTGGAGGACGTCTTTGCAAGCAACACCGAAGTGCCTGGACGATCGAAAGAAAAGAAGGTGACTGTTAGTACACGTTTGTGCACGTTAAGATAGTTGTGCACGTTGTGCCCAATCTGTAAACAGATTGTTGACCTTGCAACAATTGTAGCTGCGTGCTGAAACATTTCTTTTCTTTGCTTTAAGGTCTCTAACTATGTTGACTCTACCCCCCCGGCGCGCACGCCTTTCTCTGATCAGGATATATTTCCACACAAGAGCGCACCCGCGCGCGCACCCCACAAGTACTCCAAGTACTGTTAACTGTTCATGGTGCGGGACGCGGGGGTGCGGAGGTAACGTTATATATGTTATTAGTTGTTAGAATTATTCCCGAAGCAGGTGATGGGCTTAGGGCCCTATTGGTAATCATAATTTTGGTAAAGTTTGAGTTTATTTGAGGAAGTGCGGGATTATCTGTTTAACGACCTAAAATACATTATAAGTACTTGAATCTACTACACGCTCTTGAATCTACGCACAACTAAGAGTCTCCATGGAGACCACGCTCAGAAACGGTAAAAAATGGAAGGACTGTTCTTCCAAGATTCAAGCCAACTTGGAAAGCCCAAAAAATGTTAAACAAAAATAATAGTCCCTCTCTTTCTCTGAATGGCAAACGCTCTTTTCTCTCTATGTCTGTGCACACTGAGGATAATATGTCCGCTAAAGAGAAGAGCGTAGACCTTGAAATACAAGATAATAACATGCCTGTAAAAGAGTCATGCTCACTAAAAAAGGCAATTGAAGATGTTATGCCGGAAAACAGGATAATAAACTGCCTGGAAACGAAATATGTTCTCTGTAACAGGCAAATGAAGATATTACTTGTGACCCGTTTGCAGCAGCAGACCATGTACACATTGATCAGAAAATTGTAGCAGAGATACATGAAAATAAATTCTCTCCTATGGCAGATATCTCCATGCTTGCACCGGTAATCATGGCAGATCTTGATAGGAGAGTACGTCTGTCTCGTGGGCCTTCGACTCCGGTAGCCTCAAATAGTAACTACAGAGAACATGTTCATTTTCATAAACCCATCATGAAGGAGGATTTGAGCCCCCTGTTCTGTCGTGAGCAAAGAAAACCACAAGCTGCACAAATATTGCAATTTCCAACTACTAGTTCCCCTTCTTCGAAAGAAGAGATGGAAATAAAATCTCAAAACTTCATTCCTGGGCAAAGGAATCTTAATTCATCCATGTCTGTTTTCAACTTTTCAAATCTTTCGGAAAGCTGTTTTCGTCAAGAACACATTGAAGAGGATTTGATGGACCAAAACATCAGAGTTTCCTGTCCTAACGAGAATTTTGAATCTCTTAGATCGAGGACACGAATACTCCAATTTGCTATTGAAGGAGTTAAAAAACGACATAAGTAATAATATGGCAAAACTAACGAAAATGTAAGGTTACATCCTAGCACAGGAGGCATGTCATAGTTACCATCTTAATTGTCATGAAAGAGCGACCCTAATTGTAAAAAAAGAATTATGGATCAGCTCCTCTAAACTGGAAAAGAATATAAGGGATCTCAAACATTAGCAGATCCCCTTCTGCTAAATGGAGTGCCGATGTCTTTCACGCAAATAATACATCACAAAGACGACGCACCAAAGGGTATCATGAGCAAACCTTTGTTTGAGTCAATTTATTACATGGAGGTTGCAACATTACAACATGAAAGGATATTACAAGTCGAACAAATCCTTGTGCAAATGAACCCAAAAGAAAACCTCCTTGAGATGCTCTCATCTATTGATGTAACTGAAGCTAAACTGATCACGAATGTGGAAACTCTAGACAGTCCAACTGCCCTCATCAACATCATTGAACAAGACAAAATCCTAAAAAGGCAAGAGGAAGAAACGATTCAAAAAGATAACTTATATTTTATTTCGAGAAGAGCCAAAAGGTACCATCAAAAAGCCATAAAAAGAAGACACAAAAATAAAGGAAGTTCGGCATGTGTAGAGAAAGTTGTAAGAGAGAAAAACCCAGATACTATCACTTTCAAAAAGAACGACATAAACAAAGGCAAAGGCTCACAGAACGTTATGCCCGTGGATCAAAACTTGAACCTAAGTGAGTTGAACGAGGAATGTAAAAGAGTTTACAGACAAAACAACATCAGGAGCAAAACCGACTTCTACGGATCCAGAACCATCTGCTAGTGAAACAAACATCCTAGGGCAAACAGATTTAATTCTAAGTGCACCAATGTTGATACAACCTAATCTAACTTCATTTTTTACTGATATCACAGTAAAAAAAAAACTGATACCTTCAGAAGAAATGAAAAAAGCAAAGAAAGAGAAGGAATGGTTGGTAAAAACACACCACAGCAGATCATCGAGAACAAAGGTGAAAGCCAGATGGTCTTGGTTGAAAAGTCCACAAAAAAGCCTTCACTTATTGAGATAAGTTCCAACACTGTAAATGATGGGAAGGATATTCTCTCCATTAAATTCTAAGTAGCTGAACAGTTGTTGGAACTTGATGCGTCTACGCAGAAAAAGTTAATTGTTCCCCAAATTCCCACTAAGGAGGTTCTGAAGTCTCAGTCGAACCCTCAATCTAAAAAAATAGAGCAAGAAGTGAGTGAATTGTTAGGTCATTCTCATAAGACTGAGGAGTGCTTGGTAGAACAGACGAACGTCGATTTCAAAACCGACACGGAGTCAAGGATCTACCCTGAGGCGGCTAAATCAGATGTATTACACATCTTCCATTCAATTCCGAATGAGATGAAGAATACCATCGATGGAAGAGCGATGCTAATAATAACGGAGCTATGCGTATCAATCGCTCTTTTTTAATGAATGCTCTCTTTAAAATCCCTTCACTTCGTAGTTTAGTCACAAATGATATTAAATGGATTCGCCTCCTTAATGAGAATAACACCCGAATGCTCTCTAAGATGTTATCGCCAATAATTGAAAAATTAATTTGGGAACATCAAAGTGATTTAAATATACTTGGTTTTAGCATGTATGCATTCTCATCTATTAAAGAGGCAATTAATTTTCTAGAATATCAACCTCCACCTATTATAGCAGTAGTCAACAATGAGCAAGGTCCTTCTGGCTCCAATGATCCATCTAAAAACATGATGGAACAATTATCAGCGCTAATGAATGCTTTGAATGGTTTAAAATGGCTCGAACCGCTAATTAAAACATTGTCCAACATTAATCCGCCACATGTACCTTCATAAAATTATGATCTCAAAGTTGTATCGTGGAACTGCTGTGGTTTCGCGAATCTAGCTAAATGGAGGGCCAAAACAAATCAGAATTCCTTTCCACACATACTACTGGTTCAAGAAACCATGGCGGTAGCATATATTGAAATTGATGGGTATTATTCCTGTGTTCATCATGCGAATAGAGGTGTAGAAGGCAGACCTTGTGGTGGCTTGGCTATCTTTATCAACACTAGATTTAAATTTACCATTAATCATGTATATGAATCGGACCTTTATCTGTTTCTGGACGTAAATATTGACTCTTTACATAGTAGAAAGTTATTTATAATTTCAATGTACTGGAATCCTGTCTTGTATCCTATTGAAATAGCGTGTGAAATCCTAAATGATGCCTTTATTAACGCATACAATAACTCACCTGATGCTGAAATGCTTATTGGAGGGGATTTTAACGCATCGTTTTGGTCTATGAATAGTGATGCTTCGACAAGTTCAACTCATTTTCAAAATTCTTTACAAAAGGGAAATACATGGAGAAACTTTCTAAAATGTTGGGATCTGCATTTAATACAATCAGAATGTAATCATGCGACCTTCACGTGGAAAAGAGGAGCCTATCAATCTTGGATCGACCACATATTTTCTTCTAAAAATGTATCTAGCATGCTCACAAAAATCAACACGATAGAAACTCACTTGGGTGACCACTTAAGGATTGCTACCTCGATTGTCGATCACTTGAAATCGAGTCAACAAGTGAACTATCTATCGTTAATACAAGTCGAAAGACCAAGAGTGTTGATCAATTGGTCTCCTTCTACTTGTAGGAAATTCACGGCTCTAGTAAATAGAGATCTATGGAAGAACAAAGTGAAAAATTGTACTGAAAGTCAAGATATCTTACAATGGAATATGCAAATGATTAAGTTTCATCTTATAAAATTTGCCCAGAATACAGTTGTGCAAAAGCCAATTATACAAGATGATGTCCACTTTTCTCAAGAAGTAGCTACATTAAAAAAAAAAGAAAAATGCAGATCTTAGAAAAATTAGGAGGTCCATATTGTATTGCAATCTTTCTGAGTATGTTAGTATGAAAAAAAAAATATATTCAAATTTAAGCATGAACTAATCCAATTACGGTCAATTAACAATATAAAGCGAAATCAAAAAATAGTCAACTTGTTATGTGAAAGGAAATTTAAAGATATTTGGAAAGTTATAAGATCTATAGACAAGAAAAAAATTATTGAATTTGAATCAGGAATTGATACCACAACTTGGACCTCATTTTTCTTCAATAAATTTGCCCTCCCTGTTGAGTTTAGATCTAGTCAACATCCGCCTAACTCTCAATTAATTACAAATCGTTGTCCTTGGGGAATCAGAGACATATTACATGCAATCCATAAATTGAAGGGATCCAAATGCGCAAGGCCAGATGGTTTGCCTCCATGTCTCATCAAAGATGATCCCCTGTTTTGGGCGTCCATTTTTGACGACATATTCCAAGAAATGTTTTGTTTAAAAAGAATTCCCGAATCTTGGCTTACCTCAATCATAATTCCTCTCTACAAAAAAGGGTCTATATCTGACCCGAATAATTACAGACCAGTGGCTATAATGGACGTAGCCGCAAAAATAATTGCTTCTCTGATCCTACAAGAGGTGGACATTTTTATCCGCAATAATTCCTGCCTATGTGTAGCCCAAGTAGGTTTTAGAAAAGGAATGGGTACTCCTTTGAATGTCTGTATTCTTGCTCACATCATAGCTTCTGCTAAGTGTCCCGACAAAAGTCCTATCTTTGTGGCATCCCTCGATGTAAAGGGAGCGTTCAACTGTGTCATAAGGGGCAAATTATGGGAAAATATGCACAAAGCTAATTTCCCCCAGTACTTGATAACCCTTATAGAGATGATCCACGTTAACACCAACTATAAAGTGAGAATTAATCGAGCAGGATTTCTAACTGAAGCTATTCCAAGTAGTACAGGTGTTAAACAAGGGTGCAACCTGGCAGCCATTCTCTTTAACCTTCATCTTGCAGATCTTGATGAGATATGGAACACAGAAAAATCTTTTGCGGCTCATCTGGGGTCGCTTGCATTATCATGGCTAGCTTCGCGGATGACATTTTGCTTTTTGATAAGACTCAAGCAGGTCTCTAAATGAAACTAGAGAGCTTCTTACACTATTGTAAGATTAATAACTTAACTGTCAATCCACACAAATCAAACATAATTGTATTTTGCAATAAGAAAAAAGTTTGGCATTTCTCTTGGACAATTGAATCACTCCCGATTGCTGTTTCTATAAACTTACCTTATTTATGTTTAATACTGACAAATAATGTCTCAGCAAAAAGAATAAAAGAACTCTTTATGGTGAAACTACTTCCATTGAAGGGACAAATGAAAATCCTGCTTTCTAAAATTTGCAAGTTTTCGCTAATACCTTTACTGGAATTATATCATAAAAAAGTGGAAGCTATTATGCTTTATGGAGTAGAGTTGATATTAGCTGACCTTGGTCCCCTGCTTGATCAGTTACAAGGTGCTAACTGGAAGTACACACTAGGTCTCCCGGATTATAATCCAAACGCTATTCTTAGGGACGAATTGGGTCTTAATTCACTATCAGCAAGATACAATTGGCGCCTACTTTTAAACTTCTCCAAAATGTTGTTTCCACCCAACAATTCACTTTACATTGGTCTAAATCATATGCTTGCTACTAATAACCCTCCATCTTTGGTACAGTTTAAAATACGTATGATGTCCTTGCTAGAAAAAATCAACATGTCAGTTGAAGACCTAGAATTTCAGCAGGTAAAGGTTAAGAAAAAAATGTTTGAATATGACTGGGCGGAGGATAGTATGCAAATATTGAGTTATTCATCCTTCGCAGAATACTCAAATTTCTGCCACAGACAATCTCCACGTTTACCTTACACAACATTGTGTCCAAGTAATGAAGTACGGTGAACCTATATGCGGTTCAGATTGGATTTGATTCATGCAAGGGCGAGAACTAAACATTGGCACAAAGATCAAACAGTCATGCTTAATGATATATGTAGATTCTGTAATCTAACTCAGGAAACAAAACATCTTTGTCTATTTTGCACTAACTTTGAAAATGATCGCTGTAGAATAATGAATTCATTTGTACATGCGAATTCCATTTTTGCCAGAAATTGGATTTGTTTAAAATGTATGTGGGGTGCAACTAATTCTACCATTCCTAAAACGGTAAGGTTGGTAACTGTTATAGCAAATTAATCTCATATTGAGGAATTGATTGCTTTACATCTTGGGTTTCGTCATTTAATTTAGAGGGAATTTTATCTTCCCTTCTCTAACAGGAGTCCAAGGAAAAAGAAGGAATGAGTCCCTAATGTCTTTTTTGATATAACTTTGTTTGTTTGCTTTTTCTACTCAGTCTTTTAAAGGATTTATTTTTAAGAATACATTTATTTTTTATACTTTGGATTATTGTTCTTTGTTCCTTTTCTATGTACTAGTGGTTATCCTTTGTAAAGATCTAATGAATGAATTATTTACTATGTTAAGATGTGTTATATTTGTAAAGATCAAAAGAATGTAATGTTGATTTTATCAAGGTGTTTTATATTTGTAAAGGTCTTTTGTACCAAAAACAAATAAAAAGAATAATTAAAAAAAGAAAAGCGGTGTCATTTCTGCAGTGTGGTTCCCCTTACAGTTTTGGAGTGTTGGCGTTGTCAGTAATGTGCCCTTTTCTCAGTCTTGCGTTAGAGGGTTATTTTTGAGTATTGCAATTATAGCTTCCTGTTCTCTGCTGGGTGGACTTGTCTAAGTCACACAGTCAGTGTCAGCCTTCAGTATTGAAGTGGTGGTTCCTTATCATGTTGAAGGCCCTCATGTCACAATTCTGCAATGAAGGTCACCCTCCACTGTTGTCCACACCTGAGCGAAGTTAAACCTTTCCAGTCCCATAGGGTGTGTCACATTTTAGTATTGTAGTAAAGTTATCCTGTACCACCTGATGTTCTCTTGGTTTGGTCCTGCTTTGTAATACTGCACCTGTGGTGTCATCATTCTGGGTGATGTGCTATAACACTTTTAATAAAAAGATGGACAATCTTGGTCTTCTCTAGTTTTTTTCTTTCATATTCACTTTTTATTGAATTTTTTCTGGAGCAATCAGAACAAATGAAAACATGTTGTAGTTCCGGGACATCAATACAGTAACAATGATTACAACTATTGATAAAACTGTGATGATGTATGGACCACATCCATGGGAGCGTTCAGATGCTATCTAACACCAATATACTCAAGTTATCTTCATTCCCCTTCCCTGTTTCCCTCCCTCCACCCACTATTCCCAGTAAGGGGGTGCATCATGTATACAAACTGTTTGTCTAATAGTTAATTTGGTAGTATTGGTTCATCATGCTCAGGGGTTTGGACCATTTTTGGTGCACAACAATGGAATTTCTCAGTTGTCATGCATGTTGCTCGACTTGCACAGTTCCAGATTCAGGGTGCTTGTTTGTTAATGTACATTGATGTAGAGATTTCTACCGCCTATGATATGCCAGAAAAGGGAACCGTTCTGAGTCAATGTGACTATGGGCTTCATTACAATGCCGCCGGACTCATAACACCATTTCTGCCGCCTGAGATCCCGGTGCCACCGGGACATTACAAGTCCCGGCAGCCTGGGATTTCAGGTGGCGCAAATTGTACGTCCCCATACCCATGGAATCCCATAGAGCTCCATGGGAATGGGGACACAGAAGCACTGGCACCATTGCTTACAGTGCCAGTGCTTCCATGACAACTCTGCCTACCACGGCAGTTGATCCCGGCAGGTCAGAACTGCCGGGCACAATGGCCCAGGAAGGCAGAGTTGTAGTGTGGCAGTCCGGAAAGGGTGCTGGTACGGTGCAACCAGCACCCTTATTTCCAGACCTCCACAGTTGTAATGATGCCCATATGTGTTTCAGAGAGAATAGCTGTCATACTCTCCATTTTGAATATGTCTAAAGCTTTATTAATCCATTCTTTCAGTGTAGGTGGGATCTCTTGCAAAAATGGTTAAGCAGACCATTGCTGCTAATAGCAAGGTCCTTGGCATGTGGGCTAGGCCCGTGTAGTTTTCCTCATCTTCCTCAAGCCTGAACAATAACAAAAAAACAGGGAGAAAGGTCTCACTATGCCATATATTTCTTTCATCCAGGGTAGCACCTCTTTCCAGAACAGTTGCGCCCGCTGGGACGCACACCAAATATGTCATTAGGTAACCACACCGCCACATCCTCTCCAACAGAACGCGCTAACCGCTGGATACATCTTGGCCAACCTGTGAGGAGTCAATTGCCATTGTTGGAGTAATCTAGAGTTAGGCTTTATACTGTGTAGAGATAGAAGATGACATTACTTGCCTATGAATGGCTACCCAGGGGCCTCTGTCCTCTTGGACTTCCAGATTCCTAGCCCACTGTGACTTGACACAGTGTGTGCCAGAGCTCCCCCTCACTAAAAATGAATTGTACATTCTTCAAATGAGGCCAAAAGTGCCTGTGTGTGTCCAAAACCTGTTCAAAAGATGTCAATGATCGATCCAAATATCCCCCCCAAATTCTGTCTGTCAGGTCGCCCTTTAGTTGCAGGCACATGAGGTAGACATTGGCTTACCCAGTTCCTCGTTTAACACAGATTTACTCAAGAATTTCCCTTCCTGACATAATTGGCCTGCTCTCACCAATCCCCTCTCGTAATAGGGCTGGAAACGAAGTGGTTCATTAATTTTATCGGGGGAGCACATAAACAACTAAGAGGGAAGGGCCAGGTTGTCATCCCGTCCATGTCCCTTGACTGCCTGAATAACTGTCACAGCATTGCCAGAATCGGGTGTGTCTTTACTCTGTGCACTACCATTCGGCATTATTGATTGGAGACAGTAAGTCATTTTCAAGCTCGACCCATTGTTTTTCTTTGGAACTCCTTAGGTGGTCCAAGAGTATCTGGCACTGCGCTGCTCTATAATATTATTTTAAGTCTGGGAGGCCAGCTCTCCCATTCCACCGGTAATGCCTGGAACAGGAACAGCAACCACTGCAATACGTTAATCTTTTCTGTGGTAAGGGGACCCGCCCAGGATTGCACCATTCCAGACCATCTTGCTCGTCTTTTCTGATAATTTTCCACAGAATGGGGTTGTTTGCTTTATAAATACCATTCAGGTCCCTCACAAGATAAATACCCAATTTAGACCCTTGGTTTTATATCCAAATCACATTGTTGTAAATACGAAAACCCATATCTTGTGTCTCTTCGGTTGAGGGGAGTACTTCTGACTTGGTGAAATTAATTTTGAAGCCAGATAGGGTACCATACTTTTCAATAACCTCTATTAATTTATGAAGCGATGAACTAGGAAATGTTATATAAGCCAGATGTCATCAGCAAAGAGAGCTAACTAATATTCCCTCCCAGACTTTTCGAACCTGCCGGATTAATCCAGCTAATGGCAACTGAACTATATGCAGGATACCAAGGCAGACAGTGATGGCATTGGGGTGTGGGGACTTGTCCCCGTGCAACTACAAGCAGAGAGCCCCCACAACAAGAGGGCCAGCACACTGCCCCCCTGAGAATACAACAGGACCCAGTAGAAGCAGAGAAAACAAAGAAGTTTGTCCGCATTGGGGCAAGCAGCGAGCAGTGTTTGATTCACAGGGCCCAAATTCTAATAATTTCAATAAGACTAATGACAATTGGCGCCATCCACTCACGGAATTCCAGATCAGAAGCCGAATATTGGAACCTACCTCATGCAATAGCATGGTCCTTTGCACAGGCACATGAAAAGGAATGCAAGGCTTTGGAATAAATACCCAGGCAAATCAACTGGACGGCTGGAGAAAACAGAATCACATTTGTACTTTTAAAGGTTGCTTTCACGTTAATAAGAAGCCCTAAGAAGGAGATTAGACAAAGTATTGAGGGAACATCTGGGCATTATTGGGAGTTCAAATTAGGGGTGTACCGAACTTCGGCCTCAAGTAAGTATTCGGCCGAATTCCGACTGAAAAAAAAGCTATTCGGCCCCGGTCGAATAGTTTCTTGGTATTCGGCTCTTGCCGAATACTTTGAAATTTTCATTTGAATACAATGCAACATGAACTCTGAAAGGCAAATATAGACTTCAGTTTGCAAAACTGAATAGAATTAGGCCAGACAAATTTATGCTATCACACAGCTGAAAAATATCTTATATTGTAATCTGCTCTTTAGGGCATGTTTTGTTACAGATTCTCACACAAAAAGGTGCTCATCATTTATACTTAGCCTGCAACAATACAGGAACATCTTTTCTTTTGGCGAATGTTTATATGCAATGTGCACTTTTTTCATTTGGAAAAAACAAACTGAAAGAAATGCGCATAGATAATTTCAGTTCCTGTCATTTCACTTCCCATTGCATACGTCATATTCCCCCCTTTTCTTTTTTTAAGGACTTGAGTCCTGAGTTTAACATTATCTGATATTTTATCAGGAATTATAAGTTGAATATGTTTGTGTATTGGCGTGAAAGAGTGGCTAGGATAAGTGAGAAGTGAGCAGCATTTGTTTGGGTGGGGTGAATAGTTGTAAGATGGAGTTTACGCTTTTCAGATTTCCTCTTCACTTGTGTCCTGCATGAGCAGACATGAACCATTTTATACATTTCTATGTGAGCTGCAAAGAAGTTTCGGAAATCGACCGCATCGACTTTGCAACTGGATAGAGAATGCAATGCATTTGATTCACAAAGGCAGTCCTTTTGCATTTGTGAAGCCTCCTACTTTAAGTGGCAATGAATGTGCAACAATCTTCTGTACATTTGGTCCCTTCATTTTGGTTATACCTGCTTTATTTCTGGCTTTTATACTTTAAATAAAGATGCTACATTAATTACAATGAAGAGAAATAAAAGTATAGAATGCATTTAAAACAGTGCTTTATTTGTTTTTTAATAAGTGTTTTTTTTTAAGTTTGGAACATGATTTATTAAATAAAGCAACTATTCGGCTTCATGTTCGGCTTCGGCCGAATAGTTAACAGACTATTCATTATTCGGCCGAATACTAAATATGCTATTCGGTACAGCCCTAGTTCAAATCAGATGTTACCCTTACTACGAATATTGTCGGACTGTATGTACTGTGGTGGTTGCAGAATAAGAGTGATGTTTGCAGAAGCCAGTATACAGAATATATTTTGAAACAAGCATGAAATTCTTTCATCTACTGGCATAGAGGTCTTTTTGGACAAGGGAGCCAAGCAATGTCATCTTCATGAACACTGGTACCTACCAACTGTGGCCCATAAGATTAGGGAAGGAAATTCTGGGTGTGCAGATGCACACATGGAGCAAAGTGGTAGGGCCGGTTATATAGGATTCATTGATCCAGAAGAAATAATGGATATGGCCCCCTCAACTCTGGAGAGAGTATTGCATGTTTCAGCGAGACCAGAACTCTCAGTGCAGGTTAGGGATCTGGTTTATGACACACTCTATGGCTATCCCCGACAGACGGGGGTCTAACATCAACTGGCTTGGGGAAAGGATGTTTAAGAATGTTATCTTGGAAAATAGCCGCTCTGAAGAGCAAGCTCGGGCATCCTGAGTTCATCGAATACATATCTGATTTTGATGTATTGCTCTTACAGGAGACTGGGAGTTAACACTCATACATATTCCACATTTTCTGGGGATATCACATCCCAGCAGTTCTGAGTAAAAAAGGAAGAAATAAAGGAGGTCTTGCAACTTATGTTAGCGCCTACACCAGTATTATTTGTAGTCTGGAACCTGTCTCTAACACGTTGCTAAGGATTAACATCACTACTGGTATGGCGCAACCGATATCTGTCAAAGTTTTATCATGCCTCGCAGCACATGCTTCTGGGCCCTGATAATGCTAGCCTATTGAACTGCTTAGATAGCTCAAGCGCTTCCAAATTTGCCAAATGTACTATGAACCCATTTATACTCGTAGGGGGTGATTTTAATATAAGGCTTGGTGACTACAGGTCAGCAACACGCTTAACGCAGAAAACAGAGACATTGCTCTCAATATACTGCCACCGATTACGACATAGATGGGTCTTCAAACAGGGCAGGTGATATGCTTTTGGTGAACTTTGTTGAACGTGGTTTGCGATCAGTAAACGGAAGTCTACCAGCAGATTGGCCGGGCAATACATTTTTCGCACTGCCAGGTGTAGTTCGACAATTGACTTCTCCATAGTGTATGCGCACGATTGGCATTTCTTACATGATTTAAGAATTGAACAACGCCTTGAGAGTGATCATGACCCCCTTATATTGTTGGTGCTCTGCGGTCATAATAATAATCATACATTCCAGCCAGACAGTGATTATCATATACTCACCAGAAGGAGGCCAGTAAAATGGGTAGCTATGGATAGGGAAATCTGTTCTCAAAATATAATAGCTGCATGCCTTCCATTTATTTAAATCGGTTTGTCTAGTACAGAACTTGATACAGCACATTTACAAGCATTTAATAGTATAATCGACATTTACAGGTTACATCTGACTACTGCTCATTGGCCATGCAAACGAGTGAGCTCCATTACACCATGGTATAGTCAGGATTGTAGAAATATGAAGACAAAGCTCCTGGAGATAGCTAAGGGCGCGAACAGAAATAAAATCAGTTTGGGGAGGGTGAGGTAGCTCTATAAAATCACACTGAAAAAGGCCAAAGAAGCATGGAAGCGTAAGCGATGGCAGCAGCTGGAAGCAGCAGCCAAAAAATCAAATAAGGGTGATATCTGGAAGATAGTCTCCCAGGGTAACCGCCCAATAGAAGACAACATGTGCAGCCTCAACCTGGATTGGTCATTTTTCTAGGTTGTTCAACCACAGGAGTGACAGAGACGACCCAGAGACACCAAGCTGTCTGCACTTGGACCTCATTTCTATCAACCAACCCCTTTTGGAGTTTCAGGTTGACGAAGTAAGTGAAGGCCATTTCTCCATTCCTTCTGGTAAAGCACCGGGTCCAGATCATGTGGCAACGGATGAGTTTAGACATGATCACCTTATCTGGGTGCCGGTCTTTACTAAAATCTGTAATGCATTCATGGCCAGTAATGAGTTTCCAGATAGCTGGAATGAATCTACAATAATTCCCATATTTAAAAAAGGTGCTAGATCAGATCCAAGCTACTATTGGCCAATAACTCTGACTCCACTGCGAAATGGCTGGGTAGGGTAATCCATACTCGCATTGTCAATTGGGCTCAAGCAAATAACATTCCGCCAGAAGAGCTATATGGGTTTAGGGCAGGAGTCGGTACGATAGAACAGGTCCTGAACCTCAGTCTGATATTCGACACATACATCAAAGGTTACGATTGTCCAATTTACTTGGGGTTTATGGACCTGAGTCATAGGGTCAATCTAAAAAAGCTGTGGAGCTTGCAACAAACTATCGGTATGCCATTGCCCATTCTAAATTTACTGATTTCACTGTACACTGACCACAAAGCAACAGTGAGATTAGATAACAAAGGCAAATGATCTACATCGTCTAGCGTATTGCGAGGGGTCAGGCAAGGGTGTGTCCTGGCCCCACTACTGTTCAGCCTTTATGTTAGCACTCTGGCAGCGCAATTAGATAAAGTAACAAGGGACCGGCCAAGAGTTGCGGGGAGAAAATCTATGTGCTGTCCTACGCAGACGATGTTGTTTTGCTGGCGCATACTCCGACAGCATTGCAGAAACTCATTACTGACTATGTTGAGTTTATGGTATGCAGGGACCTATCATTAAATGCCAAGAAGTCCAAAGTCATATGCGTTTGCAGGCCTAGTAAAAACATACCTTATATTTTTGAATCTGGCCAAAAACTTGATTGTGTCCACAAATGTACCTATATACGGGTGAAATTTAACAGCAGGGCAAACTGGGTTAACTATATCACCAAGACAGCGCTGAAAGTTCTCTCAAGCCTACGGTACATTACATAGGTTCAGATCAGAGAGATAGCTGGGTTAACCATCATACAACACTTGATATTTATCGGGTTAGGCCCGTAGCGTTGTGTGTATATGGGGCTGAGGTGTAGGGTCAGTCTTCAGTATCACCAATCCAGTTTAAAGAAAACAGATTCCTTTGAATTGTTTTGGGGGCTGTAAAGAGCACTTCAACCTATTTGCTCCACCATGAATTAAGTCTGGACTATATAGACAATCATATAAGCCTAAAGCCCCTGTCATTCTGAATAAGACTATGGTCTCAAGCCAGGCATCATTTAACGCAAGAGATTATAAAATATATATTGATCTCGGATGCTGGCAGGAACATCTGTTGGCTGATCAATCTGAAAAAAGGATTCAGGAGCCTCAGTCTCCCAAGTCTCTATGCTACTCCTGCAAGTGTCTCAACGGACGATTTATGCTTGGTTCAGCATAAATGTATGGATCGCAGAAGGGCGTTACATGATAGTTTAGAGTCCAAGAAACAGTCTGTCTTTAAGTATAATGATCATGGCTGTAATTGGCTTAGCGCTAACTATCTATGCGGGTTTGTTAGCAAACACAAGAGGAGCATTTTGTTCCATTTAAGGGTAAGCCATTTATTGTTACTAATCAATATGTATGGCGGCAGGAATCACACCAGCTCGGAATTGAGCTTTCGGTGCCCCTGTAATATTACTTTAACCGTCAATTTTATGCATTTTCTGTTTTTAACTCAAGTTTGAGGTTTTTAATACCAATTTTAAGATCAATCAAGGAAGCAATTACATATATGCACTTGCTGCCAACAACAGAGGTTGCAGCAGCTGTACATATGTTTTTGGAACTAACAATGCAGCTGATTGCAGAAAACTGTTTAAACAATTAGTACCGGGCGAGGAAGAATCAGAATCAAAGAACCATTCTGATTTGCCCTCGCAGGGGCATTACCCAGCAGGGAATCCCTCAGATTCCACGCCTTTGTCCCCGGCGGGGGTGTGACAGCCCCTCTGCCAATGAGGAGGCTCGAAGCTCAGGGTGTTGTTCAATTCTTAAATCGCGGGGACCCAGGTATGTTTTTTTTATTTTCGTCTTTACCCTCAAACCCCACCCTCCCAACCCCACTTACCTTCTGTTTTTTTTTCGGGAGCGGACGCGC